>NW_008332088.1:3997737-4026457 GCF_000622305.1 Nannospalax galili
ATGCAGAATTTCCGAAGTGAAATATACATATTATTTATTGCAACATAGGGATTTTCTCTACTGTTGGGAATATTATCTCCTTTTTGTAGATAGTAAACAAGGACTAGAAAGTAGTTAAACAAGGTCCCTAGTTGAGTGCTACACACAATACTCCGTTCTGAAAAACCATATTTTTTCCTCTGGAATAACAAAGTCAAGTTTGAATACAGTTAAATTTTAGATCAGAGAGGTAGACATACAGAGAAATATCATTTGCAGTGACTTAGGAGGATGAGTAAACAAACAGCTGCTTTCACAAGGGAAGGGGTAGAGAGGCTAGAGCTGACTACACCCAATGGACCCAAATCCCATTTTCTCCCTAAATATTATAGATCTGTAATAATGGCATCTATAAAGCTAACTTTTTAGTAACAAGCCTTCAATAAATTAAAACTTTTGCTTCTGGGTTTAAGCAAACCAAAAATAAATAAATAAATAAAATAAAATAAAAGAGATTTGTAGGAGACAAGAAGGGAGGCAGTTGAAAGACTGATATGTACAAAGCAGCATATTTCCGGAAGTTTAATATTTTGTTTTATTATATATGATATATGTATGAGTGTATTGCCTGCATATGTGTAAGTATACCTGTGTCGTGCAATGCATGGGAAGGTCAGAAGATGGCACTGAATTCCCCAACTGGAGTTATGAATGGTTCATAGCTGCCGTGTTGGTGCTGGGAATTGAGCTGGGGTCCTCTTCAAGAACAACCAATGCTCTTAACTGCTGAGTCCAGTTTCTGGAATATTTTAAGTACATGGTTTCTCTGGGGAAAAAAAAAAAACTAATTCCAAAGCCAGCCAAAATAATGACTAGTCAATTCCTAAACTTAAGGTACTTTAAAAGGAAAGGATCTACTATAATGCCTAGCATCTATACATTAGGACTAGCTCTCGTTTAAAAAAAAAAATGAGGATAAAGTAAAAGAGAAGAGAAAGAGAGAAAACCAATAAATGACCAAAGTCATAATTAAACACCAAAATGATACCTATAACACAGAATTGTAAGTAGCTATGGTTAGTAAGTTTAAAAAGTAGTAGGAAAAAGGGAATGTTAAACGTCACATTGGAGGGCCTGGAGAGCTGGCTCAGCTGTTACAAGCACTGATTGCTCTAGTGAGGACTGGGGTTCAGTTCCCAGCACCCAAATGGGAGCTAGCAATTGTCCTTAACTACAGTTTTAAGGGATTTGACCCTCTCTTCTGGTGTTCATGGGCATTGCATGCACAAGTGTACTTAACATATATGTAGGCAAAAAAAAAAAATCATACACATAAAAGAAAAATAATAAATGTTTTTAAATATCACATTGGGAGCTTGAGAGATGTCTCAGAGGTTAAGAACACTGGTTGTTCTTGCAGAAGACCTGGTTTCAAATCCCAGCATCCAAATGGCAGCTAACAACTGTCCGTAACTTAACTTTGGTTCCAGGGAATCCGACAGTCTCTTCTGTTCTCCGCAGGCACTGCATGACACGGGTGCACTTACCTACATGCAGGCAATACATGCATACACATAAAATAAAAATGATAAATAAAAAAGCTGTAACTCCATTTCTAGGTAATCAAAAAGACAACTGATAATTTATAAAAAAAAAGTGTCAGCAACAAAATTGAAAAATGCTTTAATTGATGCATTACTAGAATTAACACAGTCATAGAAAAAAATCAATAGATATTACCCACACTAGAACAAAAGAAACTACCAGAGCTAATCCAAGTTCTATGGAGAGATAATTGGAAACCAAAATGAGAGGAAAAGAGTAGCCAGAAAAAAGGAATATTTTATAAATTAAGGATGAGGAATTTTAAAAAGCAGCAATGTACTCCAAGCTACAGATTAAAAACCAGTGGATATTTGTTATGAGTTTAAAACAACACACACACACACACACACACACACACACACAAATTATACAAGTCATAGACTAGTGGAAAAGAAGTAAAGGCCATCAGGACAGAGATGATCAAAGAGTGAATAGGGTAGAAGGATGAGTAGGTAGGCTGGGGAAAACAAAATAATTTCCTAAAAGTAAGATTGAAATGGGGACTTTCACAGACAAAGAAAATTGTGAAAATTGATAGATAAGAACTCTACTTTGCAAAATATTAAGAAGTTACTCAGGCATAATGAAACAATTTAAAGGTCAGATTTTTAAAACACAGTGACACTTAGAATATGGGTAATTAGATGATACTAGTAAAATATGATCTACTTTTGTTTCATTTTAATTATACTAGTAGGTGGAAATTCTGGAAAGGAAATATGCATTATTTCATTAAAGAAGATATTCTCTGGGAGATGTTTCCTTAAACTATTGCAGGAGTAATCCTAGAGAGTGTTTACAGCAAAGCATCTGGTGACAATGCCATAAGGAGAGAAGTGGGAGAAATGGAGAATGAGTTGTATAGTCATTACAAATGAGTTCAGCCTGTTAAAAATGTATACCATAAAAATCTGTGTTAACTGATAACTATTTTTCCCAAAACTAAATACATGCCGTCTTCAGTACACATCCTTAGCACATAAAACTAAAGGGGTTAAGGAAAATATCAGTTGGCAAAGTATTTGCCAGACAAACGTGGGAACCTGAGTCCAAATTCCAAGAGTTGACATAAAAAGCTGGATGTATTACTGCACATCTATGATTCCAGTACTGGATAGACGAATACAGGAAGAGCCCAGAGGCTTGCAGGCCAGCCAGTCTAGTCAAATAGCTGAGTTCCAGGTTCAGTGAGAGAACTTGTGTTCAAAACTAATGTGGAGAGCTATTGAGGAAGACACCTTATATCAACCCCTGGTTTACACATACACATACACACACACACACACACACACACACACACACACACTGACACACACACACACACACTCATAGGCACATGAACAGGCATACACACATAGTCACTTGATCATACAAACACATATATTATTAATTATTCAGTATTTTAAAAAATATGAACAATACTCAAAATCATGAATTCATTGGTAAGAAATTGTATATTATTAAGCAAATAAAATATAATTACTAATGTAGATACTAAATTGGTTTTTAAGTTTTCCTGAGTTCTAAAGCTATTTTTTCTCCCTTTTAAAGGCATAGTAATTAGTGAAGAAGATATGAAGATTTAATTAGTGGTTTGGTAACATATGTAAGATTATACATACATATTATTTTTGTTTTCAAATATCTGGCTAAAATTTAGTTTGTTATAACTATATATGTTTGTTTCTTTTCGAATATAACTTTGAATTTTCTTTGTCTATCAAAACAGATTTTTTTGGTTCATCATAAATCAGTAAAACAACAGATATTTGTGAATATTGTTTATGAGTAAAATGTAAAGCTGTTTAATCAGGAAAAGATTATGAGAGAACTTATAAAACTTACTAAATCCCAGTGGTTCACATAAATATAGAATTTAAAGAGTTAATCATTAAGTGTTAATCCAGTTGGGCCAGTCAATCACATAGCCAAGGTGCTCAGAAAATAGGTTCACTTCAAGCCATGCTAAAGAGAGAAGAGGGATGGCTATCTCATTAATGAGAGAATGCACATTTCCTTTCCACAGTTCCTACTCTGGAGTGAAGCTACTTACAGAGCTAAAAACGCGCCGTTTTGTATGTCTCCTGCTTCTCTTGGTTACTCAGAAAAGCATAACTTTGCATTTGCTTTCCTTGGAACTTCATTCATTCTTTTTCTCAAGCTCTGCTCACTGCCATGTGACTGCTTGCCCACCATATGGTTGCCCTCTAATCCCAGTCTAACTCAAACAGTGTGGCTATCTCTCTCTCTCTCTCTCTCTCTCTCTCTCTCTCTCTCTCTCTCTCTCTCTCTCTGTCATCTGGGCAGCTGTTGAGATGGATGGCTCGCCTGCTTTGGAATCTTTTCTTTTAAGCTGTAATGAAATTTCCTTTAAGCTTCATTTTGAGTCTGTTCTTAACTTCTTTTTTAACACATTTAAGAAACCCAGTAGAAAACTGAATTCCCTGATAACCTGTGGTGACACAGATGGGACTTGCCTCTGGTAGTAATATCAGTAAAATAAATATATGTCCATGACTATTAAAAACTTTGAAATAACTGAAATAATAAAGAAATAAATAAAATGCCAATGAAACAGACACTTAGAAATTATTCCAATTTAGAAAACTTTGATTTAAGCTATCACCATGAAAAGATATTGATACTAAAAAAGTGGCATGTCCTTGTAAGAGTTATGGAGACTTTTCCACCTCTGGTGTGCAGAGCTCAAGAGAGCTAAGTTGCTGAATGATGCAACTGCTTCCAAAGCAGCCCCAAGTCAGTCGATCCTGGGACTTTGATGTCATGAACTCAAACAATGTATGTCATGGACAGTGGGGAAGATCAGTTTTAGAAAATAATTTGTCATAAATTCATAGATGAGCAGTTAACTGATAGAGAGAAGGCAGAGGTCCTTTATGGCAGGAGTGGTCCATAAAACTGAACACAGCTAAGCTCTTAATTAGGATCTATGATAGCAACTGAGCAGAGGTTGGGGATAAGAGTAAGCTGCAAAGCATCTAGTTGGTTTCTAATGTGAAATATGCTTTCTTAAATGCTGAATGTGAAACATTCAGGTGCCTTTCAGTTTTGAGCATGTCTTCAGTTATATTTTCCAGGAAATGGAGCTCATTTAGGGGAAGAGAGAGTAGGAAAAATCAGAACAGGATCCAGAAGTGTCTTCTTGAGTCTCTAGACTGCAGTCAGGACAAAACCAAGGATATTTCTGGCTTCTGGTCAAGGATAATAATTGAAATTAGAGCTATTTGCTTTCAAGGTCTCTGTCCTAAAACAGCCTGACCAATTTCTAACTTTTGTTCTCATCAATATCATTATCCAAATCACAGCATAAACAAGCCATTGTAACCTGAGATTCAAATTCAGAATACCAAGTAACAAAGCATGAAAAATGATACAGAAAATGGAAAATAGAAGTTTTGCTTTTCACATGCCCCAGTGATCTCCATTACATTTTCTCATTTTCTTTTCTAATATTTATTTTCATAATTTTTAGGCCTGTGTATGTATTTGTGTTTGTATAGGCTTACTGCAGTCAAGTGTTAAGTGTCCTTAGAGGCCAGAGGCATTAGATTCCCTTAGAGTTGGAGACACAGGAAGTTGTGAGCTGCCCAGCTGCTGTTTGTTGAGAACCAGGTCTTCATCTTTGGCAAAAGAAATATTCTGTCTTAAATGCTGAGCCATCTCTCCTGGTTCTTTCTACTATATTCCTAAGTTAGCATGGAAAATTCCTAAGCAATATTACAGGGGAAATTCAGGTTACTTCTTTCGGGGTTTTAGACTCATTAATAAAATAATTTAGAAACCTCAAGGGCAATTTTATTAGAATTTGAGAGAAAAACAATGAGGCAGGCAATCTGTAAATCTTGGTTGTTGCCAGGAGAGGAAAAAGGGGACGAGAGAGAGGTATGACATTTGAGTTTGGATCTAAGAAAACAGGCAAGCTCATCAGTGGAGCTTGGTAAGAGCGTGGTGGAATGGAGATGGCTACATCACAAGAGAATGATGAAAGCCAGAGCATCAAGGCAATGATACACAGCCTTTGAGTAGTGTCTGAAAGAAAAAGAAAAAGGTAGAAATGGGGAAAAAGAAAAGGGACACTTTTCTAAGTAACTTAGAAAAAGAGGCACGCCACATGGTAAATACTTTGTTGAGGCAAACCGGGTCTCTGAGTATAAGCACATTTTCTTTTATTTTTTTTTTAATTTTTGTTTATTATTTTTATTTTATGTGTATGCACGTATTGCTTGCATGTAGCTAAGTGCAACCCTGTCATGCAATGCCCGTGGAGGTCAGAAGAAGCTGTCAGATCCCCTAGGACTGGAGTTAGGGACAGTTGTTAGCTGCCATGTGGGTGCTGAACCCTGGTCTTCTGCAAGAACAACCAATGTTCTTAACTACTGAGCCATCTCTCAAGCCCATAAGCAAATTTTCTTATTAAGGGGTAATTGTTCCTCCCTAGTCCATAGCTTGTCTTTAGGTTAATTAGCTTCCCTGGGGGCTGGACTCCTGATTGACAAGACCAACAGGATTGACTCTTAAAGGAATACTCAGTAATATTTAAGGATATGATCTTTGGAGCATATCATAATGAGAAGTTTCCACCCAGGGCCAGAGGTACCCCATTCTTTTGACCAGAAGACTCAAGGGTTGACAAAGGTGATATTTACTTTTCAAGGGCTACCAGGAAGATGGGGCCAAAACTGAGCATAAGAGATCACCCCCAATGGCCTCTAAGGCTACCGCAACACCCCCAAGAACTGATATCCCCAAATCATTCTGCAGATTTGATGGGAATTGGGAATTATGTTACCTATTTTTACAATGAAAATCTGGAGATCCAGAAGAGGTTAGAGTCTGGACTGCAGTGTCATTCCTGTCCTCATGTTTAGCTTCTGGGCAGGGATGATTATTTAGGGGAAGAGAGACAATAAGAAACTGAACAGCAATCGATGTTTTTTTCTGGTATTTCTGGCCCATGACCAGGACAGAACCAAGGATAGTTCCTGCTCTTTTCAGGACATGAATTGAAGTTCCTCTCTAAACCATCTGATTGTTTCTATTTCCTGTTCTTACTAAATTCTAGTAATTTTACCTCACCCAAGTATAAGATTTGAATCCATTCGGTTAAATTTACCTCATTTTCTCTACAGAGCATGCATTTTAAACAAACCCACCAAATTGTGGCTTATTCATATCTCACCCTAGTGCATTTCATTCACACTTATAAAAGCACAATTTGAATTTTATATTATGGAACTTTTATTTACAAAATTATTGGTGTTATAAAATCTCAGATAACACTGACAGTCAATTTTTATGGAATAACTATTTGCTCGTTAGTAATCCCCATGTCTCTGCAGAACTGCAAGAATCCTAAGAAAACTAATGGTTTGGGAAATAGATGCAGATATTATAATAATTATTTAAAATTACAAAACTCTCTTCTTCCATAAATCTTCAAATACATTATACATGACTTCTAAGTGTCAGTGCAGTAGTGTTTGCTACAAAGTAAGCTGAGTGACATTCACATTTTATCTTTTGCATATGAAGGGAATCCCTATGTCTATTATTTATCATCCTGAGCATTCATTGGGAATTCTCCACACTAGATGACAGGACTTATGCTATAGTTAAGAATATAAACTGAATAAAAGAAAATGTCTTGAACAGAATTCAGATAGAGAAGTAATTCTAGGTATATAAATTCACAGGGTTTGAAGACAATGGAGAGTGATGTTTTTAAAATATTTGAGAGAGCATCCTTTGAGAATCTGAAGACAATTCAGAGCATTTTTGTTGTAGCAATCCACATTTACAAAGAATCCAAAGAGACAGTGACTATTATTCCTTTATGTTTTTATAAACACCATGATTTAACATGTGTTTAGAATAAGGAAGTCAGACGGCGGATACTGAGTTCAAAATGACAGTTTAAGCCATGAATACTAAAGCACTTCTTTGTTTCTTCCCAAACATTCAATTCTCCAAAGGAAATGTATTTTCTGTATCTGTATTTTTGTCATGTAATTATAAGTATTCCACTCATATACAAACATGTAAGCTTATTCTTTCATTTCTCACAAGATAATTTTTTTGATACAGAAATCTGTGACTTGTTTTTATAATTACCAAAAAGTGACATACGGATTACTTCATAATAGTATATACATTAGTTTTACTACTGTAATTCATACTCATTATGTTCATTAGTATTAATGTGTATATTCAGTATTCATATTGCTATGACAAATAGCTAAGATAAACTGTTTAAGGAAGAAATAAATTTATTTTAGTTCATGACGTCAAAGGTTTGAAAATAATAATGCTAAGGAAGGTATAGTACAACAGACCAGATCATCTCACTGTAGTCAGAAAACAGAAGGACAGGACGCGTATACTACCTGAGCTTCTCACTCTCTTTTATTCCCTGTAGACTTCTAGCTTATTTGCACCCACATTCAGGGCAGCTCTATATTTTCATAAGCACTATGATTTAACATGTGTTTAGAATAAGGAAGTCAGAGGATACTAAATTCAAATCGACAATGAATTCAAATGTTCGTACTCACATTCAGGGCAGGTCTTTCCTTTATAGTTAATCGTATGAGAATACCTTGCTAGACAGAGATGAAAGCATTAATCTCCTAACTACCTCTCTATGATCAAGTTGACAATCAATGTTACCTTTCACATCAGCATTTTCCAAGTACTTGGTATTACAAAGAATTAGGCACTATATTTTGATTCAACATTGAAGTAAAGTCCTTATAAAATAAATTTTCTACAAAGTTTTGTACATTGTGAACACAATAGATATTGCCAACTTACCCCTACTATTATCAATTTTTATTCAATAGTATAAGAGGGTATATGTTCCCCAACAAAATATTTAATATTTTTTTGTATTATTTGCCAAGTTGATAGGGAAAAATCTGTAATTTTCTGTGGTCAGAGTTTTAATGATTCTTGTAAGTATAAATTGAATGTCTTTTCATGTGTGCTTAATACTCCTTTTATACTTGAAGTGTTCATTGTTTCTTTATTGATTTATGTACTGGTACTTCAGAACATAATTCATTTCAGACACAGCATTACAATTTGGCATGAGCGAGTTCACTTTATTTTGGATTTTTTTCATATATTTTTTACCAGTTGAATAAAGAGTCTTAAATTACTCAGTTACAATTATGGGCCATTTTTGATGCTTTGTAACCTTTTACTACAGTTATTAGGGTTAGATTCTCTGCTTTGAGAGTCTTACAATCAAAGCTCAGTCATCCACACTTAATTTCCCAAATAGAATAGTCAAATTAATAGTGAAAAGCAATAAAATGTGATTTATTCAATATGTCCACAATGGGAAGATAGATAGGGAGCTCAAGTGGCACCCCAAACTATCTTAGGGGTCTTTGCATGACCAGAAGTTATGGATAGCTAACTACTCCTGGTCAAGGAAGTGCCTCTCATCACTGATCCATCATCACTCAGTCTCTCCTGTAAGGTAGTCTGACAACCTGGAGCTTCCTTCCTGAAGACAAGTTCACCATCTGGCTGGCTTTAGACTTTTTCTTCTCATAACATGGGATTCCAATGGAATTTTATTTCTTGGGCTCTATTGTTTCAATAGCCTGATAGACACAGTAAGGGACACAAATGTCTTTTAGAGTATCCTCATTTCTTTCAAGATGCTTACATCATTTTACATCCTTTTGTACTTGAATTGTTAGGTGAACAATGTCACGTTCTTGCCTGCTTTGTTTTAAGCTTCATGGGTCTTACAATTGTCTTGATCATATTTCTCGTTTACTTAGGATAATATATATTAATAATGCTACATGGTAAAATTACTAAGCCTGAAGCAAACTTATTACTTATAAGCAAATATGATTTGTGAATCCCAAATCCATGGTTGGTAAGGAAGGAAGCAGTCATAAAGCATAACAAATGTATGCATAACATTTTGGAGTTAATAGAAATTTTGTACAATAATTTACATTCTATAAAGTTCCAAACAACTTCTTTAATATTTTATTTTTACATATTGCATCTATAACTAAACTATGTTTCCTTATGTTTCCTGATGACTCTAAGGATTCTTGGACATGCAAGGCTCATATATACCTAAAGATAGATGAGAGAGACTGGTGTTATTTTTTTCAAATCAATTTAGGGTGGAAAAATTGTAAAATATTATGCAATCAGGATAGTGTGTGTGGAATTTGGTTAAAAAGATCAGATCTATAGTTATATTCAAGCATTCCCAGACTAAATATGATTGCAAATTGCTAGTGAACAATACACATGAAATAGACCAACCAATATAGATGATTGAGTCCCTTTCCCACTATAGTTACAAAGAAAACAAAAACAACAAGAAAAACTGGATCCTACTGTTTTTATCTCCAGGAAATCTGCTAATACCTGTTTTTTCTATCCTTAACTACATCTTTTTTGTCCTGAAATTTATAGGAATAGATCTTAAATTCTTCACCATACCTCTACACATTTTATCTTCCATGGAGACTTCACACTGCTATAGTAGGTACTTTTCAGAATTCAGACAAACACATCTTTAAGAAAAACCTTTGATTATACACGTCTACTCCCATATTTAAAAATCTTATTTCTTCAGGATTAATTAAATCTCATTCTCTAGGGATTTTGATAGTAACCTGGATTTTCACAGCCAAATGCAACACTACATTCCCCTACATACCATTCATATAGTCTCATCAAAACACTCACCGTCTGCTAAGGTAGCCTGAACTTTCCTGTTCCAGACACCTGATGTTGCTCTGTAGAGCTGGAAGTCCCATATCACTTAAAGATCACTTTTAAACTGCTAGCTATTTTTATGGCTAACTAGATGCAAATGATTTTTTAAAAAAATATTTCATTTTATCATCATCAAAAAATATATTACAAATTTTAAAACTGATGAATAAAGAGATTAAGTATTTGGGACAGGAACATAAAGCTGGATATCAACCAATCATTGTGCCATGAATTAGGTCAGTAAAGATTGTTTCTTGATTATCTTTTTATCCAACACAACATGTTAAGCATTATTAGTAGAGAACAGGCACCAAATATATATTTATAAAATCAAACGTTTCATTGAAATTATAATTTGGACTTGAAGGCTCCAGACCATTGACTTCATTATCCACTTGCAAATGTCAATGTAGTCTTGACCCATTTTGGTTACAAATGGTTTCTTTCTTTTTTGCTTTTCTTCAAAAGTTTTATTTTGACAATTATTGTCACAGGAGACCATATTTCAAGAATCAAAACAAAGGCATTGCAATGTACGGATTAGAGAATAGTGTGTGTTGACCCCAAATAATGGCAGTTATGCAGAAGTGGCTGCAAATTATCTTATAGCTCTTTACTAGTGATGTGAAATAAATGTTACTTTCCTTTGAGGTGATTGAGGAATTAGAGGGAAATAACCACAGTTAGTAAACTTGATATTAAAAATGCAGAATACGGCTGGGAATGTGGTCCAGGTGCTAGACTGCTTGCCTGGTATCTGGGAAGTCCAAGGTTTGATGGCCCCAGTAGGAAGTACACAAGACACAGATGCACTTGATGCACAAAGCCTGTAATCCTCACAGTGGAGAAGTAGAGGATGAAGGATCACAAGTGCAGATCATCCTCAGCACCTAAGGGAATTTGATGACAACAGACCATACAAAAATCACTTAATAAATTATTTAAAAGCAAAATAGAATACATACAGATTTGTGTTTTGTGCTTGAAAGTGATTGGGGCACTAACTTTCATGTAATAGTTTTTATTTGATAAAGTTAAACTCTTCATCAAACTAATAACCTCCTATATTTTGATTATTATCCATAAATAATATTAATATATTATTGTTCATATGTGTTCTAGTTTGTTTCTCCATTGCTGTGACAAAACACTCTGACCCAAACCAACTTGGGGAAGAAAGAGTTTATTGGGCACACAACTCCTGGGTCATAGTTCATCAGGAAACCCAAGGTAGGAACTTGGGGCAGGAACCAAGAGGCAGGAGCTGGAGCACAGACCATGGAAGAGGAATGCTGCTTACTGGCTTGCTCCCCTGGCCTCTGCTCGACCTGATTTCTTATACAATATGGAAAAACCTACCCTGGGTTGACACTGCGCACAGTGTACTGGGCTCCCACATCACTCAGCAATCAAGAAAATACCACATAGACATGGCTACAGGCCAGTCCAATGGAATCAGTTCCCCAATTGGGACTCCCTCTATCCAGGTGCATCAAGTTGACAACTAAAGCTATCAAGCTATCATTTACTCCTTTGTCTACTGAGGCCACATAACACATACAAATACCAAGTTTGGACTCAATGGAAATGAAATTGTAATTTTTTAAAATAAATCCTTAAAAATATTGTCAGTCTTATCTTTCTCCTTTCCCTAAGGTTACACATTTTAAGGACTGAAAACATGTGAAATATATATTTAAGTATGTTTATAATATAAAAGAGATTCAGTTGGTAGAAAATGCATTTCTCTACAACATTTCTCTATGTTAACCATTCAGAAACAGCTACTTGAGTAGCCTGGTTTGCCCTGACTCACATCATTCTATGATCTCCAAACTTGATATTGTGGATGTATTGGATAACTCTGTCATGGAGGACTCTCCTGTGAATTGTATGATGCTGCACAACATCTGGTCTCTGTCTAGTGTCTTTATCAGTCCAGTAATTGTGACAAATAAAAATCCCAACCCAAAATGTTGAAAAACTCCTGGAGAGAGACTGGGCAGATATGATCATACTACTGGGAACCACTAACTTATGTTAGCCCATTTCCTTTGCAATTTTAATTTGTCATTTAAAAGGACTCCTCTGTGGGTATGCTTTTCCTAGGAAAATGATTTCCACCTGGTGCCTTTTATGTTTTTACTTTTCTGTATTCTGTTCACACTTGTTGTCTTCACATTTCTCTTATCTTATTTGGAAAAGAGATTACAGGGGGTGAGGAAACTGTACCTCCATTTAATGCATTTACTAACCATGCAGGCAGAATTAATCCCACACATATCTCTACTGGAATATCAACCTGTAGTCTCTGGTTGGAGCTCAAGTTCCTGTTCTTCTACATCTCAATAGCAAACAGTAGAGCAACTCTTTCACTTTTGAGTATCTCCCTATAGTCTACACTGTAGATTTAGATATTCTCCCTTACAATGGTGTAGTAAGAGCACTGCAAATCTCAGCTTCTCCATACACAGCCTTCCATAACAGTCTTGTACTTCTTGAGCTGTTCCATGAGCACGTAGAAAGAGAATTTAAGGAAGGAAGAAGCCTCACTGCCTTCCAAGATTAGTATATGAACCAAGACAAAGGACAGAACCAAGGCAGTTGCAGAAATTCATCACTATGACAATGCTGCCT
Organism: Nannospalax galili; assembly: GCF_000622305.1. NCBI lineage: Eukaryota > Metazoa > Chordata > Mammalia > Rodentia > Spalacidae > Nannospalax > Nannospalax galili. The sequence goes on from NW_008332088.1 coordinate 4,010,737, forward strand.
GTTGACACACACGACTTTCACAAAAATGCTATAACAGTTCCCTGATATCCTTAATAAAATTTACTTTTATTCATAAACAAAGTACTAAATACTTCTTGTTGCAGTATCCATTTCTCTGGTTTCTACATTTCTTGACATTATTTTGAGTGTTCCTTCTTACTGTAATAATGATTCAGTCTTTTTTATTCTTTTAACAGTATGCACAGCAAACCATCCTAATGCTGAGCACTTAAAATGCTATCTTATCTCTCAGAAAATTAGTCCTCTCTGAATGGGGCATTGACATTTCAGTGTTGAAACCTCACTCCCTTAGGGGAGACTCTATCACCAGGGTCATTACTAGGGACCTAGATCTAACTATAGAGTGACACCATCTATATCCAGATGGTATAAAAATGGAAATTTTCATATTTCTCAGGTGACCTTTACGAAGAAAACCAATTTCTCTTTATAATTTTTTACCTACTTTCAGCCTCTTATTCTTTTAAGCAGTTCCTCTAAGCATAAAAGTCAATATGATGATTTACGATAGCTTTAAAAAATGTTGACCATTCTACCCCATGATTGTGTCAAACTAGAGAGTTTTCCTTTTAATCATTATTATTTGTCTCTTAATTTTATTGTACTAATAATAGGTAGAATAGTCTAGGGTATTCTACTGATCATTTTTAATAACTCTTTTATCCTTCACATTTTAATTAAAGAATTTTATTTCGAAATGCAAACCATTTATACTAGTATAGATTTGTTTCTTAGTTGGTCAATTAAAAATGCAATTCAAGGGGTTGGAGAAATGGCTTAGTGGTTAAGAGCATTGACTACTCTTGCAGAGGGCCCAGCTTCAATTCTCACCATCCCCATGGTGGCTATGGACTGTCTTTAACTCCAGTTCCAAGGGAATCCAACACCCACTTCTATTCTCCCAGCATTGTACAACCCTGACATACATGCAGGAAATATACTCATACACATAAAATAAAAATTAATAATAAACAAATGCAAATCAAGACCAAGCTAACAGACTGGGTAGCACTATATCATTCTGATAGGAATGACCAGAGACATGTGTCCCTCCCTCTCTTTTGACTATCAGACTAGGGAAGCAATGGTCCCCAAGGTATTGTAAGGTCTCATTTTTTAGTGCTTCCAGGGCTTCTGGGAACCAGATTCTGGTCCTAATAGCTCTGATAACAGCACCCAAGGATTAAAGGTAGGGATTTGGAACTCAGAAACTCGAGTATTAATTCAGGATTATTGCTTAGTATTTGCTTCCATGAAAGATAACTATTGACTCTGAGCTCCCTTTTCTTTGTAGACTGCATCCTTCTCAGCAGATAACTATAAGGACCAATATAAGTTTCACAAGAGTTAATTATGACATGTCGATCATATGAGTCAATTCAGATTTTGTTTAAATCTAATCTATCCTCAGTATTTTGTGATTATAACATCAAAAATGCTTTAATTGACAAGAGTAATAAAATTCACCAAACTCTATGTCCCACTTTGAACCAAATTACCCTACTTTTGGAGTCTAATATTCAGGTAGGCTCCGAATATTATTTTTGTCTTAAGAGGTCATTCTAAAGTGCAGACAGTATTGAGAAACACTGATGTAGAAAATCTATGAACAGAATTTCTCCAGTGCAAGTGAAAACATACTGGTTGAACATAAGTTTAAACAATTATGTGCTTGATTCCACTTTAGTGAATGCAGTTGGCATGCTCATTTTGCTTTGCATAGAAATGTGCAATCTGTTGAAATTCTCATGGTTTCACTATTTTCTGAACCCACAATGTATATTTTTAAACTGCTACTGCTTTTCTATATCTGTCTCCACTCCTGCTTAGGCTAGTTGTACCTATGTTCTGTTATAATTCAGCCATTACAGTTTTAATATGCTGGAGTTTTAACATTCTCCAACTGTACTATGACCCAAATCACTTTTAACTCTGTTATTTTTCTCCTTCCACTTTCTTTCCAATTTTTCCATTTTTAGGCTGCTGGAGGAAGATTATTGGATCCTAAAGTGGAATTCGAATTTATCGTAGTAGCTAAGGGAAAAGTAAATTAATGTGTAATGTGTTATTTAACATTTCCACTTATGGTAGATAAGTACATAGATTCAATTAAATGCAGCCTACTGATATGTTTCCAAAGAATTGTTTTCTTTATTAACTAATGTGAAAGACCTGGTCTGCAGAGGTCAGTGTGTTCTAAACAGCAAGACCTCCAGATCACAGTGAGAAGGGGAAGCTTATGAGTTAGTGAAATATTTTTTAGAGACTTAGAATGTTGTTTCAATTGTAAAATAATAATGCTGCATAATTATTGAATTAGCTTCTGGATGTAATTTTTAAAAACATTATAATTATTCTGTAGTGTTAAGAAAACACTATAGGTACATTTGGACTTGTTTGGTTGGTGTCCTAGTTTGTTCTTCATTGCTGTGACAAAAAACTCTGACCAGTACCAACTTGGGGAGGAAAGGGTTTATTTGTCTTACATCCTCCAGGTCAGGGAGCCCAAGGTAGGAACTCAGGGCAGGAACCTGGAGGCAGGAGCTGGAGCACAGGCCATGGAGGAACACTGCTTACAGGCTTGCTCCCTTGGCCCCTGCTCAGCCTGCTTTCTTATGCAACACAGGCCCACCTGCCCAGGGGTGGCACCACCCACAGTGGGCTGGGCCCTCCCACATCACTCATCAAGAAGATGCCCCTCAGACATGGCCACAGCCCAGTCCAATAGAAGCAATTCCCCGATTGAGGCTCCCTCAACCTAGGTGTGTCAAGTTGACTCTAAAGCTATCCAGCACAGTTGGTTTATATTTATTTTTTCTGTTTTGTGGGATGTATGTATGTTAAATTTTCTTTCAATTGATTTAAACAGACCATATATAAACAGATGCAAACTGATATAAAATATGAAAATAAACTGTCCTATTTAAATTGTACTCCTTTCCCTAAAAGTGTAGAATAATTTCTACATGCAAAATTATGTTAAAAACCTTGCAATATTCCTCCAAGGCAGAGACTCATTATTTTCCTCATTTGAAAAAGTGAAGGTTAAACTGAGGTTTTCAGTGAATCTCCTAAGGAAATGTGGTGTCACTTGTGAAGTCAGAAGCTCTCTGCCTTTTCCAGCAATATTCATGCTCCCTTTTACCATATAGTAAACTTAAGTAACATAATTACTCACTTAAAACATATGTACTGGGCCTCACTATGCACAAAACAGAAAATTATACAACAAAGATGCAGATGCACAAGAAAGGCATAGCAACAGCCTTCATAACAATCTTAAACAAGGCAACCCAACTGGTCAACAAATGTTAATCAACCGGAATCAGAACATCCATGGAGTCAAAAGCTTGTAACTTCTAGCAACTGAAGAAGGCTAAATTTTATATTGCCCCAAACTGTCCCTTGGCTTGTACAATCCCTGTCCAACAAATAAGAAAAACTGGACACAAAACATTTCTCTGTGATTCCATATGTAAGAAATTCTAGGCATCAGAAACTGGTCATTGAAGATGAACTTTGAGGATAAGGGAACAGTACAATGTTGCCTTTGGAAATTCTTTTAGCTGTTCAGGTTTTCTTGCTTTTAATTTTTAAAAAATTACACTTCTGCAATTTTCATTCAACATATTTTGACCATACATAGACACTGTGCCCCACCTGGATCCTTCTAATAGCACCCTCCCCTCAGGATTTCCTGTGCTCTGTCATATATACTAAGGTTTATCGAGTCAAGTTTGTGTCCCAAAATGTTCTTCAGTTTGTGTCCCTCCTAAGCTTAGTTAGCCTGTCTAATGTCACACCCTTAAAGAAAACCAACTCTATAGCTCCCAGTAGTTATCAGTTGTCAAAGGTTCATGAGCTAAGTTTGGAGCTTCTTACTCATTTCCACATGTCTATTCTGGGTTATATCTGGCTTGACTTTGCAGCTTTCTTGTCTATGAAGTTACCATTGCTTTAAGTTCACATGAATAACTTCCCAGCTACCTGGAAAACTGTTTCCTTGTAGTCATCCCTCCTCTTTGGCTCTCACAATCTTTCCACCCCTTATTCCACAATGGTCCCTGGGCCTTAAGTGTCAGATGATTGATATAGGTGTCCTATTCAGGGATAAGCTCTCTGTAGTCACTTATTCTATACATTTTGCCCAAATGTCACTTTCTGAATTAATCACCTTCTGTTGCATGAGGAAGCTTCGCTGGTGAGAGTGCAGAGATTCATTAATTTTCCTTCTGCTCCTGTTCTGCTTATGTTTCCTGAATCTCAGGTGTACAGGTTGCATTGTAAATATGTCACTTAGGGTTAGGCACCTCACACACACACACACTTATTCTCTGCATTTAACCAGTTATGAAATTTTGTAATAGTTTACATCTGTTGCAAAATGAAGTTTCTTTATGATGACTGAGGAGAGGTACACTTGTCAGAAAATATTAGGATTTATATTAAAAAAAACAGTAAGAAATTACATTCATCTAGGGATTGAAAGAATTTGAGTTTTCCTTAGTAAACCTCTGAGGCTAAATATTTTTGGCTATGTTTATAGTACCACACATAAGTTCCCTCCCATTGAGTGAGCTTTAAGTCCTCAAGATAAAAGTGCACTACTGTACGAGTGAAGAATATTTTCTTGACTGGTCATTGTTGTGATTCGTAGACTTTACAGATGGTTGAAATCATTGATTGATGTTCTCTTTGGCAGTTTGCATAACATCTTCTGATTAAATAGGAGCTAATTTACCGGGAGGAGACTTCCAAGTCAATACCAGCGCAATTACTCCAAGTCCAAGTCCTCTGTCTGAAGTATGTCCTGTCTTTGGCAATAGGGTTGTACCTTCGAGTTCTGGGAGGAAATCAATGGCTGTGTCAATAGTCTGTATTATTTGTGAAGTCTCTTGGATTCTCCTGACTAGCAACCCAAAGCAAAGTTTCCCCTGCCTGACAATGTTTTCTGTTATATAACCTTTACTATATGCATGCAAATTTTCTATCTATCATCTATCTGTCATCTATCATCTATCATCTATCATCTATTGATCTATCATCTATTGCTCTATCATCTATCTATCATCATCTATCATCTATCAATAATGTATATTTTTCAGTAGGCTTTTGAGTTAATATACCTCCCTCTGGCTTTCCTATCAGTTGATTGTAGTGATTTTTACATGGCTGTGTAAAATTATCAAAGAATTTAATGTTGATATACATATTGAAGTAAAGAGGTCAATACACCACTAAATGTGTTTACACACATGTGTCACATCATGTTTCCCACGTGCTGTGTTAATGGCCACATGGACTATATTTCTTTTGCTGTAGACTTATTTTTTATTCCTCACTCTGTCTATTCTAATAAATCTTGTCATAAATTTCCCCATGGATTATATTGTGGATCAAGTTAAATTTGTTGATACCCTGTCATGTATGCTTTTGAAAGTTGTGTCCTTGATTCTCTTTTCCTGTGGTCATCTTGCTATTTTCTAAACTATCTTGGCACAGGTTATTAGTACCTATTGCTTCTATTGCATATACATTTTAAGAATATATCTTTTTGGCTAAACACCATTACATTTAACCTCATAGCTTGCATGAGTTGGATATATTTTTGTTTATGACAGTGTATATATTTGTGTTTGTCTATACATCCATGTGTGTTCAGATTAAGTTATAAAACACACACACACACACCTGGTCTACATATATATGCATAGAAGGAGAAACAAAACAACCACCTCAGTGTTATTTCTCAGGAGCTTGTCTACCTGTACATTTTTGTTGCTGCTTCTGTTGTTGTTGTTGTTTATTTGTTTTTTTTGTATGTTTTCTGACACAGGGTGGTAGGTGGTATCCCTTTAACTCCAGCTAGCCTGGGACCCACTATGTGGACCAGGTTGACCTGAATGTCATAAAGATCTGCCTTTCTCTACCTCTTGAGTGCTGAGATTAAAGTTGTGTGTCACTATACCTGGCTTGTTTGGTTTTGTGAGAGAAAATTACTACTATCTTTGTGCATTGTACTCTAGCTTGCTGGATAGTGAGACCCATGGATTCTGATCTTTCTGTCTCTGACTTCCCTACCCTGGGATTACAAGCATGAAAGAACATGCCTGGCATATTTTATGTGTGTTCTGATGACCTAACTCAGGTTTTCATGATTGTCAGGCATGCATTTATGAACTGAGCCATCCCTCTAGACTTAACTTGGATATATTTTATTTTATTTCTATGGAACTTGAGAGGTCAGAATCATATGTTTTGACTATTAAAGTTATAAGGCTTAAGCAAGATTTTTCATGGATTAAAGACTAGTGCTGCCAAACCTGACAACCTGAATTCACACCCTGAGACCTACTCAGTGGAAGAAGAGAACCCATTCCTGCAAGTTGTCCTCTGATTTTCACACTCATGTTCAGGAGTATGTTCCTTTCCCAGTAAAATTAATAAAAATGAAAAAAAAATTAAAATAAAGTCATAGAAGCCAATGCTTTCCGACCTATGTACTCACATCAAACAAGCTTATATTAACTTCCTTCTTGGCTGTTTTTATAGTGAGGTGTATGAAGGTATAATTGACATCTAATAAATTCTTCCATTTTAAAATACATAATTTAATTAATTCCTCAAATGTAAATGTATATGTTTAGCCAAGAGAATAATATCAATCATTTCTATCACTCCTCCCCTTCCAAATGGCCTTTACCTGGAAGTCTAATTATTAACAATAGCCAGAAAGTCTCCTTGGGAGAAAATTGCCCAGGAAAGTGGGGATTTCTGTCCTTAAGGAAGACCCAACTTTCCAGTTTTTCCAGGTCAGTCACCTGGTCACAGTACCACCCATATAATGCTAAGTTAAACTTCAGTCATGCTAAAAAGATATGCAGAATACCTAGTGTTTTAATGAGACTGTGAATTTTTCCTGTCTATAACCCTTGTCCAGGTTATGGAGCAGATCATAGACATGTAGCTGAATGTGTCTGACCACTTCTCTGAATTGTTCAGAAAAGCATAACCTCTCCTTTTCTTTGTTCTATCTGTTTTCTAACCCAAGCTTTCTCTTCAGTTTGGGGTGATCCAACATTTTTGGTTTCTTTACTTCTTCCATAAAGCTCCCCTTGCTTCCTAGCCATACCACTGTTAGTGAACCCCGTATGTAACCTACATGCCAGTTCTAAAAAGGGCTTGGCTATCTGGCTTTTTTTCCTTCTCCCATCTGTTCTTCTTCTCAGGGGAGCTGATGAAATTACAGTTTCCCTGCCTTGAAAGTTTTTCTTTTAAACTCTAGTAAAATTGCCTCAAGCTTCCACTTCAGTCCATTCTCAAATTCTGTTATGTAAGATTCTAGGAACCCTGAAAGAGAATCCATTTGTTCCTGTATCACAACCAATGACAGCCACATTTCTGCTTGCCTTCTCCCGAGCTTTGCCTGCTCCAATATGTTAGGTACAGAAAAATCATGGATAACAACTCTTTCACTTGTGAAAATTTTCATTTTCATTCCACTGAAGTGTTATAATTCATTAAATATATACACTGCATCCATCTATTCTTTTATTTAAATGCTTCCAGTTTGAAAATTATGATAGATCATTTAGAAAGGAAATTGAAGGAAGATTTTTGTATGAAAGCTGTTTTTGTTTTCAGCTTCTCTTGGATAGACTTTAGGCATGAAAAAGCTGAGCTATTTGGGGAACTACTGGTTTGAATTGTTGAGAAACTGTTGCATAAACTGTCAGAATAGTTTTAATTTTTTGCATTAATAATACTGTGTGATATTTCCCTTAAATTCTTAGCTTCACTTCAGAAGATAAATTTTCAATCGTTTTAATTTTAGCTTTCCTGGGAAGCAGGTGGATGGTTCATCGTTTTCATTTAAGTTTTCTTAAGGATGATGAAAACTTCTAATCCTCTTTTCCAGTTTTTCTCATGCACATGTCTTTGAGCAGAAGACCATTCAAAAATTAAATAATTTATGCTTTTCCACTGAGCTATCTCATAGTTTATTATTTCTATCATTCTTATAAGAATTACATATACTGTGTATGTATATGTGTGTATGTGTGTGTGTGTTTTGAACATTTCTGATTGTTTGACAAAACAACATCTCTAAGATTTTCTCATACAAGGTTTTTCAAAGTTTCTTTAGGTCTTTCCTTCATATTTAATATTCTGTTTCAGTAGTTTTGAGGGGTAAGGTAAAGGATGAAGGCAGCCTTCTATTTCTTTCTCAATCTTGCATCTGGATCATGTGGATCATGGAGAATTCTGTAACCAGGCCTCACCAGCTCTCTAGTTTATCTTCTTCTCCATCCAATTTTGCCCCAGTGACCCATGTATTGAACATCTACCTGGTGTAACTCCAGAAGCTGAGGCAGGAACCCTGCAGAAAAGCACATCTTTAGCCCAAATTATAAGAAAAACAACATCAACTGGAAAAAAAAAAAAAAAAAACCCTCTTTCCTTGGTTTTCTTGGGCAGTTAAACTCCTAAATCCCAAATTTGAAGATTCAGGGCAGAGCAAGGATCTCTCTTTCTCTCTCTCTCTCTCTCTCTCTCTCTTCTCGATGTGTGTCCCTGAGACTGAACTTTTCCTTTCTCCTCCCTTATCCTTACTTCTGTTTCATTACTATGTGAAGCAAATAGGAGAGAGATGCTCAGCACTGGCTTCTATTGAGTATGGACAGAGAGTAAGTAGTCTTTTAGAACTTGGTGAACCTTCAGACATTTCCATCTGCCTGTACCATAGTCTCCTCCTCCTCTTCAATTCTTTCAAGACTTACAGTTAGTATGGTCATATTTTGTCTCAGAGGAACTATATTTAGTTTGAGATTTCATTTGTCTTGTTCACTTCCTCCTTCATGGGCTTCCAAGCTGATACAACTTCCCAGCTCCTGTGTCTTTCTACGTGCTTACATCTGAAGTAAAATGTAGTTGTACATATTTAAAATTCAATTATAGAGGACTGGAGAGATGGCTCAGTGGTTAAGAACACTAGTTGTTCTTTCAGAAGACCCAGTTTGAATCCTGGCACCCACATGGTAGCTAACAACTTTCCATAACTCCAGTTCCAGGGGATCCAAAGCCCTCTTCTAACTTCCACGGGCATGGGTACACTTACCTACATGCAGGCAATACACTCATATACATACAATAAAAATAACAAATAAAATATTTAAAATTCAATTATACTTTCGTTATTCAAACATGGAATATTAGAAATGTGGTTTTCAATTTTCAAACATATGGGAATTGTCTACTGTTATTTGTTGGTCATGTTCTTGATTTCTAGCTTTATTTCCTTACTGTTATAGAACATCTGCCATAGTATTTCAAATATATAAAATTTGTTGAAATACTGATCATTTGGAAACTGCATGTAGGTTGTAAATTTTTTAGATATATTGTTGTATATCAAACACATCATATTATTAGTTATTTTGTTTGAATTTTCAAAATGGTTTTATATTTTTACTGTTTTAATTGTTGGAAAAAGTCCTTTTAAATATTCCATTGTTACTACAGGCGTGTCACTTTTATAAACAATATAAGTATTATTTTTGTGTAACTAAAAGCCTATAGTACTTTACACATAAAAATTAAAATTGATTTAAATGTCTAAAAATTTAAATGTTTAATATTTATAAAGTGAAATTATTCAAATTTACATCTTTTTTTTAAACCTTAGTATCTGTTTCATGTGATTATATTAACACTAAGCTGTTAACTTTCTTTGGGTAATGTCTAAATATTACCTACTTTTAATTATTTGTTATTTGTCCTTAGGTTAGCTGTATTTTACCAAACTGTTCTTTGAACATATTTTCTTTTAAATTTGAATAACAAATTATTTTGAATTCAGTGTAATCACTGACATAAAAGGGTTACTTTATACATTTTATTTAAAACATTTTTTTGCTTTATTTTATATTCTTTATGTTTCTTTCTTCTAGTTCTAATTTATTATTATTATTATTATTATTATTTTATATGTATGTGTATATTGCCATGTGGGTACAGGGATTTGAACCCAGGTCCTCTGCAAGAGCAACCAGTGCTCATAATCATTGAGTTTTCTCTCCAGCCCTGCTTTCTTCTACATTTTATATGTTATGATTTTATACTGTTCTTTTTTTCTTTGTCATACCATTCACTGAACCCAGGACCTTACACATGCTAATCAAGAGCTCTACCACTGAGCCATATCAACAACACTTTTGCTCTTGTCTGTACATTGGGGGAGCATATCATGTTCTTACATACATAGAGGTTATTTTAAAAATTATAATAAAAATATAATTTATGAAATCTAAATTTGATTCCTGAATTCATCTACTTCATGTCCAAATACTATGGCATTATACCTAATTTTAGTTTGTTGATTTAGTTGGCAGGTCCCATGACATTTTTGTCAAATAGTATAAAATACATTATTTTATGGTATAATTCATCATTCTTTAAATGATCAATGTACATTAGGCTTATTCATACAATTACCACTATCTTTGGATCTTGTTTCTTTTTTGTTTTCATGAGAAAGAATCTCATTTCAGTCCGAGCTGACTTGGGTCATTTCTATGTAGACCAGGAACTTACAGAGATCTGTCAACCTCTGCCTCTCAAGTGCTAGGATTAAAGGCATGCACCACCATTCCTGGCTATCTTTGGATATTAACATTTTCATGTAAACATACTTTCAAGGAGGACATTCATTTTGCCAAATTTATATCTTTTCCTCATAGGTTTCATAAAATTTTCCTATTTCTGTGTGCACCTATGTAAGTTCGTGTGTACCACAAGTGTGTCAAAGTTATATTTTTAATAAATGCCATTACTATTCTGAAATAAGTGTACTGTTTAATTTTTTTCATAATGTGTTAAGGAAAATTCTTCTGGTTTTCCACCTTTAATGGACACTTTGCTGTATGTAATTCTAATGTGCTGGTGATTTTCTTTCAGTCCATCTTAATTTCTGGAGTGCATGACAATTATTGAGATGCTTATATTAGTAACTTCTACTTCTTTTTATATATTTGTCTGTGCCTGGGGATGCACATATGACTGCAGGTAGCCCCAGAGTCTGGCAGAGAGCTCCTGGGATTATAGGTGGTTGTGACAGGGCCATTGCGCTCATGAAGTTGCAGTGGCTGGGGGCTAGTACCAAATGTGTGTCCTCATAAGAGCAGAATGACCTTTGAAACATTGTGCCACCTGCTTAGCCTCTTCCTGGTCTCTTTTAAAGACTTCCAAAATATTTTTGTTTAACTGTGATATCTAAAATTTTATATATAAATATACAGATATTTAATTTTATCTGTCTACCTCTACCTCTATATTTCTCCTCTCTCTCTCTCTCTTTCTCTCTCTCTCTCCATGTTTGTTAATCCTTTTTGTATTCAAATTGGTTGCTTCAGAATTCATGGAAAATTTCAATACATATCTCCTCTAATATTGTACCACTTTATGTTTGCCATCCTTTAACTGGAAAAAGCGAAAATCAAAACTAGATTTAATGAAATTGTATGCACATTGTAAATTGCTTAAACCTACTTATTCCTCCTAAAACATTTATCACTTTTGTTGAAAGCTGTTAAATAAATCTAGCTTCCTGACATAATTCATTTTGTTAACTATAGTCATTCTGTTGTACAATGTTCACAAGCACTTCTTGCTCTTATGGAATTATGGCTTGTATAGATTGAGAACAAGTATAAGGAAGCGACTCTATCAAATTAAAGTCAAAATGTTCTCGCAATCAAAGATTACCTAAAACAAAGTCAACTGTTGAAATTTTACACTAGTACCTTATTCTGTAGTTAGCACATATGCTTGTCTCTGCCATATTTTGATGTATTTTTATTTGTTCTTTGATAATTTCTTATATGTAAGCAATGCATTTTGAACATACCCATTCCTCATTCTCCCCCTTCAATTTCTACCAGACCCACCCCCCCAGAACATCCCTCACAACTTCATGTTCTCCTTTACTAACCCACAGAGTCTAATTAGTGTTGCCACTATGTACATGGCTGTAACAGTGAAGCGTGTGAGCAACCTACCTACTAGTGCCATATCCCTGAAGAAACCTGACACGCCCTCCTCCAGTAGCCATCAGCCATCAGTAGCTCCAATTAGTGGTTATGCTTCATGCTGGAATTTTGACAGGCTTGATCTTATGTATGCCTTGTGTGGGCAACTATGGCTTCAATAAGTTGTTTAAATATGCAATGACTCTGTCATGTTCAGAAAACAGTTTTACAAAAGCCCTGCCCAAATCCTGATGCTTGCAATCATTCTGTTTCTTTTGCAATATTTCCTTAGCCTTGGTGGGAAGGGATGTGATAGATCTTTCATGTAGGGTTGCATAATCCACAGTCACTTTTATCTGCATTCTGACCAGTTATGAGTCTCTTTATTAATGTTATCCACTGCCAATCTTTTAAAAAGTTTCTAGTCAGAGGATGAGTGGTACACTCAGCTATAGGCATAAAAATGTGTTAATACTGAGAGTAGTGGCTTCTTCCTTGTGGCCTATGATCTCCCCTGTCTTGGGTCCTTGACCCAGTTAACAATAATCAAGCCATTTGTTAAGCGTATCTCACAGGGTTCATAGCTGTGTAAGACTTTTGATAACTTTTCTCTCCCAGCAGCCTGCTTAGCCATTTCTGGCACAATGAAAGCTAGCCAATAGGGAGTAAACTTCCAGTACCAGGTTGATTTGTCCATGAACTGTGACTAGTATATTGTATCTTGAGCCATAGAATCTTGGTGGCTAACCTAGATCAATTAATGACTACATCTTTGTGAGAAGAAATTCTTCCTTGTTGGGTCTATGGCCATGAGAGGTATAGTTCTACTTCTAGCTTCTTGAGGAAATCCTTCATTAATTTCCATTGTGGCTGCACCTGTTTGCACTTCTACCAACAGAGAGTAGGGGTTAACCTTTTCTGACATCCTCACAGGCGATTTTTGTCAGTTATTTTCTTGATCTCAGCTACTCTAGGGTAAGATGAAATCCCAAAGTAATTTACATTTCCTTGATGACTAAGAATGCTAAACAATTAAAAAAAACTTTCTTAATCATATTTCTTCTTTTGAGAGCTCTCTGTTCAGTTACATTAGATCTGTGAGACAAAAAGTAGGGAATACATTTCAAATGTAGGCACAAAAGTGAGGACTGCTTCAATAAGAATACACTTGATCAGGAAGGCCAATAATTGATAAATGAAATCTCATAAAATTAAAATGCCTCTTTACAACCAAGGAAACTTGCAATCATGTAGAGAGGCACCCCAAAGAATGAGAAATAGATGTTTTCGAGATACACATCTCACAGACGACTAATATGTAGACTATACAAAGAATTCAAAAAGTAAACAGCAAGAAAAAAATAAAATCACCCTGTCACTATAAACTTCATAGTGCCAGACACTTTGGGCCTTTCTCAACCTAGGTTCCTGTCCTTATCATCAAAGACTACCAAAACAAATATTGTACTAGGACACAAAAATCTATGGTCCCCAAATAATTTTGTTTTCATCTGTTTTCTCCATTTTTACCCATGCTAGCTATTGTCTTAGTGTCTACGAGTCCTTCATTGTTCTAGTCAGAAAAGCCCAAAGTCAGGGAAATAATAGAGCAATATGTATCATTTATGATATCAGATATTCATATGGAAACTAACTAACACATTTATAAAGGCTGAGAAGCCCCAGGATAAGCTCTCTGAAAACTAGAGAGGCAGGGGAGGTACAGTGTTGAGGTGGTAAAAAAGCTTCATAAGATTAACTAGTCAAGAGAATAACAATAGCTGGTCTAGATAAACCTTGGTCTGGATAAAGATCCAGGTTTCCAGTTTCACTGGCCAATGCCACCTAGGACGATTGATTCATGTTAACTTATACTGAAAAGATAGGTGGAATACTGTGTGGGTTAATGAGATGTTGAATTTTTCCTGTCTGGAATCTTGGCCTCCTGGTGCAGTTCTTGTGAACCTGGTTACACACATGAGGTCTTCATCAATTTTGCCACATGCATTCTTGAAAAAATGCAGAGAATCATAACTCTCCTTTTCTTCTTTATACCTATTTTCTAACAGTGCTTTCCATGCCCTTACTTTTTGGGTTTTCTACCTTTTTCTCTGCAACTCCCTCCCCCTCCTGCTATGTAAGGGCTAGTCTGCCACATGTCTGACCTTAATGCAGTTTCTAAACTACCATGGCTTTACAGCTTTTTTCATTCTTCCCTCCATTCTCCTCCTCCTCCAGGTAGCTGCAGAGATTTATGACTTGCCTCCCTTGAGGATATTTCCTTAAATTATAATAAAATATTCCTAAAGCATCTGAGTCCATCCCTAAATTCTTTTATGAATCAGTCTAAGGACCATCAGAGGTAGCTTTTTCAATCCTGTATCAACATTTTAGCTGTGTTGAAATCCAAAGGCCTCATAAGCTGGGAAAAAAATGACATCCTTCCACTATGAGGCTTGAGAACATAGACATAATTTGTACAAACTCTGGAGTTCAAACACTAGAGAACCTGGAGTTCTGATGAAGAAAGAAAAGAAATGTATGTTAGCTACAAAACCAAGAGGGACCTAACTCTTACTCTAACTTTTCATCTAATTCATGTCCTTAACATGGTGCCTATGCATGCTGAGCGAGGGGCAGATATTCTCCAGCCAGTGAACTTAGAGCAATACCCACGTATTTGAGACACACTGTCGGAGACACCCCCAGAAGTATTTCTTTGTCAGTTATCCAGACCTTGTTTAAACCATACAGGATGATGCTGGGTCAACTTGACCATTACAGTACTTTATCAAACATCTTCAATTTTCAATAGAATGTTTATAGCCAAAGAAAAAGTTCAGCATTATGTTTAACCAAAATTTCAGAAGTTTTCAAACCACATTTTCATCATTACATATCTGGACTTGGAATTTTTTATTCATTCTGTATTTTTAGTTCAATTTGTATCTAAGGTTCTTTTTCATGAGATGTTATTGGGTATGATATTTCAGAATAATACTTCCCTATTTTATTCTGGATCTCTCCTTTAACACAAATTGAATGATCTCATTTCTCATGTGTGTAACTAGGAAGGGACATTTGGGAGATATTAAAAGCTCTATGATTATTTTCAGGGATCCCTGGTAGTCATACTCATTTTGATGAAGATATGAATGGAAATGACTAACAACCTTTTCAGTTAAAAGCTTTCAAACCTCAAAGCTTCGGTAGAAACTCAATGACAGCTTTCCTACCATTCCAAAGAACATAAAGAATGATGCATTTAATCACACACAGATTTGTCTGTATGACCAATCAAGTTTGAAAGACTCCACTGTAAAATTATGGTTAAGCTTTGTTTAAGCCAAATTACATTGCACATTTGTTGGAAGTCCATACTGTGAATACTGAGCATTTCCTATTGATTAGTAAAGGCCCTGGGGAGCTGTGCCAGGGTGACTTGGTATTCTGAGGATTGTGTATGCAGCCTTTGTCCAGATTGGTCATAAAATTGTGATAACAATTAAATAACAACAGCAGAATTTTTTAAATTATTTATTTAATAACCATATAATTAGAAGCATTTCATTACAACAGCATTGACATATTCAACAACAATTTCCAGAGCTAAGATGCATCTGTTTCAAAAGTGGCTGTAAATTTTTAGGTTTACAGTTGAATTAATACAGTTA
>NW_008332088.1:4026689-4029150 GCF_000622305.1 Nannospalax galili
TGTGTGTGTGCATGTGTGTGTGTGTGTATGTGTGTGTGTGTGTGTGTGTATCACACAGAACATCCCAAACTCATTTTTTAATTTATATACCCACTTCCCAGATAGCAACCTCCTATATCCTCCCCCCCCACTAGAGCCCTTATACTCTGACTTTCCTACTACTGTCTGCTGTGTTGTTGGTACCCCCAGCCATTCCCCACTACTTGCCCTTCTGATGAATCTAGTCAGCCTACCTAGGGGTTTTTGTTTCAGGAGGATCAGCTGTTCCTTATCTACCGATAATCAGTTGTCAATATTCCTTTGAATAACATTGGGGTCTGTTATTCAAAATCCCAGTTCTAGGCTGGGTTACTATCTGGGAATCCCTTTGGCCACCCTGGCCAATAATTCAAAAGAAGGTCCTGTTAGACTATGGTTGGCTTCGCTTCGAAGCATGGAGGAAATGATTCCACTGTGTTGACCCTCTTCTTTGAAGGCAAGACACTGGTTCAAGTCAATCTGGTGGGGTCTCCTTGGCCTCCTTGATCAAGAGGACAGGTGACCCACCACCATTATACAACATTTTGAGAGATGCTCATAGTCCCCTGGAACTAGTTGACCTAGGAGGGAAAAGAGCAAAAGGCGTCCTTTATGTCCCCCTGGCTGAATTATTATAGACCTCAAAGTATGTCTGTTAAACAGCCAAGAAGGTTAGTTCCACCAGTCTGGTGGAACTGTGTGTCATGTAGATAAATCTTGGGCAAAGACCAGTTGTTCTCAGATAATCCTTACCAACACATATATTTGATGATCTGCTATGTATAATTTGACAGTAGGTTGTTAGGAGTAATATGGTTCTCTCTGGTTTTCAAAACTAGCTAGGCATTGTTTATCTCTCACATTGTCTCACCCCTCCATCATGGTTTTCCCACTTAAGTTGCCCCCATTTGAACACTTTCTCCCTTACTAATGCCCTTCTCCTATGGTCCTACCTCTTTTGAGCTCCTTCTTTCCCTTAATCCCCTAAACTCCTTGTATACCCTTCCCTCCCCCTTCCCTTAAACTAACCCAATTTTAATCCATATCTCCCTTATTAAGGCATGTTTCCTACTGTTCTCTTTCAAGTTACTTCTTTTCCTTTACCTTCCTGTTTTCTTTCCATTATTCTGGTTCCTGTAGTTATGTCTGGTTGCATTCTTATTTATCAGAGTCTTGTTCTACAATCCACATATGAGGGAGAACATATGTCAATTTTTTTTTTCTGAGTCTGTGTTACTTCACTTAGTATAACAGTTTCTAGTTCCAGCCATTTACCTGAAAATTTTGTGATTTCATCTTTCTTTACTGTTGAATAAAACTCCATCGTATAAATGAGCCACATTTTCATTATCCACTCGTCAGTTGAGGTACACTTCAGTTGCTTCCATCTCTTAGCTATTGTGAAAAGAGAAGCAACAAACATGGATGTACAAGTGTCTCTGCAATAACATGAGTTCTTTGAGTATATGCCAAGGAGTGATATAATGGGGTCAAATGGTAGGTTCATTTGTCATTGACTGGTAAGGTTTTAATTTGCATTTCCCTAATTATTAGTGATGTTTAACATCTTTTAAGATGTTTCATAGCGATTTTTACTTCTTCTTTTTAGAACTCTCTGTTCAGCTCCTTAGTCACTCTTTTAATTGGGTTGCTTCTTGTCTTGGTTCTCTGTTTTTTTAGTTCGTTATAAATTCTGGTTATTAAACCTCTTTTGGATGTGTCACAGGTGAAGATTTTATCCCATTCTGTGGGTTTTCTGTTTGCTTCCTTGGTTGTCTCCTTTGATGTACAGAAGTTTTTTTAGTTTAATGTGGTTCCATTTGTTAATTCTTACCCTTGTTTCCTGAGCAATTGATGTTCAGTTTAGAAAATCCTTCCTATGCCTTTATCTTGTAGGTTTTTCCCAATGTTTTTTTCTAATAGTTTCAGTTTCAGGCTTTACATTGAGGTCTTTGAGCCATTTGGAATTGACTTTTGTGCAGGGTGAAAGATAGGGGTTTAGTTTCATTCTTCTACAAGTGGAGATCCAGTTTTGCCAGCACAATTTGCTGAACATATTCTTTCTTCCAGTTAAAGTTCTTGGCCCCTTTGTCAAATATCAGGTGGCTGAAATTGCAATTACTCATATTTGGGTCTTCAATTTTGTTCCATTGGTCTATGGGTCTATTTTTGTGCCAATACCATGTTGTTTTTATGACTATAGCTCTGTAACACAGCTTGAAATCTGGTATAGTAATCCCCCCAGCATTGCTCTTAGTACTCAGGTTTTTTTTGGCTATCTGAGGTATTTTGTGCTTCCACATAAATCTTAGGATAGTTTTTTCCAATTCTGTGAAAAATGTCATGAAGATTTTGATTGGCATTGCATTGAATCTCCAAATGACTTTTGGTAGGATGGTCATTTTCACAATATTAATTTTTCCAATCCATGAGCATGGGATGA
>NW_008332088.1:4029255-4044873 GCF_000622305.1 Nannospalax galili
TATTGTGAACAGGAGTGCTTCAATGTGCTCTTTCTCTGATTGACTGTTATTGGTATATAGAAAGGCTACAGACTTTTGTAGGTTAATTTTGTAACCTGCCACTTTACTGAACGTGTTAATGATTTCTAGGAGTTTCCGGGTGGAATTTTTGGCATCCTTTAGACATAATATCATATCAACTGTAAAAAGGGGTAATATAATCTGTTTTTTCCAATTATTACTCAGTTAATTTCCTTCTCTTGTCTTACTGCTCTTGCAAGAGTTTCAAGTACTATGTTAAAGAGAAGTGTGGATAGTGGGCAGCCTTGTCTAATTCCTGATTTCAATGGGAATGCTTCCAGTTTTTCTCCATTTGGAATGATGTTGGTTGTGGGTTTGATATATATGGCTCTAATTATGTTGAGGTATATTCCCTCTAGTCCAATTCCCTCTAGGACTTTGAACTTACATGCATGTTGAATTTTGTCAAAGGCCTTCTCTGCATTTATCGACATGACCACATGGTTCTTATCTTTGAGCCCATTCATATGATTTATGACGTTTATTGACTTACATATATTGAACCATCCCCGCATCTATGGGATAAAGCTGACTTGATCATGGTGGATGATCTTTTTGATGTGTGTCTGTATGCGGTTTACAAGTATCTTGTTGAGAATGTTTGCATCTATGTTCATTAAGGCTATAGGTGTATAGTTTTCTTTTTTGGTTGTATCTTTACCTGGCTTTGGTATTAGAGTGATGCTGGCTTCATAGAAGGAATTTGGAAGTTCTCCCTCTATTTCTATTTTGATGAATAAATTAAGTAGTATTGGATGCAGATTTTCTTTAAATGTCTGATAGAAATCTACTGTAAATCCATCTGCTCCTGGGCTTTTTTTAGTTGGGAGATTTTGTATTAGTGTTTCAATTTCTTTTTGTCTTATAGGTATGTTTAAGCTGTTAATCTCTTCTTGGTTTAATTTTAGTGGTTCCCATGCCTTTAGATATCCATCCATTTCTTTTAGGTTTTCAAATTTAGTAGCAAATAGGTTTTTAAGGTATTCACTTATAATTTTCTGTATCTTTCTGGTGTCTGTTGTGATGTTTCCCCTTTCATCTCTGATTTTGTTGATTTGGAGGTGCTCTTTCTTTCTTTTGGTTAATTGGGCTAGCCGTCTGTCAATATTGTTTATCTTTTCAAAGAACCAGCTCTTGGAATTTTAGCTTCTTTGTATTGTTTTGTTTGTTCCAATTTCATTAATTTGTGCCCTAATATTTGTTATTTCTTCTTGTCTGCTGGGTTTGGGGTTATTTGCTGTTGTGTTTCAAGTGCGTTGAGTTGCAATATTAAGTCATTTATTTGTGTTCTTTCTGATTTTTTGATGTAGGCACTTAGAGCTATAAACTTCCCTCTAAGGACCACTTTCAGTGTGTCCCAGAGGTTTTGTCATGTCTTATTGTCCTTTTCATTTAATTCCAGGAATACTTTTATTTATTAATTTCTCTTTTGACCCATTCATCATTCAGGAGTGTGTTGTTTAATCTCTGTGTGTTCATGTGGTGATTAGGGTTTCTTCCCGTGTTGATTGTAAACTTTATTGCATTGTGGTCTGATAGAATGCATGGAATTATTTCAATCTTTTTGTATTTGTCCAGGTTTGTTTTGTGCCCCAGTATATGGTCGACTTTGGAGAAGGTTCCATGTGGTTCTGAGTAGAAAGTATGCCCTTTGGTGCTTGGGTGGAATACTTGGTAGATGTCTGTTATGTCCATTTGATATATAGTATTGCTTAATTTCGATTTCTCTGTTTAACTCTCTGTCCTGTTGACCTATCTAATGGAGAAAGTGGAGTACTGAAGTCCGCTACTATTAATGAGTTGTGAGTAATCTGGGTCTTAAAGTCCTGTAGTATCATTTTTATGAAGTTGGGTGCACCAGTGTTTGGTGAATGTATGTTCATGATTGTAATATCATCCTGATTTGTTGTTCCTTTGATCAAAATGAAGTGGCCCTCTTTGTCTTTTCTGATTAGTTTTAGTTTAATGTCTATTTTGTCAGATATTAGAATTGCTATGACTACTGTTTTCTTAGTGCCATTTGCTTAGTATTTTTTTTTTCCTTCCTTTCAGTTTGAGATAGTGTCTGTCTTTGAAAGTGAGATGAGTTTCTTGCAGAAAACAAAAAGATGGGTTTTGTTTCTTAATCCATTCACGTAATCTGTGTCTTCTGACTGGGGAGTTCAGTCCATTAATATTTAAAGTTATTAATGAAAGATGGCTATTGAATCCTGTCATTTTTAGTTCTTTCTACATTCTTGATATAACTGAACTTTTCCACAGTTATACCTTCATCGGATCTATTTCCACAATCCCTTGGTTATAGTCATTCCTTTCTTCAGCACTTTGTATTGCTGCCAGAACTCTCTGAAGGGCTCATTTGTGGAAATGAATTCCTTCAGCCTATTTAAGTCATGGAAGATTTTTTCTTTCCCCCTCAACTATGATAGATATTTTGGCTGGGTATAGTAATCTGGGTTGGCATCTGTGGTCATTTAAAACTGGAAATACTTTGGCCCATGCTTTTCTGACTTTCATGGTTTGCACTGAAAGTCAGCTGCCATGCTAATGGGTTTTCCTTTATATGTGACTTGTAGTTTCTCTTTTGCAGCTTTTGGAATTGTCTCTTTGTTTTGTATGTGTAGTGTTTTTACTATGATGTGCCACTGAGTTTCTTTTCTGGTCTTGTCTATTTGGTGTTTTATATGCTTCTTGTATTTGAATTGGCATGTCTTTTTTTAATTTTGGGAACTTTTCTTCAACAATTCTGTTGAAGATCTGGTCCACGCCATTATCTTGGGATTCTTCTCCTCTCTGTATGCCTATGATTTGTAAGTTTGGTCTTTTTATGGTGTCACAAAATTCCTGCATAGTCCATTCTTGTGATTTCTTAAATTTTTCGTAATCTTTGCTTGAATGGTCTAGTTCTCAGAAAGAGGCTGGCAGGTAGTTCAGGCCCAGGGAAGCAGAAGTAGGTGAGGGCAGGGCTAGGCCCAGAAGCAGTGCTCCTGGGGCTCAGAGAAGGCACTATTTCACTTCTTTCTTCATTTCAACCTGGGTATTTTTCAATATTTCTAACTCTTTTCTGAATTCATTCAGATATTTATCCCTATCTTCCTTCAGTTCTTTGATTTCTTTGTATGTTCTTTAAATTCAGTGAATTCTTTTATCATGTTTATAATTGTTCTTTTGAGTTCCATATCCTGCATTATCTCTAGGGGGTTCTCATTGTACTCCTCCAGAGGACTATTGGTCCATTGTATTCCTCTAGTGGACTACTGGTATTTGGTGGGGATATGTTATTTTGGTTTTTCATGTTATTAATGTTTCTCTGTGGTTTTGATATGTGAATTTCTTTTGTAGTTTCTGATTATTGTGTGAGACTCAGGCCTTCAAGTTTAGGTCTGCTTCTTTTTGTGAACTTTATATGTCTTTGTGGTTTACTTTTCAGGCATGAAAAGCTGGTTCATCTAAGCTTCTGGTTCTCTCTTTTGATATTGTACTGGTATGGTCATATTGCTTCCGTCTTCAGGAGTCCCCACAGAGGCCCAATTCATATGAGGTTCAGATGTTTTCAGGCTTTCTCCTAAGGTCTGGATCCCTCCAGGAATGATCTTGGCCTCAGGACTTAGGGGGTTGTACAGGCCTGAGAGCCTGGCTCAGGAAAGATGCTGGTCTAGGGCAGCTGATGGCCATGCCACCCAGAGGTACAAAGGCAGATGGGGCAGGAAGAGGCCCCAAGGATTCCTGGGGACTGCACTGAGGAGCTGGGTTGGTCTGGATGCAAAGGATCAGGAAGAGGAAAGGTCAGGCCCAGCATCCCAGAAAGAGGCTGGAGGGTGGTACAGGCCCAAAGAAGAAGGGGGAGGTGAGAGCAGGGCCAGGCCCAGAAGCAGTGCTCCTAGGGCCCAGAGAAGGCACTACGTTGGTCTGGATGAAAAGGATCAGGATGCAATATTTGTGCCCCATGGGTCTGGGGCCCCAAGACATGAAATGGGGCAGGACCCAAACTAGGTGGAGAGAAAAGTGGAGGAGATGGCAGGGTGGATGAGGCTGGGGGAGTTGAGGCACAGAGGGCATGATGGACTTGTCCCTGAGATAGGCCTGTGGGTAGGGCAGTAGCAGAAATTTTTATAATAAATGCTATTTCCTTTTAATATGCTGTATATTGTATAACTGAGGTATTCATGAGAAAAGTATATGCTTATGCTTATTAAACACATTTTTGAATATACCTTATGAAGTATAATAGGTCTTTTCAATTATCTGACTTGCATAAATTACATTATATTGTATATTTGAATTTTTGTTATCTTATTTGATAATCCTTTTCTGTGACAGGAATTAACCAATATAATTTCAAGATTACTTGAGTTAAGGTAGCACTGAGATAAATGTGACCATTTTTATCATTGCAGTAGCAAAATTTATCATTAAATTAAGAGTTGGTGAAGTAGATAGATTATAAAACAAAGTATATATCCTGGTTTGGTTAGAAGGCTAGAATCAAAGCTAGCTTTGTTTTGTGGTTTCACGCTTATTAAATAATAATGATATTCTCCTAAATCTACCATAAAATTGAATGTATATTTTCACTATTCAGTAGGACTTTGGGTGGTTTTTAAACAAGTCAACGTTAACTTTATTTGCTGTTAGTTTCATATAGCATTTCTTACAAAAAAAGAAAGTACAAACTAATACAGCATAAGTTTTTTTTATAATAAAGATTATAAATTTTGTGGATTGTTAATTTACTTGTTGAGGTTCTGAAATAGAATAAAATTACCTACAAAAAGTGAGGCCGCTTTATTTAGTATCGTTCTTATTGCTGAGTACTCTCTTGAGAGGATATTATGTAACTTAAATATTGACCTTTCTGTACTTTCACTAATTTCATTGTTTTGATTATATTTTTATTTTCATCATCAAAGTAAGTACATATTTTCATTCATATTTTTACTGTTAGACAATTGAAAATGTAATATGTATTAAAATGGACATACAACCTCAGTGTTTTCACTTTTTAAGGAAAGTATGAAATTTGTAAAAAGGAATACTTGTACAGAAGTGTTATTTTTGTCTTTCATATTTTTAATTTATTAAATATTCAGGACTTTGAAAATATTTTTTCTATTAAAGAAGTTTTGATGAGATTTTTGTCATTGTTTTAATTAATTATTTTTTACCTATAGCTTTTCTAACATAATTTCTTACAAAATTGCCAGAAATATTTGTCTTCAGTTTTTGGTCATATAATTGAAGATACCAGAGAAATAGATATGACATATACCAACTAAATTTTTAAATGATAATTTGAAAATTCTTCTCAGAGAACAGATAAAATATAGAGTTCATTCTTGTTGGGAAAGGTTATAAATGCTAAGAAAACAAAATGAACTCATGTGTAAAATAAGGGTAAAAGACAAAACACAATCCTGAGTGCTTATGCAGGTTTTATCTGAATAGAAAGGAGGTAAGATCAATAGTCTGACCATCTCAAATTTCTTCCAGCTTATCTCAATAGATTATTAATAACATGGGCTGCTACTTTAGTAAATCAATTCAAAACGCTCTTCTGTTGAAAAATTAACTATGCTTTCCCTTTTGAGTGTGCTCTTTAAGTTAGTGTGCTACTGTTAGATCTTGGACAATTTATATGAAAAACTTGTAATCATGCATTGTCTTTCCTTCTATTCCAGCTCCACTCATCAAGAATGGAGCCTCTCAGTCTGTTCTTGCTTACAGAAGTTCATGATTTGCCTTGATGGATTCAGAAGGTGTGTTGCCTCAGTCTTATGTCTAGTGTTTAAGAAGCGACTTAATCCTAGAAAAATGATTCAGTATGCCCCAAAGAAAATTAAGCAGCAATACCAATTAATAGAAAATGCACAGAGACAGATAGATGAATTTAAGACTCCTGAAGCAGCAGAAATAATGGATGAAAGTTATAGTATCAATTATAAAGAAAACCAGCAGAAATGAGCATCTTACTGAAAAAAGGAACAAGGAGATAATATTTGAAGAAGAGTGTTAGCTAATACATATGTCAAAGTATTAGAAGAGATACATATAATATCAGAGAAGCTGTGTTTTCTTATCAGAATGTCCTAAATCACATCCTTAACTATGGCTTCATTTTATATGGCTTCCATTATCTAGGACCAACTGTCATCTGAGAACATTAAATGAAGTTCTCTATGTAAACAATTCATAAGATTTGAATAACTTTAAATGTAGTGTTATTTTAATTTTTCTATTTTATTACTAAATTCTTGTTAAGAATTTGCTTTGTTAAAATTATAAATTCAACATATTACACTACATTTTAAATTCAAAATATATGTGTATATATATATGTATATGAAAATCGACTAGTATATATAGGATTATGTTCTGTCTGTGATCTCATACATTAATTGGAGGTTTGGGAACCATTTCTGATGGATAACTTGGATTCTATATTATAATTATTAAAATAAATATTAAAACAATTTAAGATAAAATGAATACAGCAGAACATATAGTACATTATCTTTTAGAAATAACAAGGCATGCTGACTCACACCTCTTCTCCAAATTTGGGAAGCAGAGTCAGGAGGATCTTTGTGAATTCAAAGCCAGTCTGGGCTACAATAGTAAGTCCCATACTAGCTTGATACAAAGTGAAACACTGTCTCAAAACAAAGAAAGAGAAGTAGAAGAAAGAGGAGAAATTGGAAGAGGAGGAGGACTAGGAGGAGCAATGTGGGAGTGAATTTTGGGACACAATAAGATCCTTCACAATAAGATTCCTAGGCCTTGTGCTCCTCTTGAAACTAAGCATAAGCATATATGTTTAATCTCCCATGAGTCTTGCCCTTTACCCAGAATAATTTATTTGTATAGATGTCCATGTTTTGAATAACAATCATTACAATAAGGAACATTCATTGAAAGAAACAGACTGTTCTATTTGTGTTGCAAACAATCAGTGTGATTAGATTGATGGCATCTGTTTGTGGTTGTGGTATTCTAGGTAAGTGGAGGTCAAAAGGTACATAATCCTCTGATAGGAAAAGTTCCTCCTTTCCCATGTGATGTTAGATCTATGCTTTCTATAAAGAAAGGGTTAGATAGACCTTAACATATATGATGGAATACAAAGATTTTGGTGGTTGTGGTGGGGGACCAATAACAGGGTTACAGATAGGGGAAAAGGTCTAAATCTGTTCAAGATATATTGCATGAAATTCACCAAAAAAATAAAAAATAATTCAAAAAGGAAATATGCAGTGGCTTTTGTCTTGTGTTTTTTTTTTTTTTTTTTCAGGGTCTTGCTGACTTATTCTTGTCTTCACATATTAACTTCTAAATGTTTTCTGATTCATGACAATAACTGGAAACACATCTTCATTATCTCTCTTGAAACATACTTTGCAGAGTTTTGTGTTTGCATTTATCTCATTGATAATGAATACCACTTTGCAATACCACAAGCTTATCTACATTTTACTATGGTTACCTAGTTTTGTGCACACATTTGGAGACCATATTCATTTTACTTTCCTGAATGTATATACCAGCTTCAGCTTCTTAATATTTATGTTAATTTTCAATTCACTTTCAAACTGCTTTTTCTTATATTCATATTATTTTATCTGTAAAGAAAGAATCATGTTTTCTGCTATCATTAAGCTGCTTATTGTTTATATGTAAATAATTTTGGTGAGAAAATTTTCTGAAATAAAAACATTACTAAATTATTTTATGTTTATAAATTTCATTTGTTAGCTGATTAGCCCTATAAAAATTATAGTTTTCTAGAAAAAAAATGAGCGAGAGAGAAAGAGAGAGAGAGGGAGGGAGGGAGAGAGAGAGAGAGAGAGAGAGGGAGAGAGAGAGAGAGAGAGCGCTTTGTTGAGGAGCGCAGAGCCAGGAGAAATCTTAAGAAACAAGTTCTCAGAAAAGTATAAGTCCAACTCTTGGTTGAAATGGATTCTAAGAGCCAAGTTGTCTTTATTCAGGCATCACTGTAATGTGGCATTACACTGCTTCAAAGAAGTAAGAAACAGGAAAAATAAAAAAAGATATGAAACAAAGTATAAACCAATAACAAGATGGTAATTTTAAACTTTAGTGCTTACATAGACGTGATTTATATGCCTAACATTAAAAGCAAAAAAGTTGGAATTAGATAAGTAAAAATAGATTTCACATTGCTATATCCTTTATGCAGGTTAGAGTAGGTGGGACAATGAAGGGAGTGGCAATAGGTCAATGCTGACTCTGTGCAACAAGAGGGAAAAAGCAGTAAAAACCAATCCCACACTGTAAGGACTTATATATCGTGACAAAGTAAGTTTTACACAGAGAATTAGTTTTAATACTTCTCTATCCTTAATTTCTAACTGGAACTTGAGAAATAGGAGATGGGCAAACATTTACTGAATGAAAAAAATGAAAAATATCTCATCCATTGTTGACAAATTGTTCTGTTATTCTAAGCAATTTCACATACTTTTTGCTTTAGAGTAGCTGTCTTTTAGTCTTTTTGCTAGTAAGTGTGGATTGTGACATTATGCTAGGTGGTTAGCCTTACTCTTAATATCGCTTTGTTTGAAATAATGATAGTGATACCAAAGAATTTCTATGAAATTAAAAGGTTATAAAACGTTTTTATATCTATGCCTATGATATAGGGGATATTCACTACATCTTAACAGGATCCACCAAAATGCTACTTTCTTAAAGAATTCTAGAATTACCACTCAGTGCAATTCCCATTTAACTCATTTTGTGTTCTCTTGGTAAAATAATAGCATTGTACATTTGTTTGTGTATATTCTTCCTACAGTAGTGGAAATTTTGTAGTACAAATCGTGATCCATAGTATCTGACAGTATAAATACAGCCAGAGTAATGTTATAAATATTTGTGGATTTCATTACTTGTTAATTTCTTGTTGAATGATGGTGAAACTTGAAGCAGCCTCACTCTTATTTCAGAATTGAGAAAGCTGTTGGAAGAAGGTGGGACGAAGAAACTACACTGTGGGTTGAAGAGATGGCTCAGTGGTTAAGGTCACTGACTACTCTTGCAGAGGACCCAGGTTCGATTCCCAGCACCCACATGGCAGCTACGAACTGTCCTTAACTCCAGTTCCAGGGGAATCCAAAGCTGTCTTCTGACCTCTGCGGTATTGCACAACATGGGTGCACTCGCATACATACAAGCAATACACTCATACACATAAAATAAAAATAAATATTTTTTAAAAAAGAAAGAAACTACATTGTTTTTCTTATTTGATGTGGCAGATATTTCCTCTCCCAAGGGTTCCCTCTTATCCTAAAGGAGGAAATAGTATACTACAATGAGATCCACAACCAGAATTGGACAATAAAATACTATAAATAACAAAGGAAATAAACCAACTACATTTAGGCAATACTACAAAATGATAGTGACTATATGAAATAACCAAAGTTAAAATAAGGAACTACAAAAAATATCAAGTGCCGGGATGTAAACAGGATTTGATTAATATGAATAAATTAAATTTTCATGCACTCTTGAGAAGCAATAGTTTCTGAAGGAACTGGACTCTAAAATACTGAAGTCAATATGGATAAGTACTGAGAAAGATGCTAAGCTTCTGTAATGCTTTGTTGCATGATGCTGATTACATTAGTCTCTATTGAATGTGGAATTTGGATAGAACCAGTCTACACTCGCGTTGTGAAGATTTGAAGGTTTTTAGGTCCTCTCTTGCAGTCATGCTGGATGCCTTGTTTCTGAAATATTTTGCTTGATTTGCAGCCTAGTTCAAATTGGTATGATGCTTTGAAAGAGAAAGTGTTAAGAAGCTCTAGCCTAGTACTCTAGTATTCAATCTCGTTATCATTCACTGTTTATTTTGAATTGGACTATTTCTTCTATCCTCATTACCTGGGATTAAGTTGTTTTTCACAAAGAATACCTGCATTTCAAA
Source organism: Nannospalax galili (assembly GCF_000622305.1). Lineage (NCBI taxonomy): Eukaryota > Metazoa > Chordata > Mammalia > Rodentia > Spalacidae > Nannospalax > Nannospalax galili. Next base: position 4,039,265 of record NW_008332088.1, read on the forward strand.
GGGATTTTGTTGTATTTTTTCATAGAAAATTTGGGATAGTACTAGCTCAAAAACCTACTGAAAAATACACGCACAATATCTGGATATGAGTGTGTGTACATACCTGAAGGCTATATAACAAGAAACACAATGCCAGACAGGAGAAACCTCCCTTTCAGTTGTTGGTTAGGGTAGTTCAAGAGACTCCCAAATAACACAAGCTATTGTCACAGTCCTTGCTTACCTCCCAGAACTTGAAGGTAAAACCCTATTGCTTAGGAAAGGACATATTTTGGATACAGGACTTTGAGCAATGGAATTGGAACTGACTTGGAAGCCTTCTCCATGAAGATTAGTTCTCATAGTTCTGGAGAATACTATAAGCAAGCTGGTAAGGGAGAAAATCAATCAATTGTTCAACCCCAGCTTTAAAGTCTAATAAAAACAAAAATGACTAGAACAACAATCTATAGCTGTACATTAGTAGCATTTTTATTTGGGTGGGGTGGTAATTAACAGCTAACTAATTGGACTTAAAACCCTCTCACTGGAAGGGAATTCATGTGTAGGACTGTAAACATAGCCAAACACATGGCTGGAGAGATCATATAGAGAACAAACCCTACCCCTGTCATAATCCTAGGAAAATATAATATCTAACTCTATGCTAACCATGGAAGAAACTTCTTTTTGCAACAGATAGGGACGATTACAGAGTTCGACAACTGATCACACACAGAGAATAAGGGTTTGTGAGATGTTCATCCCTAGCAACACATTTACAATGGAACCTCTACACCCTAGACTCATGGAACATAGTAGAAAAGAGAACAGAGAAAATATTAATATTAGTCAACTCTCACCAGCGAAGTTTCATCATGCAATGGAGGGCAATGCACACAGAAGGCCACAACTGGCCAAAATGTAGAGAATAAGAGACTTCAGACGGCATCCTGTATTAAACCTCACCCATCCATGGCTCAGAAATCTTTGTAGAAGAGGATTCAGAAAGATTATAATAGCCAGGGTTGCTGCATGACTATAAGGAAACAGTTTTCCAGTCCTCTGGGAACTTGCTCATATGATCTTACAGCAATGGTGTTAGCATGCATAATACCCAAGCACACAAAACCCACCACTGGACTGGGGAAATGGACAGGAGGCCCTAACTTCAGTTGAAAAACTATTATCAGCTGATTACTGCTGGGAAAGCGAGAGTTGATCTCAAGGGAGAGATTAAAGATAGACTGACTAGACTCCAAGGGATGAACTTGCACTGAGAGACATCTGAATACATAAATGTGATTTGATGGGCCTTCACATGTATAACAGACTGCATAAAATCCTGTGGGGGCTAGGCATTGAGTGCAATTGGATGATGAAAAATTCAGTAGTTGAAAAGATTAGTAATTTCCAAATAAAACGAATTACAGTTAAATGATGCCAAATGTTACAGCAAACTTATTAAAAACCCTGAAAAACAAAAAATATTTCTCAAAACCCCATGAGACTCCAAGCGGGCTTTTGAAATTTATGATATAACATTTATTTATTACTTATTTATATAATTATTTTGTATATTTTGTGTGTGTATGTGTGTGTGTGTGTGTGAGTGTGCACACATGTAAGGATGTACCAGAGTGTACTTGTAGAAATCAGAGAAAATTTGTGGAAATTATTTTTCTCTTTCTACCCTGTATGTCTCAGGGAACAAACTCAGGGTGTCTTAGAGATGAATACTTTAGTACTGAAATATTTGGTGGCCCAAAAGTCACTAGAGGTCATAAATATTTGCCCAGTGCATTATATATTGCCCTAATTCTTTGTGGTTGTTGTTGTTATAGGAATCTTGTTGTTTATCAAAGCCACTATTCATATTCCTGAGTTACTGAAACTATATGAATAATCCTCTATGTAAGTTTTCTTCATGCTTTTTAAACTTTTCTACAACCCCTGATAGGAGAGCTTTACAAATTTAATGTTATAAATTCCATAGAAAGCATTCTTTTGTGTTATTGTTAAAATACTGTAACTACCAAGCACCAGTATATGCACTTATGGGAATATACATATATATATACATATATATATATATATATATATTCATCTAAGAAGTCATCAAATTGAGACTGTTTTGGGTGTGGAAAGAGTTGCATGGGAGGATGGAGGGATGAATATAAACTGAGAAAGAATAGCAGGGAAAAGCAGGTGAGGGAGTATTGGGAGATATAACTAAAACTAAAGGTCTTTTGAAAAAGTCATAGAAAAACATGCTGCTGTAGAGGCACCTTACTTCACACACACACACACACACACACACACACACACACACACACACAAGTATAAAGACTTTAAAAGAACTTATCTTGTAACTGGGGGACAATGCCCCCATTACTAGCCACGTAACAGGCTAGCAAATGAAAAGTCTATTGCTAGGAATGGGCTTCCACTTTTGGAATTGTTGACCAGGACACACAGATGCTTAAACACTACTGGCATTTGCTATTGATTTTTGAGGTAAGACCCTATTGCTGAAGAGAGTTCATACTTGCAAAACAAACATGAAGAATCAAGCTGGCACTAGCCTCAAAGCTTCAGTTCTCCTGGCTAGCCTTCATAATGTTGAAAAGTGCTATGCCTGCTACCAGAAGAGGAAAGTCATGGTCATTCTTACCCCGCTGTGAACACTGTGAGCTACATTAATAATTAGCTTGGCAAGATATATCCACTTAGGCAAAATTAACATGAATGTGTGGCAGTCCTCAGTCCAAAAAAAATTTACACTTTCCTTTACTTTTCATTTTTTAAATGAGCTTTTGTAATTGCATACAACAGTTCTTAATTAAATTTAGATGCCTCTCCTCCATCCATGCCTCCCCATCCTCCCACCGGACCTGATGTATTCTTCCATACACGTTTATTCCCACCCTGTGAAGTATTTATACCCAGATGTTCTTCAGTGTAAATTCTTTCACTGGAGTCTAATCAGCCAATCTACAGATCATAAGGCATACTCTCCCTCTCTCAGCATCAATCAGTCTCTGATAGTTCTCCAGCTAGGACTGGCCACCACCCATTTTTCTCCTCTGTTCTCTCAAGCCTTTGCTTAACTGAGTAGGCGTAGGTCCTGTGCTTGATGGCGGTACTACCACAAGTTCACATGTGTGAGCTTCCAGTGTCCCCGAAGCTTTCCCTGTGTTCATGATTCAGCCCTGGTTCTTATAAACTTTCTGCCCCCTCTTCCACAATAGTCCCTGAGCAGTGGGTGGGTGAGGTTCAATATAGGAGTCTTATTCAACAATACACACTCTGCAGACTCTCATTCTTTAAAAGTTGGCCAGTTGTGCAAATTGCACTCTGTTGTATAAGCAAGATTTGCTGATGAGAGTTGAGGGATGCATTTGTTTTCTCTCTTCCCCTTGTTCTGCTATGATCCATGAACCTTAGGTGTAGAGGTTCAACTGTGGATTATACTTTCCCTTTAAATATATTAATATAAAGATCTGTTTTCTAAAATAGCCAGTTAATAAATAACAGATCCTGAATTGGATTGGGGCAGTTAAGATACAGGAATCCAGGGCCAATGAAATGACTCAGCCTGTTAGAGCATTTGCCAAACATGTCTAGCAACATGAGTTCAATTCTTAGAACACAAGTGAAGGTAGAAGTTGTCTACCATGGCACACAAGCACCTGTATTCACACACACACACACACACACACACACACACATACACACACACACACACATTAAATTCTCAAACATAATACTAATAAATATAAATAAAAAATCAAACATTAAAAAACTCTACATTCACACATCATGCACACAGTAGTAATAAAAATATATATTAAATTAAAATATAACTTGTTATACAGTCTAATGACTTGAATTCAATTCCCAAAACTGAAAGAGAAGAGGAAAGAGAAAAGTGATTTCTGAAAGCTGTCCTCTGAGATTTAAATGAAAATTAAGAGTTAATATGGACTGATGCTATGAACTGAAATTTTGTGTGCCCCAGAAACTCACATGGCAAAACTCTCACCCTCAGCGTAATGACAGCAGTCTATGGGGCCATTGAGGTTAATTAGGCTATGAGAATGAATCATCAAAATGAGACAGTGCCTTTATAGGAAAATAAAGAGCATTCTGCTGTCTGCTCTCTGCCCTCTGTGCTCTGCCTGCCAGTTATGAATACAAGAGAAGACAGCCATGAACAAGTGTGGAAGCAAGCTGTAACAGAGCAATCAATCCAGAGCCTTTTTAATCTTGGACTCTTATCTTGCAGAACTTTGAGAAATAAATGATTTATGTTTGTCACTTAGTCTATGGAAATTGGCTACAGCTGTCATAATTGACTGAAAAAGACCAACCTGGAGAAATGGATAGTTATGAGTCATGAGAAAGAAAATGGAACAGTTAGTCCAAGTTGCTCACAAGAAGAAAAAAAATCTGAATTCATCACTTACTTACTGTCTTGTCATTGTCAGTTCACTAAAATGCCAAAGTGCAATGACAGAAAATAAGACGTGAGAAATATGGGAGTGGGTCATAATTTGCTCAGATTCCTAGTGATCTTATTAATGCAAAATCACACTTGTTGCCCCCATTGTTAGACTTCCTGTCAGCCGCATTCACCATTGTGATTGATAAGAGTGAGTACAGGTACTGAAATGTGATCTCAGAATCCTAGATGTGAGAAAATTTTTCTAAATAAGTATTCAGTCATAGACATTCCTCCTTTAAGTGATTCTTCTTCTAAGGCCCTTGATCTTTTTCAGTTAAAATGCATTGACTTAAATCTATCCTTAGGGGTTCTCACCAATGGACTCATTGTTTCTATATTGATTTGTATGATTTCAGACAGAAAACAGAAACAGAGACAAATAAAAGTTGTCAGTATGAGGTGCTATAAAAACTTTATTGCCACTTGTTTGAAAGAAACCCACATAAAAAACAAGGTATCATTTCAAGTGCACAGAACTAAATGTTTAGATGGGAGTGCATGCATGAAATATTGAGACAAAGAACATCTATGTGTGTTTATATTAAACTGTGATTTTAATTTTAGCATTTTATATAATTATATATTTTCTATGTGTTTTGCTTTCATATATACTGTTTTGTTTTAAGATGAATTTTTCACTTATTCTTAGATATGACTCCATATTTTCTTTAATTAAAATATTTAGTACTGTCAACTAACATTTAAATACAAAACATTAATGACACTCTAACACTTTTTCCAGAAAGAATTTTTGAAGCTTGTATTTTAGTTCTATAAAGAGCAGTGTTTCTTTTTTAAGTTTCTTTTTTCTTTCTTAAATCCAAGATGACTAACTCCACTGATTTGTGATTCTTGTATTGGCCTAAAAAGCAAAAAAGAGATTATGCAGTTTGGCTGAATAAAGCCTTATTGATTTTTAAACATTTAAAAAGCTGTAGAATTATGAGAAATTCCATTCATATTTCATCTTGAACTGAGCATTGATTATGTAAAGCTGTGATGCTTGAAAGTGAACAGGGCTTACAAGCTACGAATGATACTTTTTATTGAATTAGACATTGTGGCTCTGACTCACGGTATGAAGGAAATGAACATAAAGCTTACATAGATGAAAACAAGCAAG
>NW_008332088.1:4044888-4049376 GCF_000622305.1 Nannospalax galili
ATATATATATATTTTTTTTCTTTTTGGTTTTTGAGATAGATTCTCCTCCTAGCTCTAGCTGGCCTGGAGTTTACTATTTAGACCAGGTTTCCCTTGATCTCACAATGTCTCCCTCTAGAATTAAAGATGTGCACCACCATGCCTGGGGTAATAATAAATTAGTAATTTTTTAGATTTTATTTCTATGCCTTCTGGTTGGGTGAAAATGAAAAACTAGAGATGAACAATGTTATCACTAGTGGCATAGAAGCAAGACCTGAATCAAATATTGTGGCTCTGATAGATTCATGGGATTAAAGAAAATAAATGATTTAAAAAAAAAAATTGCAGATGATCTACTGTAATAGAATGCTAGGTAGGTTTTATACTCTGATCAATTTCAGGGCACAGATATTACTTTTCCATTTTATTTTCTCAAAATCTAGCAAATCATTGTTCAACTTAGAAACAAATAAAAGATAATGGAAACACAAAACTGGTAGATTTCTATAAGTTATAAATAATTTTGTTTATTTATTTGTGTGTGTGTGTGTGTGTGTGTGTGCATTTGCATGATGTGTGGTGGTGTGCACATGAAACAGGACTCATTAGAAGGTCAGAAGACAGGTTTGTGGAGTAAGTTGTCTTTCAACCTTTATGTTCCAGGAATGTCAGTAGGTCACTTGGATTGTGTGTCAAGCACCATAGCCTGCTGAGCTATTTTGACACACTAGGACCTTTACACTTTTAAAATGTAAATTCTATTTTTCCTCATCACTAATTTTTTTTGAACTATACTTTGTTCTTTACTATTTGTTACATATATATTTTTTTCTCTTTATTTTAGCACAAATTTTAATTCCTTGGCTTTTTTGTTTTTCCTTATCTCTTCTAGTCCATACATTTTATAATTTTATTCAAGGTATTCAATATTTTTAGGATTCATTAAGTGATATTTGGTTTCAAAGTATAGCTCATAAAAATCATTTTTCATGGTTTCGATGATTGTCTGGGATTTTTCTCTGCCTATATGGCCTTTAAAGATGACTGAAAAGGTGAGAATGCTTTCTATTCACGAATAGCCATGCAGGTACCTGCCACCATCTGGAAGGTCAGTTGGATAGCAGGATTTCATAGCTTTTCAAAATAGCTATTTTGGCATTATTTTAACAAGACTCTAAGACATGTTCTAGGAGACTTAGTTCATTTTAAAGGATGTATCATCATTCTTGCTAATTTCTTAGTGGTCAAATGTTATCATATACTAAGACTAGAGTTCATGAGGTACTGTGCCATCAAGGAAGTGACTCATTGGGGAACACAAAAACATTAAAATGTCAGCCTATAATATTTAGACTTAAAAGTTTTGTCAAACTAATATCGCCTTTAACTTGCCTAAAATAAACAGATAAGAAAGACTTTAAAAGTCATATAATGAGAAAGGAGTTGAATTGTATATCATACTGAGGTGCATTAAGAAACCCACAGATACCATATTATTTGTAGGAGAATCCTGTGCAGACTTGCCATTGATAAGGAGTCTTAGACCTAGTATATTTAAGAAATTGATATAAAAATACCCAATGTTGTTGCATATTCTCTAAAGATTATGTGCCTCATTAACAGCATGTTATTTTATTTTCATTTTCCTAAACACAATTTTACATTTATTTGAATTTATAGGTCAGAGAATGGGTTGTGAGAATCAGTTTTCTCCTTTCACCATGGGATACTGGCGTTGAACCCTGCTCTTTGTGTTTGTTGACACATCCTTTGCTTTACAGCACAACACTCAGAGTGTTTTTCTACAGCCAACATTCACTTCCTAATTCTGTTGAGAGGACATTGAGTTACAGGGAAGACTAAGTACTCCACAGTTGTTTAAAAAAATATAGCCAGGAACAAATACTATGTATATATAAACTCTATTTTCCTATAACAATCTCATGTTTCCAAGAAGAAAGTTTTACTTCCAAAGAAAAAGAATTTAAAATATCCATAGTCTAAGTGAAATTCTGGGATTAGTCCTAAACATTGCAAATAAAATCCAACAGCATCATTGAGCAAGCCTCACCTAACTTGTGTGACCTGGTTTACTCTTAACTTTTTACCTTCCTGTGCTAGCTTTCCATTGCTATGAAAATATACCAGATAGGGATCTTCCTAAGAGAGGAAAGGATTATTTTGGCACATGGTTATAGAGGCTTCAGTCTATAGTCTGAAAGGTCCATTGTTGTTAATATTCTGAGAAAGAATATTATGATTTATATGGTGTGGTAGAAAGTAACCTAATAGCCACCACAGACCAGAAAATGAAAAGTTCAATGCCAGGAATAGATTCCCACTTTTAGAGTTGTTGACCAGAGTTCCCAAAGGTTCTTTAAAAATTCTAGCTACTGTCATTGTACTTGGTAGGCCACCAGAACTTGAGAATACAACTCTGGTGCTGAAGACACTACAAACCTGATTCACAGAACCAATAAGGAAAATTCAAATTGGTACTGACCTTGAAGTTACATCTCCGTTGGTAGAGAAAGATAGACTTCAACTTTACGCAGATTTATACCCTGCAAACTGCTGTAACAACTGGCTTGGAAAAATATGTCCAAAGATGCAGAAGTGGCACAAATATTATGGGAGTAACCAACCATCATCTAATTGGATTTAGGTCCAATCTATAATAGGGAGCCCATATCTGACACTGTTCTCAGGGTCACAAACCTGTGGCTAGACAGGTGACAGGCCATAGGGGAGAGCCTATGACTATCTACTGCTAAATAGGCAAAATATTAGAACAACTCATAGTGACTAATTGTTGTACCCATAGATTAGTGTATCACTCAGTTCTCACCAATAAATATTCTTCATTCAGCACATGATAATTAATACAGACACCTACAAATAGTTAATGTGCAGAAACTGAGAGACTATGGAGAGGTCAGCAATACATTGGACACCTATAATCTACCTTTTTTTCCAAAATCTCAGGGATCATTGCAAAAAAGAAGGCAGAGAAGTCAGAAAGATTTTAATAGTCAGATGTGGTAGAACACAAGGAAACAGTTGTCTGGACTGTGCAGGGTTGTTACGCATAGGAACTCTCAGCACTTACAATAGCATCCACAAGACCTGTGTATATTGAAACCCGAGAGGGACCCAAAATAGATGGGGAGATGGGCAGGAAGCCCCAGCCCTAGCTAAAATTTATTGGCAATTGAGAGATACGAGGAAAGCGAGAGTCAGTTTACCTGTTCATATGTAGCCTGTTAGGTTGACCAGACTCCAAAGGATTGACCCACACACAAGATCACTTGGGAAACATAAACTCTATAGGATTTATAAAAATAAAATATGATAATAGAGAACGTGTGGAGAGGGGCCAGTGAATATGATCAAAACACATTGTATTAAATTCTCCAATCAATATTTTTAAAATTATGTCCTTCAAGAACATGCCTCTGGTGCTCTACTTATTTCAACTAGGTCTCAATGCCAAAGTTTCTACCACCATCCATAACAGAGGTTACACTTTTAGTACATGACCCACTGTAATGCTTCCTGTGTTAGTTATACTTCCTGTTGCTGACATCAAGTATCTTACAAAGGAGAAAGGATTCATTTTGACTCCCAACCCAGGAGAAAACTGTTCATAAAGGCATGGAAGGCAGGTCATCAGAAGCCTGAGGTGGCAGGTCACATTGCATCTACACTCAGAAGGCAGAGAGATGGATGTGTATGCTCATACTGTTCTCTATTTACTCGAACCCTGACCCCAACCCATCAAATAGTGCCTTGCTGAAGTATCTTCAGCACATGGCCTTCCCTCTTCAATTAAGCCTTGCTGAAGTATCTTCAGCAAGATATACTCCAAAATGGGTCTACACAATGAGTCTAAATCTAGTCAAATTGATGATGAAGATTAACTATCACATTGCTACTCAGTGTTTGATGAAGTTTATGCACAAAATATTTTCTAATAGAATAAATTAAAGGACTTTTCCTTCCTCCATGCCTTCTTGTTAGTTATATCTATTTGAAATCTAGCATTGTCAGATGTGATAGTGCACCACCTAACAGAAGTCTAAAAGTACTTGCAACAACCAATTCAGACTAAAACAAAATAGAGATGAGATAAAGTGAAAAAGAGCAAACTAATCAAAGATCGGCATTGTCAGATTCCAACTGCCCAAGCCTCATAGTTATAGGCACTCCTTAAAAGCAAACTGCAAATTTTATTTCAATCAAATGATAAAATCTCATTTTATGTGTTTTGAACATTTGTGAGAAAGAAAAACTAAAACAAAAAGAGTAATTGTGAAGTACCTCATCTTATAACATTAAAAAATAATATTTAGTACTTCAAAGTAATTATATTCTTGGGAAAGTAGGTTCTCAAGACTCTCAGGTATATATTTTTAATTTTTATAAGGACATACTACACTGAAGAGTAAACTTAAAGAATTTCCAGAGAAATAAAATGTCAAACTAAAACCTTAGTTGTGGAAAAAG
>NW_008332088.1:4049437-4051502 GCF_000622305.1 Nannospalax galili
AGAAAGCAATTCTATTGGTGAAAGTCAAAGATAACATCTCTGAATAGGATAAAGAAAGGACATTTTTTACTGATTTGTTAATACGAAAACAAATCCAATTGATTAGTTCCTTGAATTAAATATCATCTGATGCTGGTGGTAATTTCCTAAGAGAAATAGCAATTCATTCATGATTTTTAATTCCCTCCCTATTCTTCTTTATATCAGAAATAAGGAAAAGTGAAAAAGGAATTATTAAGCCAGAGAGAAATGTTGAATTCCTGAATTTGTTTCCTGATGGCAATTAATTTACTCCGAGGTGACAAAATTCATTTGTCTGGGGCTAGCTTTGCACTGCTCTCTGCTGTCTAGTTGAAGTAATAACAAGGTTAAAAATGATGCAGTCCTGTTGTTCTAGTTCTAAACCACTATATAATCATTCCCTTTTTATTTTCCCTTGATATCCTTTATATCCTTTAAGATATAAATATGAGGGAGAGAAATATGATATTAACTAACTTTAAATATTAAGTGATCTTAAATATGCCCAGATAAATATGCTTAGATATTATAGTTTATATGTTGCAATCACTGTAAAATTTACTAGAAAAGTACCCATGGAGATATTTAAAAAGAAAATAAAGAAGTTTCCACATTAATAAATATAAGCTTATTTTATTTACATTGGAAAGAAAATCTGGACGTAATGAAAGAGAAGAGCAGGAAGAGAAGTAGGAGTCAAAGCTTTGAAAACGATATTTTCTAGTACATGCAGCATGAACTTTCAAGGTATGGCCAGGGCACCCCTAGATTTTCAAAGCACTTATAAGAAGAGATCATTATTCTGCATATACAAATGTGTATTTTATACCTGAATAAAGCTGAACCTTTAAAAAATTTTAATTTCTTTAAAAAAAAGAAATGAAAGTGTAAGAGTGAGACCACTGAGGACAAGTCAGCCTTCGGGTTGCAACAGCATGAGGTTTGTTTGATACACAGGTACCTGTGGGCACAGAGTCTCCTCAGAGGACTTGCACGCCTACAGGCTGGGGTTTGGCACTTTTATAGAGCAGAAGCAGGGTACAGAAGCAGAAGCGCGGTTATTGGTTAATTCAAAAACACACAGAGTAATTTCAAAAGCACACAGAAATATGGGGTAAGGGTCGGGGCTAAGGGGAAGTGGGATTGCTAAATGGGAGGTGACCTCAGGGACACAGAGGTTTTTCTCCTGATTTCCTGGTATCGAGCCCCGGGGATTGCCAGATGCAGATGGCTTGACCACTACGTCCTGTTTTTCTGATAAGCTAGTTTCTTAATGCTTGACCTCTTGTCAGGCATTCCTATCAGGTGGCCTCATGGCGCCTAGGTTTTTTCAAAAGAAACTTTCAAAATAACAAATACTCTTGAAAGACACTGGAAATCTTAAAAATAGGAAAAGCGTCAGCAATTATTTTTGCCTTTGAGTATTTTGACCAAATTAAACATGTTTCTTTAAAGGAGAAATTCTTGCACAGCATTGTGCTACCACAACTGAAAGCTGTCCTGAAAATGGATCTGGCAATTAGAGGAAGGCTCCAATAGAAAGTGGCATGTGTAAGCCACTAGTACGACTCTCAAGGTATCCATTGCAAAAGGTTTGCTGATGAGGATATGGGTGCTTTTTATCATGTTTCTCTCCTGAGGAAGGAGAATTGATTTCATAACACTTGTGCCTCTTCGAGGCTCCTGACAGTGCAAGATGGGCACTTAGAGTCAGTAGTCAGTGGTTAAAAGGCCTTTTTCTTCTTAAATTTACACTGGATTCTTTACGATATATATTTTCTGACTGAATTATTCAAACTTTTAAACAATTAGTATAATTATAAACAAATATTGGCATAGTTTATGATATTCTTTACCTGCTTCCCAGTGCTGAATTTCCCTGAAAATGAGGGAATAAGAAATTATTTAGAGGGATCATGAGTTAAAATGAGGAATTTTACTAAGAAATAATTTACTACACATTTTCAGGTTTGTGCTTACTGTTTAGAAATATACACAGACAGAAAGTGCCTAAATTCCACTTTTCTAGCCAATGGCACTGTAC
>NW_008332088.1:4056680-4073450 GCF_000622305.1 Nannospalax galili
GTGAGCTACATACATACTCTATGTTTATATTTTTAAACGTATATATATATATATATATATATACATATATACATACACACATATATACATATACACATATACATATATACATACATATATATATATATATATATTTATATTTATACATATATTTATATACATATGCACACATATGTATGCATGTATGTATAAATGCATGAGACACCTGGTGGTCACCACCATTGCACTGTGAAAGTTAACTCGCTGCTTAAAATTGGGAAGGTCTCCCCTCCCGAAACCAGTTCCCAGAGACTTAGCTGCCTACTGGGCACTCAGTGTCCTATGTTGGGAATAGTTTGTAGGGACGGAAAAATGCAAACATAATTCACTATATCTCATTGTCATTAGGAAGTGATAGGTAAAAAATTGGTGGAGAATGAGCGAATGGATGATGAGGCACCAAGGCACAGCGAAAACTCCATCAAAATGGGGTTTATTAGCAAAGGAACATATGGGACAGACTCCCTTCCAGGCATGGAAAATGTCTGCCTGGGTCTTGAGCTGGGGTCTTTTTAAAAGGGAGGCTTCTGCTTCCTGCAGAAGGCGGGAAGATGTATTTTTTTTTTTAAAGTTAGGTTGAGGGGAAGTGGGAGAGCAGGACTGTTAAAACCTGTCCTCTTTAGAGATCAAAAGGGAAGCCTGCTGTGTTGGCCAAACAGTGGAGAAAATCTACTTCTCTTGACTTCAAAGACCAAGGTCCTTATCAGCTAGGTTCCCTTTTCTCAGGAGCATGAGAAATCCTTGGGATCCTGTTGGTGAGGGGGCAGGGCTATCTGAACCTTAACAGGAAGGACTATTATTCTTTGTAAATCTAAAGAGGAACTGAGCTGGATTTAAAATGAATAATTAGAAAAAAGCCCAACATGTTTTATATATCTACTTATTTTTTTATTAAAGGCATTTACAAATATTTCATTTATTATTTTTATTTTATGCGTATGTTATGCCTGCATGTAAGTAAATGCACCCGTGTCGTGCAATGCCCCCAGAGAACATAAAAGGCTGTCAGATCCCCTGGAACTGGAGTTACAGACAGTTGTTAGATGTCATGTGTGCTGGGATCTGAACCTAGGTCTTTTGCAAGAAGAGTCAGTGTTCTTAAATACTGAGCCATATCTCCAGACCTTATATATCTAATTTTTATTGATATTGGCCCCTGACAAGCAAACAATCACTTGCTCTGACATTTGTGTGCATACTAGTACTTAACTGAGTAGACAGTTTTTTTTTTTTTCTGTTAAGGCAGAGGTAGGAATAGTTTTTGCATAAAAAAAATCTGTTAGAAAATATCTGTTCTCCTTTTTAAAAAAATTTTTTTTATTGATTCTTTGAAAATGTCATAGAATATATTTTGATCATATTTAGACCTCCCTTCCCTATCTCCACCCCATCTTACTACCCTGACCCCAGACTTCCTCTATTATTATGTTTCTTTATTAAGGGACTGTTAAGTCTAATTTGTGTTCCTCAAGTACTCTTGAGTGTGGGTCCATCCTCTGTGGTCAGGTTAGTGTATCAGGTGTCACATACTTAAAAAAACCTGACTCTATTACTCCACCAGTTATCAATTGCCAATAGAGCCTCAGCTAGGACTGAGGCTACCTGCCCACCTCCCCCATCCATGCTAGTATTCTCTCTGGCCTGGTTTTGCACATGTCTTGTGCATGCTGTTACAAGTGGGTTAGGTTCATATGTATAAACTGTCCTTTCGTGAGGAGACAACACAGTTTATATTTAAAATAAAAACCTGGAAAATACCCTTTCTTTTGTAAATGTGATCTTGAAAATTCTTAAAACATGTTATGGAAAAGAGAGCAGCAACCATTTAGGGAACGGTGAACAACACTCAGCTAGTTGATTAATGTTAAGAAATACATCAATAGGTTGCGCCCTTGAGGTATATTGATTTGATCACAACATCATTTACCTCAGTAAGAGTATCATAAACCCATGACCTGTGTAAGTATGTGGAACAAATGAGAAAGAAATCATAACAATACCAGCTAGAACAATTTATAAAATACCTAATTAATATTCATTGAAACTGCCAAGTTTATTATAAACAAAGTGTGAAAAATTGACACATTCTAGACAACTTAGGAAGATAGGAAAATTAAATCCCATATGAGTTCTGGAAGAGGCCGTGGAAGAGAGGAAGAACTTTAAAGAGAAGGAAAGAACATCTGGGGAAAAGGTGAATTTTAGGGGTCACCTGAGAGGGTAGGTTCTGACTTCCTTTGTGTAGCGGCTCTGATCTCAGCAGACCATCAGAGAGTGCCGAGTTCTGGCCTCCCTCTGGCCTCTTTCTGACAGAAGGGCTGAGAATGCAGGGGACTGCCTGAGAGCCCCCAGATCCTGCCTCCACATGGTGGTCCTACTAATTGATAACTATACAGCAATCCCTTCTGCATGAAATAACCACTATCATCACTATTTCAGCTGAGCCTGATCACTAAACATTGGCACAATTGGGCTTCTTGATGGTTGTGCTCATTCATTAAAGGAGGGCCAAACAGGGTCACTAGACCTCACTGCATTATCCAGCCATTCTTCCCAGCCAACTGAATGTGATTTGACCCTAATCACACATGGCCTCCTGGATTTGGGGAGGGCTAAAGTATACAATCTGAGGAAGGCTAGGAAAAGAAGGCATGACCCATGTTGGGTAAAGGATTTCCCATATCCATACCCTCAGGTCACACAAATGCCTCAGCAACCCCTCAGTTATCTCTGTAAGTTAGCTAAATAAATTTATTGGTTCCTCTGTAAAATTTTAATCAAACATTGGCTGGACACTAGATCCTTGAAAGGGAATAAGCATTGCTTAGCATCCCCAGGAAAAAAAAAAAAAAGTCTTAAAACTGATGGAAATTTTATTTGTTAATTCTATTGTGTCTCACAATTATTTAGAAAAAAAGAAAATATAAAGGAGAATGTAAAATATGTTAAAAGATATGGGAATGGAGATGTTTTCCGAAATAGAAAAAAATGAGAAAGCCTAAGCAAGTGATGATGGTCTGTTTAGGTTTATTATGCTATATAAAAGATGAGACAAAAAAATATACACATAATCTTAAAATGTCATAGTTTAGTCAACCATTTTAAGGAACAAAATATACATCTAATCAAAGTTTATCTGAAAATATTTGTTTTTTGTTTTTTGTTTTTTTTTTAACTGAAGCCTTATCCAAATATCATATGATAAGTAAAAGTACCAGGCTGGAGGAACTAACTTTATTGGATGTTTAACAGCCATAGTTTGAGGCCTATACTAATGTGGTCAGAGGGACTTAAGGACAGTTTTTGCTCTCCTCCCTTCAATGTGAACTAAGTTCCAAGAACTATGGAATATCTTTCAAAATGTCCTGTACTGTGGTGAGTCTCCTCTCACCTTGTTCAGGGAGGACATGGAGACCCCATGAGATGAACTTGAGTCAGTATCCAGTCTAAAAAGAAGAGGGTTAACTCAAAGGAAACATCTCATTCATGCTTCCAAGTGAAGTCAGACATGGCAGAGCAGGACCTTTGATTTATCTCCACATAGATTGAACTGGTAAAATAAAGGAGCCAGGAGCTTCTCCTAAACCCATGTGACCCCTGAGGAAGAGTCCTCAAATGACCTTGAGTGTAAAAATATATTGGTTTATTTGGGCCAACTCTATGGTATTAAACACCCAAAAGGAAAGTATAACCAAAGAGTAAATTCATCAGTATATTTCTTTTAAGAGTTCAAGGGGTTACACTTCTCAGACATTAGGCTTAAGTTTATATCAAAAGTTATTTAGACAATTATTTCTCATTGATGATTCTGTTCCTAACCAGAAAGTGTTGCTCAGATATAAGACTTCAAATCTTGGTCTGCAGGTGGTCTGCCCACCTGTGGCTAAGAGAGACAACCCGTTATTGTTCTAAAATGATGAATAAATTTGTTTTCTCCCCCTATCTAGAAGCCTTTGAGAGGGAAATGACACTAATTCTAACCACTCCAACAGCTATCAAAGTGCCTGAAAACAAATCCTGAGTCAGTCACTCTCAAGTCTAACATTGACAGACAAAAGAAAAATGAGGAGGAACCCAATAGAGGGATGCTTTTCAAAACCCTTGTCAAGAAATTCCAATGGACTCTCATATGAACATTTGAAAACTGCCCTGTTCTTTTTTTCTAGTTCCCTGTCTAGAACCTGTAATGCTAATTACTCTACCTTTACTTCTCCTTCACATTTCCTAGTCACCAGTCAAGGACTTTCTTTTCCCCCTAAAAGTAGGAGTTATACAATTTGGGAGTCTTTTAGATAGACCACTGAAGGCGTACTCCAATTGCCTCACCCCGTGTCCCTGTTCAGCGTTGAAGAAACCAGAAAGGTCTGGATTCCGATTCCCTATCCACAAGTTGGACAACCTCTTCAGAGGTATGATAAGAATAGGAGGTAGGAATTGGCTAGGCAGTTAAGGAAAAAGACCCGAAAGAAAAGTAACCAGTTTCTTGGCTAAAACTCACAATGTCTTTGGATATCTTAGCAACATACTCCATTCCAAAGGCCAAAACTGTCAAAAGGATTTGGGAGCTTTTATATAATCTTTTTTACATAATCTTTTAAAGATTTTACCTCTTCAGAGGGGGGAATGTTAGAGTAGCCAAAAGCCCCACTAAAAAAAGAAAAGAAGAAGAGTACCTGAGGTTACCAGAAAAAAAGTGATGGTGAGATATGGGAGGAGTTGGAGGGAAAGGAGTGGGCATGGATTTGATCAAAACACCTTATTACGTGTATGAAATTCTAAATAAATTATTTTTATAAAAATGAATTTTAGTCAATAGTATTTCAAAAGTTATTAGCTAATTGTGATAAATCTACCATACTGATAGGACTTTAGAAGGTGAGGTTTGATGAAGTCTTGTTCTTATTCTTACCTTTGTGTAAATCAAAATCTAATCTAGAGAATATTGTTATTTACTAAATTTGTTCTTTGATATTTAAACTTTAATACGTTATTTAGATTTTTAATTATGCATATATACATGGGTATGTGCATGTGTTTACAGGTGCTTGTGGAGGCCAGAGGTGTCAACTCTCTCAGGAGCTTGAGTTACAGGCAGTTGATAACTGCCTGACCTGTTTGCTGGGAACTGAACTTAGGTTTCTGGAATAGGAGCAAGTGCTCTTAACTGTGGAGTCATCCCTCTATCCCATGACTTTTGATATTTTTTATGTGTATGAATTGCACTCTGATTGCTCTCCTGCTCCTTTCTAACTCCCTCTCCCTATCAACCAACCATCACCATAGAAGTTCCTTTATCATAGTAATGTGTTTGTTTGCCCTTGTTTATTTGGAGACCCAGTGAGTCTAACCAGGGCCTTCTGTGGGACTGCGCTTTGGGAAATTTCCTTTGGAGTTTGGTGGACTTACGAGTGGTTACAGAACTAATGACAATGATGTCCCATTTCACAGCATTCATCAATGGCCAAAAAATAAGGAATGGAGGGAAGGGCCCTGTGAGTTCCTTTATCATCAGTTTTTGCTGACTGTCCTGTTCACATGCAGGTCCAGTCATAGGCGTGTGCTGTTGCATTGTGTTCATGATTGGAATTGCTGTGTTGAGTCCCAAAGAAAGCATTTCATAGCTTCTATATCTTCCAACTCTTCCATTTCTTTCTGCTTCCTCTTCCTTAATGTTCCCTGAAACTCAGAGGGCACAGTATGTATGCCTTGTTTATTGCTAAACTCTTAACTCTTGCTTATTCTCAGCACCTTGTCTTCATTCACTGCTTTTCACTGCAAAGAAAGCTTTCTCTGATTAAGGCTGAAAGTTGCATTTGTCTTTGGGTGTAAATGGAAATACTTAGAAGATAGTTTGACACTATGATATAATTTAGTTAAACAACATTAGTAGGTCCTTTCATAGGGTGTATTGCCTCCCTAGACATAGATTTTTTATGAATTTACAGTACCAGAAATGGGTTCCCTCCTGTGGATGGGCCTTAATCCCAATCATTCAGTGATTGGTTCCTCCAAAACATACTGCTATTATTGAATAATTGGGCGCATTTTGTGCCTTGTGGAATTTACCACTAGGTAAAATTGTTGGTACCTTTTCCCCTCCAGCAGACTGCATAACTGTGGCCACAAGGGGCAACCACAGGACCTGAATGGATTAACACAGGACTGAAAATAAACCAGGGGACCCAGGGCTTCCATGCACCCAAGTGCTGATTGTATCAGCAACTCTACTTTTATACTTATACTCATTAGAACTATGGCTGAGTGTTTACAGAACAGTGAACAATAATAAAGTGGCTAAATATAATGAGGAAGATAACAGTATCACCATAGTATTCCTTCTTGGAAGATCAAAGTGTCTCCTGAGATACTAGGGGATTACTGGTATTCCGGAGATAACTCCCCAGCACCCATTATTGTATAAATTTTCTCATGAGACACAAGTTCTCCAGATGTACACCCTCAAAGTTCAGCTTAATTCACCACACATATTTTGAAAGTTATAGGAACAACATTTCACAGTCCCCGCAGATGACACTTTTTAGTGCTCTGAAACCTATACAACAAAGAGGAAGCTTCCATCTCAGTTCTTGACTGCTTCCTCTACATCTTTCAAATCAGGTTATTAAAAATTTAAGTATTGATTCTCTAAAACAAAAATAAAGATTGTGTCTGACTCTGTTGGCTCATTAAAGAGTTCATCAAGGTGGCCAGCCTGGTTCAGAGAAATTTAGATACATTATTATTAATCATTGATAAGTAAGCACAATATAATTATTAATTTAAATAAAAAGCAGAACATGTATTTTAAAGCTATAAGATTATATGCTCTGTGGTTGATTCATTTGCATCTTTACTAATAAAATCAAGCCAGAATTATTCTTTTTTTTTTTTTTTTTTTTTTTTTTTTTTTTTATTCCTCTTGACCAATTTATATTATCAATTTTAAATGAAGAAAGTATATCAGAATCAAGAGTTAAACACCCAGTTCAGAATCACAAATAGCAAATGGGTTATTTTATATCTATTTTTACTTGTCTTTTTGAGACAGTGTCACCCTGTAGCCCCAGCTGTCCTGGAACTCACTATGTAGACCAGGCTGGCCTTGAACTCACAAAGATCGTCCTGCTCTGCCTCCCAAGAGCTGGGATTAAAGGCATGCAGACCGGAATTATTTTTATTGATACCATAAAGATCTACAAAATATCATAATCAGTAGAAAATAGCAAGTAAGTGAAGAACACTGAAGAAAGCTATGTAAATCACTATACGAAGTTATGACTTTGCCCATTTTCCAGTCTGGGCATTATCACTATAGGAGAGTTCTTGATGTGACTGTGTAGACAATATGCTCTCATGTAGGTGACGTTTTTCCAATAAGATATTTATATATTCAATGCGTTTCTTCAGAAGCATAAATAATTGACTTCACTATCTTATTAGATTTTTCTCTGCAGCCTAATTCATCATTTTTTTCTCTAAACCTTTCAAAAAGCATGGTGTCATCCTAGAGACAAGAAAAATGTATTCTGTCCACAAATATAGTGAAAATATATTAAAATCTCATAAAGGAATAAGAGCATGATTCATTCATGCTAACTTATTTTAACTTTCTCATTTAAATAAAACATCATGCCTCAAGAATAAGTAAAATTCCCATCAAAATATGCTGCACTTAGAAAAAAATTAATGTTACTTGAATAAGCATGAATAATGATTAATTGAAGGGTAACGTATAGTTCTGTAAAATCAGAAACGTTAGACACAAGTTTTCAGAGTTACATAGTCAGAATATTTCAACTTTGTGTGTCCCACCAAATGAAACAAGTCATAGTAGAAAACAAAACATAGAGAGGAATTACATATTAGAAATGTTTAGAGAATACTGCCCATGAGAAAATAACCTTGAAGTATAAAAGGATTCTAATATTGAGTTCTTCTCTTAAGTTCTAATACAGCTAAATACCTTTTGATGGAAAATTGTTAAGTTGGTTCTTCAGTAGCAGATATGTATGGTCCAGGCAAAACTATGTGTGCATCTAATTGAGCCTGCAGGTGACAAGGTACAGGGGCAATTGAGTGTCTAATTTGTACTTTTGGCATGCAGTTGCAGTGGCTAATTACGCATTCAGTTGCCATGAGTACAATTTGGTTCCTGGGCATTCTTTATGCCTGTTTAGTGATTGTAGGCTCAAACCTTAAACTCATTGGAAGGTTGCTGGGTCTGAAAGGGCAATATTTAAAAAAAAAAATACTTGGCTACTCTAGTAAGCACTGTGGTGACAATTTGTAGATTACAGAATTTTACAAATGTGTCAGCAAGTAGAAGAAAATACAATTAAAAATAAGGGGATTAAGGCAACCTCATGGCATGACATAATTTCATTTGCTGGCAGGTCTATAATTTCCTTTCGTTTCTACAGTCCACTGTACATTAGTTATTATTTGGAAAATGAATGCTGGAATTATCTAAGACCTATGACACCACTTAGTTCTTTAAGTCAATTTGAGTAAAGTAATAAAAATTAATTAAAAAGATTAAAAGCTCTCTTATGAACATTATAAGTTTTATGGATACAGCAAAATGGAAATTAGTGAAAATATGTGACTATTCTTATGATAAAAACAAAAATATGAATGTTTTTCTACTTGTTATGGAAATAACAGGCAGAGGAGAGATGTTATTCAAATTCTCTTGGTAGATTGTTTACTTTGGAAATCTGGGTGTACTCAAGACAGATTTCCTATTAATTGAATGATTATCAAATATATCAATACATAGCCATTATTCATAAACATACCTTTCTGCCTATTCATGTAATTTTGACAGTATTCAATTAGAAAATTCTCTCTGGCTCTGCAGTAGAAGTAGCATATAAAGCTGTCATTTTCCAAGTCATTTTTTAAAAAAATGAATCAATTTTGGGTCTTGGCAGGTCAATCTTAAAAATGAGATAACTACTCATTTCCATGCAGTGTACTATTTCCTTGTCATCTTTAATTTCTTTCTTTAAATCATTTCTCTTTTAATCAGTTCAGAGGAAAACTATATGATTCTAAAATGGGTAAATCAATTAATGATTGCCTCAAAGTATTTATGCATCTTAACCTCAGAATAAATGCTAATCAATGTCCAGATACTATCAGTTACTTTATTCTAACTATATGGCAGTATAGAAGCAGATTGCTCCATGAGTAAGAAATAAAAAATCCCCAGACTTATAGATAGAAATTGTGATGCGAAGGGGTTGGCAATTACTTTCTGAGGATGCAGGCTAAGCAGTTTTAGGAAAAATATAATATTTTATATGAATGAAAAGAAAAAAAATCTCCAAAGTTAATTGTTTTTCCGAAGTGTAGGTGGCCGCCTTCTGTAGCCTACCATGCCTTACCTGGCTTTGCTAGCAATGCAGGGTTACTCCTGCAAAGATGAGAATGCAAAGTAGTTGTTTAAATTGCAAAACACGTTCTATCACTGTGATCAGGGTTAGGTTTTGTTTCACTGTTCGTATGTGTTCAAAACCTCTTCAACAATGTAATCAATGGACGTCTGCCTATTATAACACTATCCTTTTATTTCTAAGCTTTCATTTCATGCAGTATCACGCAAAGCTCCTTACACTGATTAAAGTAATCTACCTACAAATGCTTTCTATAGTTTACTATAAAAATCTGGATATTCATTCCTAAAGGTAATAGTTTCTAAATCAAATATTTCTAGTTTCTTTTATGTACTTCGGAATTTGGAAATCAGTTCTTTATGGTCTGTTCCTTGAAGTTTTCTACTTAAACTTCTACTGAACTTCTGAACTTACAACTAAAATATTGAGTCTGGAAGCAGACCACCCCATAAGTATGTTGGGCATTTCACAGAATAACACAGTAAAGACACTGGAGAGACCTCAAAAATATTTCTTGAGTTCATTGAGATGTAAAATCTGAGAAATTGGCATTCAAAAGTAGAATTTAATCTGTTTGATGATTGAACTATCTTTGAAAAATCACAAGGGGTTAGTGTACATGAAAATTATCTATTACTTTCATTGGGTTAGTATATACAGTTTGTAATTATCAGAGGCTCTGTTTTACCGAACTGCATGTCTTGCTTAACAACATAAATATAAGGACTGTGCTCAGAGATGATTTTTATTTGTTAGTTGGTTGGGTCATTGGCTGTCCTTTCTCCTTCAAGAATAACACAGGAGCTGGGAAAATAGTAAGTGCACAGTGCTTAGTGGAAATACACAGACAGACACAGGCACAGACACCCACACACACCCACACAGAGAGAGAGAGAGAGAGAGAGAGAGAGAGAGAGAGAGAGAGAGAATAAAAAGGCACAAGAGAAAGATGTGAAATTAACAAGATGTTGACCCACACTCCCAGGTTGCTTCCCATCCATCTTCTACATTGTAATGTCACTCTCCTCAGTAGATAGTATCATAAAATCATGTAAGGAGTAAAAGGGTTGATTTTATTTCTTAATAGGGCAAGTTATGGCATCTATCTGCACTTTTTCCAAGATCTTAAACCACTGAAAGAAAACAAAATCAGCAGGAATTTATATGGTTGTCTCCATAAAAAAAGACCCTGATATCCATTAGGGCTTTAAATAGAAGTGGTTTTAGTTATTTAAGAATAAAATACAAACTATCACAATTTGAAAAGTTGAATTATTAATAGTAAATAAAAGAAGGGAAAAAGCTCTCAAATTTTCTTCTTAAATCTTGGCAAACACTTGTTCTCAAATGCCTGAAGCATAAATTTTATAACCTAAAATTTATAGGATTTGAGACTATGTCATAAGTTTAAGGCAGAATAATAGGACATCTCTTCAAAATTATGAATGTTTAGTACTAAGCATTAAATAATTCATATCTATGAATACCAAATTGGAAATATTTAAATAGAACAAAATTACTAGGTATATAACACAGAAAGGGAATAATTAGTATTTTATTTATTTTAATTATTTTTATTTACTATTTTTATGAGGACATTGTCTACATGTGTGCAAGTGCATCTGTACTGTGCAATGCCCGTGGAAGACAGAAGACAACAGATGCCCTGGAAAGAGAATTATGTTATGGACAATTGTTAGCCATCATATGGGTGCTGGCAATCGAACTCAGGTCCTCTGCAAGAATAGTCAGAGCTCTTAACTGCTGAGTCATCTTTCCAGCCCCAGAACACTTAGTGTTTTATATTGTGGAGTTATTATTACTTCTAATACCAGCCAAAATAAATTTTTTGGCATATTTCTGTTTTCAGTTCTTATGTTGAAATTATTACCTATAATGACTGCTTAGAAGGCTGGCCTGAGTGTGATAAACAGAAGACACCATTACCCAAGGAGAAAATGTTTTAAAATTGCTATTTGAACAAAATAACTTTAGAAACAACTATGAACATAAGTATTACTTCTTTATTGCAAAAAAAAAGTTCTTATACATGTGCATAGGAGTACACAGTTGTATTTCCTTTAGAAGCAGTTTGCAGAAGTTATCATAAAAATTCAGAGAAAATTTTCTTTTCTTTTATTTCCACATTTTAAGGTATTTATAGTTCCCTAAGGACTGGATATTTAATTAGAAAAGAACATGATGATGATAGCAAATGGGAATTAAATGATATTTAATGAGAAAATCTATAATGAAGGTTTGTGGAAGATCAAATTTTATTTGTAACAATTTCAGTCTGATCTCAGATGTGACAGAATGATTACATGAAGCTTGCTCTTTTGAATTTCCATTTTACATAATCTTACTGATATCTAATTCATAGCCCAATTAGTCAATTTTTCAAATGCCATAAGGTGAGACGTGCTAGGAAAATCCATTTAATGTACCACCTGTCATGTACTGATTTTGCTATGAATATGCCTAGCAAGTTACAAATATTTTAAGATAATTTAATATGGTTAAATATGTTCCCTACAAGGCATGTAGTATAAGCTTAATCTACATTGTGCAATGTTGGAATGAAGGGTCTAACTTGAGGTATTTAGGACATGGAAGCTTCTGTGTTCTCCATGGAGGAAAGGGCCCACTGTTTTGTGATTATCCTCTTGTGCATACTTTGCCATTCTTTTAAGTGATGAAGCTGCAATAAGGCTCCAGCTAGATGTGGGCTTCTAAATGTGGACTTTTCATTTCCTAGGACTGTGAACAGATTTTTGTGTGTCACAATTAAGCCAGTACTTTTGTTATAGCATTACAAAGCAGGCCGAAATAGAATCAAAATACTGTGGCAGCAACAGAGCAATGGGGATTTCTAAGGTGTCAGAAACTTACATGAAATTGTGAAGCATTCTTCAGAGGAGTAACAGGCTATGATACTAGAAACTTATAAAGATTAATAATACTTAATTGTCTTCTTAAGTTGAAAATGTTGTTGTTAATAAATGTTTGAGCTTAGAGAGATGGCTTAGCAATTAAGAGAACTGACTGTTCTTTTAGAGAACCTAGGCTAACAACTGTATCTTACCTCTAGTTCCAGGAGACATGACCCCCTCCTCTAGCCTCTACAGGTATAGAACATATATGATACACATATATACATGCATTCAAAACACTCAAACACATAAAATAAATATAAATGCATAAATAAATGTTTTAAAATTTTGGAAGGGACTGGAGAGATGTCTCAGTAGTTAAGAGCACTGGCTGCTCTTGCAGTGGATTCAAGTTTGATTACCAGCACCCAGAAGGCAGTGAGTGCACTTACATACATGGAGGCAAAACACTCATACACATAAAATAAATAACAAATGAAATATTTTTAAAATAAAAATCTTGGAAATGTTTCAAATAAGGCATCATTTTAAGAAAAAAACAGTTAAATTTCAATAACTATCTTCTACGTCTAGTTCAAATTTCAAAAACGGATATGGTGATAATTTTTAAAATTAAAGAAGCATAGTAGTGTGCTAAACTCCCTCATATTCATTTTGATACTGAAAGTATCAAAAGCATTTACAAAATTAATTAATGTCTATATACATTTTTAATTTAAATGGAAGTGAAGGATGCAAGTAATCAGTGTTTAATTCTAGTTTGTGATGACAATTTTTTAGAGATTTTATAAAATGGGTGTTGGAGTGGTATCTGAAATGGGACAAGAAATTAGCAAAAGGTAAACTGTTTGATAGAGATGTTGTTTAAGGAAGTCAAAGGGGCAAAAAGGCACATTTCTTTCACTCTTATAGCCATTATAATTGTCTTTGCTCCAATAAATACTCTCCTCCTGACGCTTGGATAAGAAACTCAAATTGAACTCAGCAGTCACACACAAAAGGAAGAAAGTGAAAGGGGAACTTGTTCAGACATCGGCCTTTGTTACATCTTGCTCTTCCTTCTGCATTTTCTTTCTTTTTTTGTGTGTATCTGGGGGATCTTTTTGAGAAAATGTCTCCCTATAGCCCCACCTGTCCTGGAACTCACTATGTAGACCAGGCCAGCCTTGAACTCACAGAGATCCACCTGCCTCTGCTTCCTGAGTGATGGTATTAAAGGCATGTGCAAGCACGTCCAGCTTCCTTCTGCATTTTCAAAAGGTGGATGGTACACATATCTAGAGGTGGCAGTTGGGGAGTTCATCCTCATGGTCAACTTTTCTCAGATAAATTCTCGCCTTTAAACGTTAGTATTTACTTCAGCAAAATATTTCTTTGTGGACTGAACATTACTCGAGGTCAGTAATAAAATAATTTTCATGCTGGAGTCATCAATGTATAATTGGATCAGAAATTACTATAAAATGAGTATACATAGCACATTGTGAAAGGGAAGACAAAAGTAGTGACCCACAATGTTCCTGCATTCCCAACAATGATTATCTTTGCTTTTCTTCGAATCTCTTCTCCTATATTATAGTAATTAGTTTTCCCATCATCTTCTGAATCTGAGAAATGCCACAGCATTCCTAGCTCAGCAGTTTCAATTTTGTCTGTGGTTTTTGTTTTACTACAGCTCTACTCTCCTCCACTTCCTTTCACAGGACCCTTTGACTATGAACTGACTAGTGTTTAAGAACTTCATGTTGTCCTTCCTGTGACGATGTATATATGCAAACACTTGTATGCCGGCAAAGTTTAAAAATCTAGATAGGAGCCTGAGAGTGTAGTATCAGCTGTTGAGGAAGGGTAAAGGGTGAGGGAAAAGACACATTGGACAAGTAAGGAAAGAACAATCTGTCTTGGCAGAGACTAAAAGGGGAGATAGGGAATGTTGGAGGTAGAATAAAGAGAATCATAAAATCACATTTGGTTCAAAAATGGCATGAAGGTACCTCAAATATTATATGTTGATTTTTAAAATTAAAATAAGAAAGAAACATAAGATAGCATCAGAATACATAATAGTTTAATTAGGGTGAAAAGTGGCACCAAAATTATCACCTAGGAACTAGTATAAATTCAACCACTGCCGTTCAAAAAGAGGAACAAAATGAACATGTACTTTGTGTCATGTGGAGTTCTTCCTTCAAAAGGTTTGTAGACTTGTGTGTGAAATGGAACCTCTGCATCTCTTACTGTATCAATTACCACAGTTTCATTTTACTTCTACAATATCAGATTTCCTTCAAACTAAGTGTAGTTATGGTATTAGTCCAGTGTTTATAAGCCCTTTCTTCTAGGGCATGTAACCCATGAATCACAAGATTCAGAGCAGATCGTGGAGAGAAACCATCTGTTCAGAACAATTTTTACATTGGTTGTAAAAAGCCTGCATTTATTATGCATGAAATGATGAATAATTTAAAGTGAATTTTAGAGAAATCCTTAAATATAAATCAACTAATACCCTGATTTGCCAAAAAAGAAGGAAAATTGAGATTACATACAATTCCAAAGACAATATCAGTTGTGGATTCTGAGATATGTTGGCATCTAACTTCACTTCCAGCAAAGTCTCTAAGGTCGAAGATGGAATGTCTTTCATGTAAAGCTTTGTAATCCTTAAAAGTAGTCACTTTATTATGATTGTAGGATGCTTCTCTATGTTACATTTTATTTGTATGTAGTGTGTAAACTTCTAGGTGAATCAATACAAATATTTAAGATATTAAAAATGCCAGCTTATTAATTAAAAACAAAACAATTTAAATAGTGATTTGAATCTTTTCCCCATAAAAACACATTGATTTAAGGGATGCTTCAGATTTTGGTGGTAAGAAAGAAGGGAAAAGAGCAGCGGTTAATGGAGTCTGGTAATATAATGCTAAAGGGAACCTGAAACTTTATAGAACATAATAACATGGAGTCTGCACCTTTGTTCATGAAGAGAACGTCATCAGGAACTGAACTGGACAGTAGTTGCTAATTTAATATAATTACATGGAGAGTGGTGCCTTTATTGAGTCAAATATATCTCAGGAGTACTTAATAGTACCTTGCACATATCTGATGTCCTATAATGGAAAATACAATGTGGTTAAGTGTAAGATAAGAGTAATGAATTTGCCTGGAAGCTAAGGAAAGGCAGAACAGTTTTATACCCTTCATGTGTACCTTCACAACATTCTGATTATATTTGATCATTGACATGATGCTAGTTAATTTTAATACACTGCTAAACTTTGACATTAACTTTAAGGGTTTATTGACATACCGCTCCTAAAAAGTCTTTTTTTTTTTTTTTTTTTTTTTTTTTCAGATGACTATTCCCTTTTAGGCTGAAAATGCAAACCTTCAAATTTTCCTTTCCACTCTTTGCATCCACATAGTTTATGTGAGTAAATTTTTTTTTGCCTATTTTATATTACTCCTGTTCTCTCCATCCTAAGTAATTATTGAATCTTCACCATCATAGTGCAGACTATTCAATTGCATAGATCTTTTCAAAGATCTTCTAATTCATTTCTCAACTTAGGGTTTGATGTATATATTTCTCAGTCTCTATCACCATATTCTTTTGTTCAACACCTATTGATCCTTGATTATTTAATATCTTATTCATTTCAATCCCATTTTCAATAAGTTCACAATCCTCATTTTCCATCTTAATTATATACAGAGTATCTTAACCTTACTCCAGTCCCTGCAGATCCGAAGCCCTCTTCTGACCTCTATGGGCAATGCATGACATGAGGGCACTTAGATACATGCAGGCAATACACGCATACATATAAAATAAAACCAAAATAATAAATAAAAATATTTTTAGAGTGTGTGGTGTGAGAATGAGGTAAGAAAGAAAACTGATCACAGAGAAATAGCAATGTAAATACAGCAAGTGTTCTAAGGCAACTGAAGTCCAGAATTCCAGGAAAAGAAAGCTTGACATAGGGGCACATGAACAAAGTAAAGCTGTTTAGCCAAGGTGGGAATTGTTAACAGATAAAGTTATGAGAGGCAAGAACTGTGTCCTAATTTTCATGAAACAAAAGGGAAAAAAAATCATCAGCTGCAAAGGATGATCATGATTTTGGTATTGAGACTCAGAATCATGAACAAGTGAGGTTCCTGAGTGTATATGATCGCTTTTCCTTAGACTATTAAAGAACCAAGATTTGAGCATGATGACAGAGATGATGAGCAGGTATTTTTGCATTTTAAGTTATCCTGAGAAACACATAATATTCCCAGTGCTAGAGTTCCATATTTGATGTATTTTTGCAACTTATTTTCAGTAGTTCCATTGTATAGATGTATATTTGACTCTAAGAAATACTTTTTGAATGTCTAGTAAATTCATTATGAATTATTTAAATAAAACATTCAAATGATTTGTC
>NW_008332088.1:4073813-4084227 GCF_000622305.1 Nannospalax galili
GTTTCTATAAAACATATTAATTACAATATTTAACTTACTAAAATTATGTATTTTATGAATTAAAATACATATGAATATATCAATGAAATGCAATTAAACTCTAATGCCTTATTTTTCATGGATGCAATGTTATAAATTATTGTGGACTACATGATTTTCAATATGCAATTTTGTTTTCACTTTACATTAGATTTTTTAAATGATTTCTTGCTTATGTTGTACACTCATCTATACTTTGGAAACTCTGTGTGTGAACTGGTTTTCTAAAAGCAGGCACTATACTATGAGGTTTTGCAAATGATTATCCTTTCCCTTTGCCTGTCTTTAAACTTTGCTTACCTTGTTCTTCTCAAGTTTCCCTTAAAATTTAGATCTTTGAATTTGAATATGGCTACCAAAAATATAAGTTTTAATTGTGCATTTTATTCATATTATTTTTTAAAAGTGTGAGTTAAGTTGGTATACTTCATCTCACTGTCTTTATGAAAAGACATCAGCATCTAATTCTTTCTTAGGAAGAATTCAGAATTTTATCACTAATTAATAGTAACTGTCTAACCTCCATTTTCTTTGTCTCCTTTCTATCACCAAAGAAAAGAAAATTAGCCGTTATAACATTAATTTATTCTTACAGAGATGTGGATCACATGAATAATTAGTTGATGCATTTAGTCCTTTATTTCTTCTGTAAACCACATTCTTTCATAACTTTATCATTATTTCTGGAACATTTCTTTTCCAGAATAGTATATTCTCTTTTGTAAATTATTTAATTAATAACCGCATGATTAGAAGAAGCATTTCCTTATGATAGTATTGACATATTCAATAACAATTTCCAGATCAAAGATGCAACTCTTTCAAAATTGACTATAAATTTTTTAGGGTCACAGTTGAATTAACAGTTATACAATATTGTACTCAGTATAAACCTTATAATAAGACATAAAATTTAATGAGGTTTTAACCTTTTAAAAAAGATCTGCATTTCATTTCAAAATGTACTGTTTCATACAGAAAAACTCATTTTTAATTCAACTAACACTTAGATGTTTGCACATACATCTCTAATCTCTATATATCTGATTATTTCTGGTCACAGTTACTTTCTGAGATCCTTGGCACCTGAGCATGGATATAAAATCAACGTGTAGATTTCAGTGGTAACGATTTTCACCTGTACTAAGTAGCATGAAACAAATTTTTATGTTTCTTCCTTAAATACAACTCATTTATTTATTAATTGATTTTTAGGTGTATTTCATACAGATCATCCCAAACAATCTTATTCACTTATATACCCACATCCCAAATGGCACCCTCCAATAGCCACTCTCCCCTACACTGGAGCTCATATATTCTGTCATCCCTATTACTGTCCAGTGTGTTGCTGGCACCCCCAGCTGTTCCCAAGTGCTTGCCCATTTGCTAAGTCTAGTCAGCCTATCTAGAGTTCCTTATTTTAGGAATATCAGCTGTTCCTCATCTAGCAGCGATCAGTTGCCAATATTCCTTTAGTTAATATTGGGGTCTACTATTCATATTTTCAGTTCTATGCTGGGTTACTGTCTGGGAGTCCCTTGGGCCACCCTGTAGAACTACTCAAAGGAAAATATCTCCTGTCTGGCATTGTTTCTTGTTATGTAGGCTTTAGTTACACACATAGACTCTTAAAGAACTATACTGATCTCTTTAACCTTTGGTTATACATTCCTATTGGGCGTTTAAGACCATACAGTTGGCCCAGATAAACTAATTTATTTTTACTCTTAAGGTCGTTTGAGGGTCTTTTCCTCAGGGGTTACATAGGCTTTTGAGGAGCTCCTGGCTCCTTTCTTTTACCAGTTCCATCTATGTAAAGATAAGTCAAAGGACCTCCTTTACCATGGATGGTTTCACTTGGATGCATGGAGGAAATATTTCCTCTGTGTTGACGCCCCACTTTGTAGACTAGACATTGGTTCAAGTCCATCTGGTGTGGTCTCCATGGCCTCCTTGATCAAGAGGACAGGTGACTCAGCACAGTTACAGAACTTTTTTTTTTTTAATTAGAAGAAGCATTTCATTACAACAGCATTAACAGTTACAGAACATTTTGAGAGACGCTCCATAGTCTCCTGGTACATAGTCAACCTTGGAAGGTAAGGAGCAAATACTGAGCTTTTTCATTTGGGAGGTTTTTGTATTACTGTTTCAATTTCTATATGTGTTATGGGTCTGTTCAAGCTGTTGTTCTCTTGGTTTAGATTATGTGGTTCCCATGCTTTTAGATACCCGTCCATTTCTTTTAGGTTTTCAAATTTAGTAGTGTATAGGTTTTTGAAGTATTCCCTTATAATGTTCTCAATCTTTTTGGTGTTCGTTATGATGTTTCACCTTTCATCTCTGATTTTGCTGATTTGGAGGTGCTCTTCCTTTCTTATGGTGAACTGGGTATTCCACAGGGGTTCTGGTTTCTCCAAGGGGTGGGGCCTGCTGCGGAGAATTGACTGTGGAAAGTTAGCCATGTAAGGACAGGTTTGTGGCGCCATCTTGAGATGGAAGCTGCAAGCTGCCAGGAAAGTGCCTCAGCAGTTGTGGAGAACAGTGCAGGCACAGAGAGTGCATCAGTGGGCTTGGAGACATTTCACAGGCCTAGCGAGAGGGGCATTTACTGACATAGAATGAGACTGCGTCCCAAGATGCATGGGCGAAAGTTAGAGACTGGGCCAGCGATCTAGAAATGTGGCAGCCCTCCCGAGAGCTGCGTGACAGGCGTTAGTCTCTGTAAGTTTCTTCACCCCTCCCCATAAGATATAACTATTATAAATTCCCATAGAAATATGTTATATGGTTTGTGTGATAGTGTAAGAGTCCCCGAAAGAATTCTGGTGACACTAGGCTAGGGGTCTGTCAATCTTGTTTATATTTTCAAATAACCAACTCCTGGATTTGTTGATTCTTTTATTGTTTTCTTTGTTTCTATTTGATTAATTTCTGCTCTTATTTTTGTTATTTCTTCTTGTGTGCTGGGTTTGGGTTTCATTTGTTGTTGCTTTCCAATTGTCCTGAGTTACAGTATTAACTTTTTTCTTTGCGTTCTTTCTGATTTTTTAATGAAGGCACTTAGAGCTATAAACTTCCCTCTAAGGACAACTTTTAATGGGTCCCAGAGGTTTTGTATGTTGTATCATTCTTTTCATTTCGCTCCAGGAATACTTTTATTTCTTAATTTCTCCTTTGATAGATTCATCATTCAGGAATGTGGTGTTTAATCTCAATATTTTCATGTATTTACTAGGGTTTCTTCAGGTGTTGATTTTAAGTTTTATTGTATTGTGCTATGATAGAATGCATGGAATTATTTCAATCTTTTTTTTTTTTTAATTGTTGAGGCTTGAATAGTGCCCCAGTATAGGATTGATTTTGGAGGGAGCTCCATGATGCACTGAATAGAAAGTGTGTTCTTTGACACTTGGGTGGAATATATGGTAGGTATTTGTTAGGTTCATTTTATGTATGATATTGTTGAATTGAGATGTCTCTCTGTTAATTCTCTGTCCCATTGACCTATCTAATGGAGAAAATGGGGTGCTGAAGTCCACCACTATTAATGAGTTGGGATTAATCTGGATCTTAATATCCTGCAGTACTCTTTTTATGAAGGTGGGTGCACCAGAGTTTGGTGAATATATGTTCATGACTATAATATCTTCTTGTTCAATTGTTCCTCAGATCAGAATGAAGTGGCCCTCTTTATCTCTTCTGATTAGTTTTAGTTTGAAATCTATTTTGCCAGATATTAGAACTGAAGTTCCTGCTTTTTTCTTAGTACCATTCGCTTGGTATATTTTTCCATCCACAACTTAAAGTAGTGCCTGTCCTTGAAAGTGAGATGAGTTTCTTTCCAAAAATAAAACAATAGGTTTTATTTCTTAATCCATTCAATCAGCCTGGGTCTTTTGACTGGGAAGTTTAGTCCACTGATATTTAAAGTTATTAATGAAAGATGTGCATTGTTTCCTGTCCTTTTTATTTCTGTTAACATTTTTGGTGTGGCTGAGCATTTCAATAGTTATACCTTCATTAAGTTTCTTTCTGCAACCCCTTGGGTATAGTCATTCCTTTCTTCAGCTCTTTGTATTGCTCCCAGAACTCTCTGAAGAGCTGGTTTTGTGGACATGAATTCTTTCAGCCTATTTAGGTCATGGAAGATTTTTCTTTCCCCTTCCACTATAATAGACATTTCGGCTGTATAAAGTAATATGTTTGGCATCTGTGATCATTTAGAACTAGGTCTACTTTGGCCCAGGCTCTTCTGGCCTTCGTAGTTTGCACTGAAAAGTCAGATGTAATTCCGATATGTTTTCCTTTATATGTGACTTGTTTTTCTTTTGCAGCTTTCAGTATTGTCTCTTCATTATGTACTTTTAGTGTTTTTATTATGATTTGCTGTGAAGAGTTTCTTTTCTGGTCCTGTCTATTTGGTGTTCTATATGCTTCTTATATTTGTATGGGCATGTCTTTCTTTAATTTTTAGAAATTTTCTTCTACAATCCTTTTGAAGATCTGGTCCATACAATTATCCTGAGAAACTTTTCCTTGCTGTATGCCTATGATTTGTAAGTTTGGTCTTTTGATGGTGTCACACAATTCCTGTGTATTCCATTCTTCTCTTTTCTTAAGCTTTTCATACTCTTTGCTTGAGTGGTCTAATTTGTCCGCTTTATCTTCCAGTCTTGATATTCTGTTTTCCACTTCATGCATCCTATTGGTGAGGCTTTCTCCAGTCGTTTCTAATTGGCTTGTTGATTGTTTCACTTTCTTCTTCATTTCAGCCTTATTATTCTTCAGTTTCTAACTCTTTTCTGATTTGATTCAGCAGTTTATCCCTATCTTCTTTCAGTTCTTTGATTTCTTTGTTTGTGTGTTATTTAAATTCACTGAATTGTTTTAGCATTTTTATAATTGTTCTTTTGAATTCCATGTCCTGTGTTATCTCCAGGGGGTTCTCATCCTCCTTTACGGGACTGTTTGTACTTGGCGGGGATGTATTATTTGGGCTTTTCATGTTATTATTTTTTTCACTGTGACTTTGACATGTGGATTTCTTTTGCAGTTCTGATTCTTGTGTGAGACTCAAGCATTACTTTGTTGAGTTTAGGTCTGCTTCTTTTAGTAAACTTTATGTGCCTCTGTGGTTCACTTGTTGGGCATGAAAAGCTGGTTGGTCTAGGCTTCAGAGTCTTTCTTTTGATTTTATATTGGAGTAGCCAAATTGCTTTCATCTTGCTCCTCCGGAGTCCCCAAAGAGTCCCAAGTCAGATGAGGATCAGATCCTCTCAGACTTTCTCCTAAGATTTGGATCCCTCCAAGAAAGATGTTGGCCCCAGGAGGCTGGGGGGCTGGGCCAACCTGGCATGCAAAGGGACATGGGGCCAGGAATAGGCCCCAAGAGCTTCAGGAGACTAGAGGGACAGTTGGGTTGGTCTGGATGCAAAGGATCAGGAAGCAGTTGGGAGTCTGGGCCAAGAGGTCAGTCCAGATGTCTGTGGTGCCAAGGCAAGAAATTGGCCACTGCCCAGGCTGGGAGGAGAGATGGGATCAGGGAGCTGTGTCCATGAATGGGCCTGGGGGAGTCAAGGCACAGTGGGAACCACTGCACTTCTGGAATAGTATATTCTATAAGGCCATAATCGTTAGCATAATAACATATGTCATTTAGATACCTAAAATAACTTAAGCTTCACATAATGGAATTCCTGGACTTTTTCTGTTCTTTTGTGTCTAATTCATATGTTGCATGAGGTAAGTAGCCTCTGCTGCAGGTTTCTGCTGTCACTGTGCT
Organism: Nannospalax galili; assembly: GCF_000622305.1. NCBI lineage: Eukaryota > Metazoa > Chordata > Mammalia > Rodentia > Spalacidae > Nannospalax > Nannospalax galili. The sequence continues at coordinate 4,079,641 of NW_008332088.1, forward strand.
CTGCCCTGCTCTGGATCTAGAATTAATCGAAGGTATTAACTAAAATCACTGAAACCATGGTCCAGCATAACTCCTTCCTTTAAGCTGTTTTCCACAGAATTTTGTCACAATGACAAAAAAAAAAACTGATTAATACGTATTTCTGTTTTGAATTATTATGAGTAGGTGACTTACTCTTTATGACTTCAAATCTATACAGAGGGATCTTTGTATTTTGAGTCTTTAAGAGATAACTATATTAAAGGAACCTCAACTCAGTTTCTGGCACTCTGTAATTACTGTGTAAATCTTCACACTTTCTTCTTCAGTTTTATAATAGTATAAACTAGGATCTAAAGACTCAGTATTGGCCAATGGACATTCAACTTTCTATGTTAAAGATTTTCCTTAATTTGCTTTCTTTATGACAACCATGACAACTCAATCCTAGTTTTCTGTTTTAATTTATTTTGCTTGTCCTCTCCCTACATATTCTTCCTGATTTTGCCACTTTTCTCTAATACTTATCTTCCTATGTGGCCTCATTATAAGCTTTCTCAATCCTCATCTAACTGTGGTTTCTTTCTTGACATCCAAGTTATGCACACCTGAGAGGAGAAAGCCCCCTGAGTACTCAAGGAACATCCTTAGGCCCCTTCACAAAAGCTTTCTTACAGAGGCGCTAATTTAATCTTACCAAAGCTGCATTTCAGTTTCAACAGCATTCATAATTCGCATCTCCCTTCTTTACTTAGCTAATTCTTTTTTTTTTTTCTATTATTTTTTTCCAAGAACTAATGTGAAGTTTGGCACATGATAACCTTGCAAAATAATGGTAGAGAGAAGAAATGGCCTAAGAATGGTCATTTCTCTAGAATCTTTAAGATTTGATAAATAATTAAGCTCGTGACAATTTTCATTTCTACTCAACTTCAATTAAAATTATGGAAATCCTTATAAATCCTCCAACTTCAGCTAAAATCTGATAGCCTTTAGGTTTTTCAGAGCCCTTCATGTCACATGCTAAAATATTCTCATGCATTACAGCAGTGCAGAAGTATTTTCCTATAGTGTGAGCATATGGCGTTGTGGTAAGGTAGCTGAAATGTCATGCTGTGCTTTCTCAAGAGTCAATCACTTTTCCAGAGACACTTTGACCCCCCCCACCAAAAAAAAAACTGATAAGTCAATTTCTCTGGATACTCCATCAATGTCATGTCTGTTCAATATTAAAAGAGCTTTGTAGAAAAGATATTAAAGCTGAATTGACAACTTATAAACTGAGATAACAAAATTGCTTGGACTTACAACAGTTCTTTAGGAAACTTAAATTTTCACAATTCCTAACTATGATTTTCATTATGAGAAAGAAAAATCAATGAACTAAAGACACTAAGTCCACTTTATGTCATAAAATTATACCATAATATTACCTATTGTCACTGCAATTCTTTGAAATTAAAAAAAAATATTCCACGAGCATAAACATAGTCTCATTCTCTGCAGGTCGACCACATGTGGCCTCTGTGTCAATACTGTGTCTATTTAGCAAAATGAGAGTAGTATTTTCTCACACATGGACTGTGACCTTTATAGTCACAGGTTCTTGACCTTGAACATGTGTCAATTATGTATTTAACCTTGTGAAGCAGATTTTATATCCAATTAGACAGTAGTTGGCTACTGCCATAACGGTTGGACCACTATTGCACCATTGGACATATTTTGCCAAGTTAGTTGTTATTGTAGCTCACTTGGTTCACATGTGGGTAAGTTTGAGGTGTACTCAGCACTAAATGAAACATTGATATTTCACTCTCTCTTCCCAATGCTCAGGGATAATTGTAGAAGAGAGGGTAGAAAGACTGTCAGAGCCAGAGGGGGCAGATGAATACAAGAAAATGTGTTGTCTGGACCACAGAGTAGTTGCTCATAGGAACCCACAGCACTTATGACAGCATGCCCAAGATCCTGTGCAAACAAGTTAGAGGAGCCCAGTATAGATGGGAAGTAGGCAAGAAGCCCTAGTTCTAAATGAGAATCTATTGTCAATTGAGAAATGCTGTGAGAGGAGAGTAGGTGTTCTTTACTGGTGTGATGTCTGGCAGATTGACCAGACTCCAGGGTATACATATATCCACAACCAAGAGCATTGAGGAAATACAGATCAGAGTCAATACATCTTTAAAAAAACAAATATTGCAGGCATGGTGGTGCACACCTTTAATCCCAGCACTTGGGAGACAGAGACAGGCAGATCTCTGTGAGCTCAAGGCCAGCCTGGTCTACATAGTGAGTTCCAAGACATCTGAGGCTACAGGGAGACCCTGTCTCAAAAAAGACCCCCCAAAAAATAAATAAATAAAATAAAATAAAATAATAAATAAATAAGTCAATAAATAAACAAATATTAATGAATAAGAAATGACATGAAGTCAGGTGGCAACAGTAAAGTGGGGTGCAAAGGGAGAACAGAAGTGTGAATATGATCAAAATATATTTTATGAAATTATCGAATCAATAAAAATATAAAAATAATCCATAGGAATTGCCAAATTAGTTATATATCATTGTGCATAATTTTAGGAAAAAGCAGCATATTTTAAGAAAAAAAGAGAAATGCATATCAAGCTTTAATAGTGATAATTCAGAACAAAGACTATCAGGATAGCAGTTCAGAAGGATGGCCGGGTGAGGTCCTCCAGCAAATATCTCTCCATAGTCATCTATTGGTAAAGTTTCTCCTATAGAAAATAAGGGTTAAGGAAGCCAGAGGAGTAACTCTTGTGCCTTGGTTTAGTATGATTCTTGGGCACTTAAGAAGGTAGGAAATATTGTGCCACACCACTGGAACGCCAAGACTCCAAGAAGAAGAGAGATGCAGTCAATAGTGGACCATGCTGGCCTTGAATTCACAGGGATCTTCCTGACTCTGCCTCCCTGAATGCTGGAATATCAGGCATGCACTGCCATCTCCCTCCCATGCTTATGGAGGAGTACAGGGAGGAGTCAGTTACCCCTCCCACCCAATCAGTCAACCATAGCTGCATGTGGGGGAGGGACTAAGGATATATAAGCCAAGAACGCCATGAGGCACCTAGTTGGCCATTTTGTGTGACTGTTGGGAAGCCCCAGGATCTATATTTGAGTGTGGACATTCCAGCACAGCCATAAATAGAGGTGGTGGGGTGCCCATTCTTCTGTAAAAAAAAAAAAAAAAAAAACAGAAAAAAAACCCGAAAAACCACGCCAGGCTCTGTCAGCAAGCCCAAGAAACTCGTTAAGAGCAAAAAAAAAGAAAGAAAGAAAAGATAAAAGAAGTGGGTTAGAGATAAGGCTTAGCCGTTAAGAACATTGGCTGTTCTTACAGAGGATCTGGGTTTGGTTCTCAACGCCCATATTAACTACCAACTATCTATAACTCCAGTTCCAGGGGATACAATACCCTCTTTTGGGCTCCATGGGCATTGCAACCACAGGTACACTTACATACAGACATATATTATGTATATGTAATATCTCTTTTCTAAGCATGCTTTCTTTAGCCCTTCAGGCATCCCCAACATTTCGGACTTCCTTATTCTTTCTCTAAGACCTCCCTCCCTGCCATGTGGCTGCTTCTCTTTACTGTATCAGAGCTCAATGCTGGATTAAGCAGAGTGGTCTATTTTCCTTCTCTCTTCCATATTCTCTCTCTGGGATTCTGCTGAGATTTACAGCTTTTTCCTGCTCGTTTTTTTCCTCCATTAAACTCTAATACAATGTCTTTAAGCTTTCAAAAAACAGACTATATTTTAAGCCAGGCATGGTGGTGCACACCTTTAATATCAGCGCTTGGGAAGAAGAAGGAGGGGAGATGGAGGCTGGTCTGGTCTACACAGTGAGTTTCAGCAGGCCAGCTGGTGCTACAGGTAGACCTTGTCTTAAAAACAAACAATCAAAGCAACAATTAGACTCATAGAACTGCATCACTCAAGAATTTCTTCACAGCAGAGGAACACATTGACAGAGTGAGGAGAAAACTACACAGTTGGAGAAATATTTACAAAACTTACAGCTGAAAATGAGTTTAGATTCAGAATAAGTGAGGAACTTCTAAGCTGCAATAGCAAAGTACAATTAAAAATCAGGACATATAAATGACCATGTTTCAGAATATAAAATATTACAAAATAAATATTATGAAATTCACAAAAAAATTAATGAGTCCAATAAGGTGCTAGGGATATTGCTCAACACCTAAGGGCACAGCATGCTCTTGCAGAGGACATAGATTCAGTTCCCAGTACCTACATGGCAGCCAACAACTATTGAACTGTCCGTAACTCCAGTTCAAGGAGAATCCAACCAATACCTTTGTCTGATCTCTGCACTGATAATGTGTGACATGGGTACACTTATGCACATGCAGGCAATACAGTCATACTTATAAAAAAGTAAAACATAATATATTTTTTAAAAAATTCAAAAAGCAGCCAGGCATGGTGGCACATACCTTTAATCCCAGTACTCTGGAGGCAGAGACAGCAGATCTCTTTGAGTTCAAGGCCAGCCTGGTCTACATAGTGAGTTCCAGGACAGCTGGGGCTACAGGGAGACCCTGTCTTA
>NW_008332088.1:4084268-4099951 GCF_000622305.1 Nannospalax galili
TTATTTTGATATATCACAGTGAAAGATTTATCGTCCTCTTTTTTTTTTTTTTTTTTTTTTTTTTTTTAAAAAAAAAAAAAAAAAAAAAAAAAAAAAAAAAAAAGGAAAAATTCGAAAAGCATCTAAATTTAAAGTACCAAAAAAGTAAATAAAAACATTTTTTTTTTAATGACAAGCAGTTTTGACATGGAGACCCAGGTCTTTAATCCCACCACTTGGGATACAGATCTCTGAGTTTAAGGCCAATTTGGTCTATATAGAGAGTTTCCAAGTTTACATAGTGAGACCCTGTCTTAAAAAATAAAAAAATATGGGAATGGAGAGTTGGGTCAGTGATTAAGAGCACTCACTGCTCTTGTGGAGGACCAAGGTTCAATTCCTAGCCCCCACATGGCATCTGACAACTATCCTAAACCAGGGGATCTGACATCTTCTTCTGAACTTTGCAGGCATTGCATAACATGACATTGATGCACTTACACACATACAGGCAATGCACACATAACATAAAATAAAAATAGTAAATAAAACAGTTTTTAAAATGGTAGAGAAAACATACAAATACAAATGGGTGCATGAAAAAATTCTCAGTATCTCTGTTCTACAGAAATGTAAATCAATACCTTAGCAAGATAAACTCATTCTTGTAGCAATGGAAAATATTTTTAAAAAGAAGAATGACAATAAATATTGGAGAAAATGTAGAGGAAAGGAACATTGCACTGTACATTATTGATTGGAATGGAAGTTAGTTCAACTACTATCAATAGTATTGAGAGTCCAAAAAAGATATAATTACTAAATTTTATGTGTACAAGTGTATTGCCTGCATGTATGTGAGGGCACCCATGTTGAGCAATGCCGTGGTGATCAGAAGAGGACCTCGGATTCCCTGGGAACTGGAGCTAAGGATAGTTCATAGATGCCATGTGGGTGCTTGGAATTGAACCCACGTCCTCTGCAAGAGCAGTCAGTGCTCTTAACCACTGTGCCATCTCTCCAGCCCTGCAATTAAAAGTTTTAATTCTGATTCTTCAGTGGAATCCTTAACAGCCTGTTGAAATAACATCGTTTCACTATCACAAATTTTATTAAAATAAAATACCTGAAAATAAACCACTGGCAAATTAATAATAAATCAGTTTTGTGAGAAGAGAGTCATCTACATTTGTCATTGGTTTTAGCAAAAATTGAAAGAAACACGAAAGAACAAATTTTATTATTTTATTAAGTGTGAAAGACAAGAGCTGTTCTCATTGAGAAAGAGACATTCTTTGTATAACTCTAGTATTTCATCTACAAAAGTAAAAATCTAAACATTCTGTGTAGAATTTATAATAGAAGATTTTATAATTATACCCTTAGTGTTGTTTCTTTATATTTGTTGCTGAACTAAATAGACTATATATTCAGCAAGTAAGTAAAACAGATTCCTAAGCATCAGTGAAGTCCCTGCGCTCTGTACTCATTTTGCTCCCTCCCACGTGGTGAGTAGCTTTAGTCCTTGATTTTGACAACCGGAGTAGTTGACTTGCTTCTCTCCTATGAAGAATTCAGCCAAACAAATTTTAAAAGCATGCTTCCTATCTGCAGACATGTTTTTATTTATTCCCTACATTTATATTTTATTTATTGATCTAACTATGTAAATCAAGTCTTTACCTAAGGGCTTCAGAGCTCTAGTACATAGATGAGATTCAACCTTCAACCTCAAGCTAATCCTTAATTATTCAGTGGATGTCTTCCAGTCCGCTGCTGGACTAATCCATGCCTCTGGCCTTTTTCCTTCCTCAGTACTTGCAGTTTAGAGGCCTCACATTGTGATTTTTCTCCTTAGCAGAGAAAAAAGTGGTGTTGGTTCCCAGGTGCATATTTTGATCTACAAAATGGTAAATTTCCAGTTTTATCCAGATCCACATTTATGCTAAAGATTTTGCCTTTGATGTCCCATAATTTCTGTGTCTCAATTATGCCCCAACTTATAACCTCATGCAAAACAGCCACATGCTTTCTTCAAAAAAAAACAGAAGGTTGTGTTTATGACTCCTGATTTTGTCTCAGCATGGATACCATGGATTCGAAATAACCCATACCTCTGGAATCTTCCACATCAGTAAATATTTTGACTATTCTTTATAAATATTTCTATATATTAGTAGATATTTTCCAAACATTATTACCAATTATTTGGTAGCAGATATAATACAGTAAAAATACAGCAATGTTTATACTATATGTATCCATAGCTTTTCAAATATAGAAATATAAAAATAATCACTTTAGAAATAGAAAATATTTACTCTAGGTATTAAGCATGGTATAATCATTTTTAAAGGAAATTCCTAATTTTTAAAGAAAAGATTTTATCATTAACAATGAGAAGAATATAAATTACAAAACATAGAAATTCTAGTTCATTTTAGTCAGAATGGCATCTATTACGAAAACAAATAACAAATACTACATACAGAGAAGAGAGACCACTTAGGAACTACTGGAAGGAATGCAAATTAGTAGAGCCACTGTGAAAATCAGGATGGAAGTTCCTCAAAGAACTAAACACAGATCTAGCAGGTGACTCAGGTATACCGCTTACACCATTCCTGGGTATTTACATAAAGGACCACAAGTCAAAATGTAGCAGAGATATTTACACATCCATATTTATTGCAGCACTATTCACAATACTCAAATTAAGTAACGACTCTCTCTATACATTAATAGAAGAATCAGCAAAGAAAATCTAGGATATATAATATATATATATATTATTCATTATAAAGAAGAACAAATTTAATTCATTTTGGGGAGAAAGAATGGTTGTTATCATCTGTGAATCAAGCCAATCTCAGAAACACAAATTTTGTGTCTTTATCATTTATGGATTCTAAATGTTACAGAGAGCCATGAATTCAAATGTGTAATTTTGACATGACATAGAAGGGAAAAGAAGATAAACAGGAATGAGAGGATGGAAGAAGGAAAGGGTGGAGGGTTCTGGGGACATAGGTGTAAAGTTCATTATATGCTTGTATGAAAAAGCACATTTTTATATATGGAAACCATGAATATATGCCAATAAAAAGCATATTTAATAAAAAATAAAAACAGAATTTTTTAAAAAATGTTTGCAATTTAATAGGGTGTCAAACTCTGTGAGGATAAAGAGACTGACTAGACCAGCCAGTGGAGCATTTCTCCCTCAGTATAGTGACCTCACTTTTTTCTCAAGTCTAGTGATATTTTCCCATTCTGCCTCATTTTGCTGTATCTTATTGTACTACTAAACTTAAGAAAGCATGCCCTGCACGACATGCTATTCTGCTACTTCAGCAAATAAACCAAAAGTCTAGATTCTGTTTTGTAATGGATTCTTTTATTCCATTTCAAGGTGGTTTAACTTATCCTCTTGCATCTAGTTCTGTTTGGTCGTTTATTTTCAACATTGCAAAACAATCATCTTTGGCTTTCCTTCAGAAAAATATTTACTCATATGTTAGGTATTTTATGTTTACATGTGTGTAGTTGGATTTATTGTTCATAATTTTCCAAATGACTCCCTGAACGTAGTGTTATTAATCTTTAATTTTTTTATTATTTATTTACCTTTTCTTTATATGCATGAGTATTTTGCCTGCATGCATGTTTTAGTATTATGTATCTTTTAAGTTTTTATTCATTTATTTTTATTTTATTTGTAATAACATTTTGCCTGAATTTATGTAAGAGCACCATGGGCATGTAGTGCCCATAGAGACAAGAAGGGGCATCAGATCCCCTCAAACTGGAATTAAAGACAAGTGTTAGACATCATGTAGTTGCTGGAAGCAGAATCTGGGTTCTTCAAGTGTTCTTAAACAGCTGGGACATCTTCCCACCCTCAATATTACGTTTCTTAACCAAAGAGACAATATTGTCCTGATGTTAAAAAAATCAGAATAAAAGAGAAGAAACTAAGAAAAATTAAAATATGCTTTGTGTTATGAAGAGTCTTTGTTCTTAGTGTAATAATATTAATGTTGTATCTTTCCATAGATAAATACAATGATTATCCTTTATGTATGTGTTTATTAATCCCCTCTGTTTATGAAAACCATTAAAGTACTCTTTGAACTATTAATATCAGCTTCATCTAAGTAAATAAAATAATGCTTTATTGGGCATCTATTCCTTACGGGCATGGCATTCAAGCTGATTGAAAGCTGGCATGAATAAATAGAAGTAGATGTGCAAAATCTGAGAAAGAGTTAGCAAAATGTAGGACAGCAAAACCCTTACTCTGTGTTTTTAAAAATATTTTATTTATTTATTATTTTTAATTTATGTGTATGTGAGTATTGCCTTCATATAGATAAGTGCATCCATGTCATGCAATGCCAGAGGAAGACAGAAGAGGCTGTTGGATCCCCTGGAACTAGAGTTATGGACAGTTGTTAGCTGCCATGTGGTTGCAGGGATTTGAACCTGGGTCTTCTGTAAGCACAGCCAGTGTTCTTAACCACTGAGACATCTCTCCAGTCCCCCCCAAAATCTTACTCTGTTAAGCCAAACCTAAGAACTTAATGTGTGTGTGTGTATTTAAGAAAAAAAATGAATGAATTTTGCTACTGGTCTAATTTTTTTTTTTTTAGTCACTTAAAAATATTGCTTTGGTTAGTAGAAAACTGATTATCTGCTAATCAAATAAGGATCAGTTTAGGGAGAGAAGTACTCTAATTTTTTCAATGAAAAAAGAAAAGCAACATATTACAGTTCAATATGGGAACTACATATACTTTTTTAAAAAATTGAATAACAGGTGTAAAATATAAAAATTCCTATTTTACTTATGAATTTAGAAGCAATATCAAAGGAGTGATTTATTTTTATGTACCAAAAAGACAGGCCTTTTAAAATTTTTGCATATTATTAAACCTACAAAAGTGGAACAATTTTTTTTTTAATGTGTATGCGTGTATTGCCTGCATGTAAGTAACTGTAACTGTGTCATGCAAACCAGAGTTTTGGACAGTTGTTAGCTGCCATGTGGATGCTGGGAATCAAACCTGGGTCCTCTTCAAGAACAGCTGGAGCTCTTAACCAATGAGCCATCTCTCCAGGCCAGAAAAAATTTTTATAATGTAACATTCTAACCAGGCATAGTGGCTCATGCCTTTAATCCTAGCAGTCTGGAGGGAGAGGAAGGCAGATCTCTGTGAGATTGAGCCTAGCTTGATCTACAAAGTGAGTTCCAGGCCACCCAGTGCTACAGGTAAATCCTATCTCAGAGAAAAAAAAATTATAAAAACAAAATGAAAATAAACAGACTGCAGGACAATTGGGTAAAACTAGTTTTAAAAATTTACTAGATTCTAAAGCACATAAATGTGTGTTAGAATTATGATTATATATTTATGTTTTTAAATTTATATATATAAAAATAAAGTGCACACATAGTAATAAATTGTATGTTGTAAAACAGATAGTATATGACACTATATTCATTTTATATGTAAATGAAGATGAACAATTATAAAAATGTCTGTTTATACTTAGCTTTAGTACAGCAATAAAGAGAGCTTAGAACACTATTTGGAAATCAAACCTTTGAAGACTTTGCCAACTTCATATACAACTAGAAAATTTTTTGTCTTGGAAATAGTTGAAAAATTCTTCTGCCTCTTGGAACATTCAACTTTTTACTTTATCCTTTAATATTGCTCATAAGGAGTAACCCATTTAAAACATTTCAATTAATTTATCATCAATTTTTACTGAGACTCCAAATTAATTGTGATCTTATATTGTCAAAAGTTAATAGCAAGTTATAACAAAGGAAAAATGGCAGCAGTGCAAATTTATCAATGAAGAGGTTTTTATGACTTGCTGAGACAGAAGAATAATGAATGAATAAAGATGGATTGGATTCTTCAGTGGAAAGAAAGATGAGGACTCAGCTTGGTGACTGAAGGAAGATCTCAGGATATTTTTTCTTAGAATAATCTAGTATAAGAATGGTACATGTATTGTCAAAAGTTAAATATTTTTTCAATTACTATAACTCACATATGTTAACACCATAATATAGTGATTATGAGCACCTATTATTATTGAGCTTATAAAACCTAGTCTTAGCATTAAATTTAGGGTATGTGCACTGTTTACTATCTGTGGATAAACCAAGCAAGCGTTCTTGACTGTTTTATGACTGTTAACTCTGTGTAAGGATTCAGCATATAAAATTTTAACATCTAATTTGTATCCCTGAAGATGAAGAAAAAGCCAATTCAATGCTTCTTTTGATCCTGGGAAATACAGTGGGTGATGATGTTTTGTCTTATCATAGAATCACCTGATTAACAATTATGAATTGATGATGATTAAGAGGATTTGTGCAGAATGGATCCATTTTAATTTTTCATTATTGCTAAAAAACATTGAGAAAAAATATGTGAAATAATTGTTGGTCACTAACAGCATATTAACTGCATAAATTATTATGCACAGTTTCTGATGCTTATATAGTACCATCAAATTTTTAATATGCTTTTATTTGATTATATTCATTTTAAAATCCAGAATCTGTGACCTTGAAGAAAATGCTTGATATATGTTTTAGGGGAATTGGAGAGATAGCTTAGTAAATTACCTCCTACTTAAGCAAAAAGATCCATGTTCGATCCCTACACCCACATAAAGACCCAGGTGTAATGGCATACACTTTATGCCATTATGTGCTGGGGACAGAGAGAAAAGTAAATTCCTTATCCCTCTAGCCAGTTTGCTTGGCCTAATGATGAGTCATGACCAGATGCATACCCCCGAATATGTCTGCTTTCCTTTGTTTTTTTTTTCCTGATTCCTTTCTCATAATTAATTTATGAATTATTAAATAATAGTTTACTAACACTAAGTTATATGTAATGAAAAGAATACTCTTGTTAAGGAAATATATATTCACAGTTAAAATAGTTCTTTTTTGTTCCATTTCTTTTTATTTTCCTTGAGTTGAATAAAATTTAAAGAACAGCCTCGATATTCATTTAATGACTAAAATATTGAAGGACCCAGGAGTTTTTCAGTGAATAATCTCAAGCTAAACTTACTCCAGTCCAGTACATTTCCGAACTGAAGTAGCATGGAAAAAAAAAATCTTCAGTAACAATTTCTAGTAAAGTAATATTCTATACATTAGTGAGTAAAATAATGAACTTTAATAAGCAATGTTATTGGATAGTTCAGCATACAAAGAAGATAAAGAGGTTCCTGGCAACGGTTGGCATGCATCTTAAAAGTCAGATATAATCTACCCAATCTAGACTCAATAAGATGAATGAATGACTGCAAACAAAACATGAAAATACTAATGAAGCAAGTACCTGCTAATATTTAAGGGGAAAAATTAGGAAAGAAGACCACTTCAATTCAATTCATCAAATATATGTGGAACAATTTCGATGTATAAAATATTGGGGCTGCTAAGAGCATTGTTATTGAGGTTCAGAAGTTTTCTTCCTTTCCTTAAGTAGTTTGAACATATTGGAAGAGGAAGGTGCAGAACAGAAGACATATATTAATAATTAAACATTTGGTACATTTTAAGGTCATAAGAAAATAGAAAAATGTATTCTAGATCAATTCATTGAAAATGGTAGCAAACAAACTGAATATGTGTTTAAATACAGAAAATACCATTTTCTAGCAATGAAAAGACAAAGCATTCCAAAGTCAAGATCTATTGGAACTGTGTTTACACAATAAGATAATTGTCTCTGAGTTTAAAAGTTTGTATACTTAAAACAGCATGCCTAACAATATTAATGTTGAATATATAATACATATCCTAGAAAGTGTCATTAATAAGATGAATTAGGAGCAAGATAAAGAAAAATGGGCAAAGCAATGAGATTCTAAGGAAAACAAAAGAAAAAATGTTTATTGGGGAAAATTGAGTATAATAAAGCATCTAGGTAGCAACTGTAAATCAAACTTCAATAACTTTGGAGAGAAGGCAGACATATATTTGAAGAGGTCATGAGTTCAACCATCAGAGTTGGTTCAAAAGAAACAATCCTCCATCCATACCAGTGACATAAGAGGCTGGCAGGAGATGGGAGAATCTCATTTTAGGTAGACCAATGGTTGTTCATAATCGTCACAGTTATGTGGAGCAAAGGTGGAACACAGATGACTCAAGCCAAATCATTTACAATTTAAAGAAAAAAAAAGAAAGAAAGAAAGAAAAAAGTCATGTAAAATGCTTAATTCCTGGCATCACATTTAAATCTGCAGAGGAAACACCAAATATGTATCTACTCAATCTTTCTTAACATAAGGAAAAATATTAAAACAGAATGTTAAAATATTTAATTAGAAATTAACATATATTAGCTACAAGAGTAAGAAATAAATCTCAAAGATGTATTAGTATTTTTCTCATCATTGGGCCAAAACACCTGACAAAATAAATTTAAGGCAAAGGGGCTTATTTTGACTACGTTTGCAGAAATAGTTCACCACTGTGTGCAAATCATGGTGGCAGGAGCTGAGGCAGTTGACTGACCACACTGTAAATATGATAGGAATTGAAGAGCTAAGAATGAAGGCACTCAGCTGGCTTTCCCTTTTTGTTGTCTGGATTTCCATTCTTGGAATGGTGCTGAACCCTCTTAAGGTCTTCCCACCTTAGTTATGCTAATGCAGAAACTTTCTCATAGACTTACCCAGTGGTTAATCTCTTAGATGATTCTAGATATTGTAACAATAGCAATATTAACCATCACAGGAAATTGTAATTTTAATTCAATGTATTGATCATGAATATTTAGTAAAATGCCTAGTATTTCTTTCATTGATTTATTACTTGTGTGGATTTAGTAAAGGTTCAGAGAATATAGAAAGTTTAGACAAATTATACCATCATTTTTTGGTCCTGAATACTACAAATTGACCACAAAAAAAACCTTTTGCTATATTTCACTGGATATTAGAACATATTGTATAAAAAATTAGAGCTATTTTACAGAATCAAAGTCATATCTTTTTTTAACACTATATCCTGTGTGTGCCATAAAGTTATTGGTAGAGAAAGAGGAACTCACATACATAGTGTGTCAAATTATGGCCATGAACTTCGTAGAAATCTTTTCTGAGATTAGAGGTTCTTTTCTAAAAATAACTTGTTTACTATTTTTATTTTATTTATATGAATGTATTTCCTGCATGCGTTAGTGCACCCATGCTGTGCAACGGTGACAGGGGTCAGAAGTGTAGAATTCCCCTGGAACCAGAGTTCCAAGGTTGTTACCCACTGGGTGAGTGTTGGGACTTAAACCCAGATTCTCTGAAAGAGAAGCCAGTGCTCTTAACTGCTGAACCATGTCTCCAGGCCCAGACCTTAGATCTTAATCTAATTTCACTTGTGACCTCTTTATGCCATAGATATTTTTTAAGTAATCTTGTGTGTATGGTGTATGTAATGAATATCTTTAGTTTTCTAATATACATAAAATTTTTAATTTTACTGAAGATAATAAATATAAACCAATGAGTTAGATATGCAAAGAATTAGCTACTTTTTGAATATTTGAAACTTCAGGATTTAAAGCATCTTCAACATTTTTCAAAATGATCAAAATTTTGATTTTTATAATATTCAGTGATGAGAACACTTGACAAAAATGTGTAATATAAAATGTCACAATTACATTTAGGGCCATTTTAGAAAGTGTTAAAATTCTATCTAACTCCATGTCAAAATTTATTTATATGTTTTTATGAGACTCAACTCATCATCTCAAGGAGTTATTTTTTAAATATCTTATTTATCATTTTATTTTATGTGTATGAATGTTATGCCTGCTTGTATGAAAGTGCACCCATGTCATGCAATGTCTGCGGAGGACAGAAGAAGATTCCCTGGAACTGGAGTTATGGACAGTTGTTAGCTGCCATGTGGGTGCTGGGAATCAAACCTGGGTATTCTTCAAGAACAGTCAGTGTTCCTAACCACTTAGCTATCTCTCCTCCCCCTCAAGCAGCTATTTTTAAAGTAAATTTTTTAACACAATTCAATCAAAAGATATACTAATTTGATACTTACCTTTTGATTTCTGTAGTTAAATTATTAAAATTTCCCTATACTGAAAACTTTGTTGATACAGTAGAAATACTACAATGCATAACACGTAATATGCCAGAATCTGAGTTTAGATGTCTTTGGAAGTGTTCCTGGTGTTATGTGGCAGGAGAGCATCCACAGTGCAGAGTGAACAATCTATCTATCTTGGGTTCAGAGCCAGGATGCAGGCAGGTCCCATGAAGCACCATGAGGAAATATTGACAAAAACTAGTCAGATGAATTTTGCATTTGATTTTCAACTAATCTTCCAGCACTATTTGCTCAGGTAATTCTTTTGTTGCCTAATTTTGTACAACCCCCACCTTCATTTATGTGACCCTAAATGGGTTATAACCCACATTTCAAGATACTAGAATGTGTGCCATGTGATAGGCCTGCAAAGCCATCAGTTAACCGATTCATTTATTGCCTATGCCTTCCATGTCAAAAGGCTATTGATGATTGGCAATTCTTTGGCAGAAGCATTGATTTTTAAGGATAATATACAGATGTATTTTCTTGGTCCTTTTTATCTTTTAAAAACTGGACAGAAAATTATAACTCAATAAATAAGGCTTTCTCCATTATAAATGCCTTCACATCTTGCATTAATAACAGAAGTCAATAAAGAAAGCATAAGTGATAGTACATTTTATACTGCTGAAAGAAAACAATTCTGCTCAAATATTGAGATCCTGAGAACATGTCTTTCTAAAAATGAAAAAAATATAAAAACTAAAGAAATTTCATAAATAGTAAAATTTATCCTACTGCTAAGTAAAGTTGTTCATCCTAAAATAAAATAATACCAGAAAGAAGTACACACTCCCACAACACATACGTACATGCTTACTTGCATATGCGTGTATAACATTTACATATGTGTATATTTACAAATGTACATATGCAAGCAGATGCATGCATATGTATGTAGATTCTGGAGGTGATGCTTGGAATATATACTAATATAATAACTATGTCATAAACATCAGAGAGAGGAGGAAATAATCTTTTTTGCATGGTTTCCACATGTTAAACAAAACGCTACAGTTTGTGTGGTCAACAGATGGAAAGTTTTGGTATGTATATTGTAATCTTAAGAAAAACATGGTCTGTAAAGTAACGTAAAATTAAATATTATTTAAGTGAGTCAGAAGGTGGGAATGAAGATGAAGCTAGGAAGAGCCAAATGTGGCAGTACCTGCCAATGACCCCACTCCTTAGGAGGTAGAGGTAAGAGGATTGCAAATTCAAGGCTAGCCTAAGCTACATGGGAAGTTATCATCTGAAAAATAGAGGGGACATGAGATCATAAGCATAGAAAGGAGGTTTTAAAATACAGGTTAAACAAAGAAAAATATAAAGAACCTTAGCAAAGAGTAAAATACAACATATCCTAACAATGCAAAGAAAATGTCTTGTCATTTGAAAAAATAGAAACAAAAACAAAAACAAAAAACAAAACAAAACAAAAATATGAATCTAATAGCAGCTGCTTCCATTAAGCAAAAATTGAGAGCAAATAAGGATAAACAGAATTTTCCAATTATTTTAAACAGTTGTAGCCTTCTGTAGAGAGCTAAAGAAAATTTTGTTTCGTTTTCATACACTTTGAGGAAACTCTAAAAAAAAAGATGGAAACTAAACTAAAAAATAAATAAATGAATAAACCTTGGAGGGTAACTTAAGAGTAAGTAGTTCATAAAAGAACTCCACTCCACAAACCTTTACCACTCTGAGATGTGTGTTTATACTTCTTCTGGCTATAACACCTGGAACCATCATTGATAACCCAGTTGGTAAAGCTAATCTTGCTTGCGCTGCTGTCTATACTGCTTCCCCAAATTCATCACTACACATATGTTTTGAAATAGCTAAATACACCTAACTTCTCTTTTTAATGTTGTTCATACAAATTTAAATGCCATTGTCTGTTTATAACAGTGCATTAAATTTAGAAGCAAGTTAACTTATCAATTATCTTTACAAAAATATTAAAGATACTATCCATGAAAACAAGCTGCCAAAATATGGAAAAAATTATTACTATAGAAGAAATGTAGAACAAATGCTTAGTAGCAAAGTTATTAAAATTGTAATAAAATTTACTTTTAATCATTTAATAATTTTTTTAAATGCCAATGTTTTTATATAAATAGACTTGTTCAACTAAACAAATTAACAGATCATTTCCTGTAGTCATTAAGACAATGCTATGCCAATGGGTCCAATCATGAGTTATGATGGATATATAATGATAACCATAAGAATTAGGGACAGAGGCTGGAAAAATGGCTCAATGGTTAGGAGCACTTGCTGCTCTTCCAGAATACCAGGGTTCAGTTTGAGCACCCACAACGCAGCTGACACTCTTCCTTAACTCCAGTTCCAGGGGATCTAATGTCTTCTTCTGGCTTCCATGGGCACCAAGAACTTATGTTGTACATTTATATACATGCAGGAAAAACACTCACACATACAATTAAAATAAAAAAGATAATTTGAAAAGGAATTTAAAGGAGTCTTAACACCTTAGAGATATATAAAACACTGACCACAATAAGTCCATACATATTTGAGCTAATATCTAGGTTTTCTTTAAGCCTATAAACAATGAGAATCTTACATAATTTCCAAAAGCATCAGCCATTCAACTATTGACACCAATTTAAAAGCAAGCAAAATAAACTTCATTACAGTCATGGATATGAAATTTAGAAACATTTGAAATCATAGGAGAGAGAAGAAAATTTAGGTGGAGTTTGCTGCTCATACCCATAATCCCAAAACTTTGGAAGCTAAGACAGGGGCGATTGCCTTAAATTCCAGATAAGCCTGGGCTACATAGTGAGTTCCAGGCAAGCTAGGATTACAGGAAAGTATGCATAAGGGACAAGGAGTTTCATAACACAGTATGTAAGAGCTCCAGTGATTGTAGGCCTTTCCAGCAGTTCTCCTTTCTGCACTTGGGTGATATTAGATTTGGAACATGGTAGAAAGAGCAATTTGATACTCAGATGCAAAAGGCCCAGGAGCTGAGTTGACTCCATGAATTTTTTTTTCCAAAATTGAAGCAATTTACTGCTTAAACAAAGAAGTTATCATATTGGAGTATTAGATATTTGCTCTCAAATCCTATGAGTGAAGGGCTGGAGAGATGACTCAGTAGTTTAGAGCACTGGATGTTCCTGCAGAAGACTCATATTTGGTGATTTCTAGCACCCACATGACATAACAACCAGTTAGTTACTCCAGTTCCAGGAGATCTAAAGCCCTCTCCTGACCTCTGCAGGTACTGTGACTCAGGTGCACATACTTACATGTAAGCAATATACTCATACACATAAAATAAAATTAATAAATAAAACATTTAAAAACTTATGAGTGAATAAAATCTCATTCTATAAATATGGAGGAACCAGATAATGAGTCTAGTACATGTTACTATAAGCAATCTGGTATCTTACCAAATCATGCATAAGGTCCTCAATTCATGAGTTTGACTGAAGTTTATAGGAGTTATAATCCTCTAAATTATGAACAAACAAAGCAAATCTTGAAATGAAAATGTGGCCAGTTTCAGAGAGTAACTGAATTATACCAAATCATCAGAAGTGTGTGGAGTGTTAGTTAACAATGCTATAATTGCAAAGAATACTAAATCAGAAGACATTTAAGGTTACAGTCATAAATTCAAGTTATTAAGATGTCAATTTTATGATTATTTTGAAACTATCTTCTTGAATACCTATTTTATACAAGGAATACATTCATAATATTATGATAACTAAATGATGAAAAGTTGCATAGTCTCATCCAGTGAGGAATACTGTCAAAATGAAAAATATAAGAGGTGAGGGCAAAGATAAATTGTAGCATAAAACCAACAATTCATGGTGCTGTGGTAGATGCAGATCTCCTTCAAATCCTACTGTCACTATTAGCCTTTAGAAAAATGTGACGTCAATGCAGATCAGATGGAGAAAAAAATGTCAGCTTTCACAAAACTAGTGGAGAAAATGTCAAAGGAGAAAATAAATCCTGGTATGGCAAGGAAGAAGAGGATTACAGATATAAAATGCATAGCAAATTATTCAGCCTGAACCACATCAAGAACAATGATGTGGACCTGGAGAGATGACTCAGCAGGCAAAGGTGCTTGCTACCAAGCTCCAGGATCTGAGTTAGCTCTGGAGGACCCACAGGGTAGAAAAGAACCAACTACTGAAAGTTGTTCTCTGACCTCTAAATACTCACTGTCCTATATTTGCACTGTACATGAAAACGGAGCAAATAAAGTAATACATTTCTTTAAAAAAGAATAGTAACCTATAAAGTTATTAGAAGCTCTAAATCATTAAAGACACAGAGGATGAAAGACTGAATGAGAGGTATGAATTTGACGTGGTTAACCAGTAAACAGAGTACTAAAAGACAGCAACTTCACAATGCAGCTAACTATGAGGATCTAATAAGATTTCTTCTCTCCTTTTCATATTCATTTCTTTTTAGTCTATCTCAGCACTACCTCTCCTGTGTTGCTCTTCTTTTTCCCTTCCCTCTTCTCCTCTTCCTTTTGTTTCTCCTTGCTCTCCTTTGCAATTTTCTTCATCAAATGAAAGTCCATCAATTACTCAAACTTGTTAGTGGTTTGCCCTTGGTTTGATTGTGGATTTTGGCAGTTTGGACAGGATAACTAAATACTTAGAAAGTTCTTAAGCTTCACCAGATATCCAGTCGCCCTCTACTTCCTTTGCCTGCTTGAAGATGTGAGCTCTTAGCTTCTGCTCCTGCTCCAGCCACCTCTGCTGCCTTTTCTCACTGCCATGATGGAAGGACTCTCGCCCCTTTGGAACTGTAAGCTAAATAAACTCTTCCCTTTATAAGTTTCCTTAGTCACAGTGTTTTATCATAACAACAGACAAGTAACTAAGGCAGTAATTTATTCAAAGAAATGCTCAGGAATAGGAATAATGCTGTTGTCTCAATATTTTATCCCTCTCCTTTAAATCATAATTCAAAATATTGACACCCAAGTGATGGTTTTAGAAGATGAGGCTTTGGGGAAGTGATTATTTCATGAGGGGAAAGAAATCTCACAAATCAAATTATTGCCCTTTAAGAAAAGTCTGAAGGCATTTGGTCTCCTTTCTCCCATGTAAGGCTGAAAGTCTATAAGGAGCAATTCTTTAAAGATCACTCAGTCATCTAGAGCCTGGATCTTCTATGTCTTCATCTGTAAGAAATGGAAAGAACAAACTTCTGTTATATAAATTATCCCATTAATAGTTATAATACCTAAAATATACTAAGATAAAAGTCTGCAAAAGATGCAAGGAAGTTTACTTAGTATATGCAAATGACATAACCCTAAACTGTGCGCAATTCTTTAAAGATCACTCAGTCATCTAGAGCCTGGATCTTCTATGTCTTCATCTGTAAGAAATGGAAAGAACAAACTTCTGTTATATAAATTATCCCATTAATAGTTATAATACCTAAAATATACTAAGATAAAAGTCTGCAAAAGATGCAAGGAAGTTTACTTAGTATATGCAAATGACATAACCCTAAACTGTGCACT
>NW_008332088.1:4100121-4116278 GCF_000622305.1 Nannospalax galili
GACTAATTTCCTTCACTTAAATGCATAATTAATTCATGATTTAGAATTGGTGTTTGGTAATACAATTAGAATTATAGTTTCAATGTTTTTATCTCATGTCTTATGTGAAAAAGAAATAATGTATTGCTGTCAATTAATTAAATTATTGTAATCAATTTGTCAGTAATAACTTTGGGTAATATATCCGAATATGAATTCTGTTTTACAGTTCTCTTTAACAGCACAATTAATTTTATAATGATCCATTTGCACAAAGTTTTATTTAGTATCCAGACCTCAAAAACATATTATGATTGAGTTTCCCATGATATATCAGTATTAAGGCAAAATTCAGATATCTTGCATTAATTTTCAAGGTGTCTATATTATATATTTAAGATGCATATATCAATAATATATGTCAAGGTCTAGGGGAATGCTAAATTAATTTTCATAAGTATATTATGTTAGGATTCAATACATCTGGGACATTTTCGGGAAGAAGAAATGCATGTGCAGTCTCTGTGAGGGAGAGAATTAAGATTCTGTATCGCCATCTTAGCCTTTAGAACATTATCTCCAAAGACTGCTTCATTTTGCAGTTTATCTGTTCTTTCTAAACCTACTCATCTCTTTCTATGAGAAAACAGGCAAATGTAAGTTTCCTCTATTTAGCTAGCCATCGTTCCTCTAGTAATTATTCCTGTAAGTACTTTCTGAGAGAAGAAATTAATAAATCAAATCAATAAGATGAAATTAAAAGAAAAATAATCAGTATGGAGAAAATTGAATTGTGTTTTAATATCTGGTTATTCCACTACATAGTGTCCAAATAAAAAGCTGTGCATTCATTGTAAGAAATCTTTTTTGATATATAATATACTGTAAAATGAGAGATTGTGGTAATATCCATAGTACTCTTTCTTCTGTAATTATCACCACACAGAAACCTTTCTGTACAAAGATGTCTTTCTGAGAGAAAATGTTCAAATCATTTGTAAGTTAAATATGCAGGTAATATACCCATAATCAGAAAACTAAAGGCTATCAGCCACTTTCACATGGAGATAGACAAATGGATTTTACAATTTAGGTTCTTATGCTAATATGAGGTCTGGTGTTGAGGGTGATATATATATATATAAAATGAGCACATGCTATTAACTAAATAATGACCAATTTAAAGCATATTCTTGAATATGATTCATTATGCATAGATTAATACTGCACCAATATTTATCCAATGGTAGGCTTGTTTGTTTGGGAGGTATGTCATAGAATAATGCTGCTGCCATAACAAAACAATACAGAAAATAATTTAGACCCAAGTTCAGGAGATTGGCAGTCTAAGTTCAAAAGTTTGGCATGTTGAATTTCTCCAGGAGCCTCTCCCCTGTAGATGAATACTTTCTGCCTGTGCCTTCACATGTTTTTTTTTTTTTCATGTTTCACACCCCTTCTGTCTTCTGTGGATCTGCATTTTCTTTTCCTAAATGGATAATAGTCAGATGTGGTTATTGCCGACCTTAAGAGGATCATTTTAACTTAATCACCTGTTTAAAGGCCTTATTTCCTAATAGAGTTACATTCTGAAAGTGGGTAGGGCTTCAACATTTTAAATGTGTGTTGGATGGCAGTTCAATCCATTTTAGTAAAGGAACAATAATGACTCCATGCAAAACAGAATCCTGTGTCAGGAAAATTAGCTTTTCAAATTCAGAATTGTCAAGTCAAATTGTATCACAGTCAGTATTCAAAGGCTAGACAGACCTACACAGTCTCTTATAGTTTCCAGGAGTATACATTTCAGTGATCAGAATCCTGATTCAAATTGTCATCTGATATTACATGAGAGATATAAATAGCATAAAATTATACATAAAATATTCTTTGGAAACACCTTCATATTTATGAAATTGCCAAAAAGCCTAAAAATGATCTATTTATATACATATAAGCTACATATTACATACCCATATATAATATATATATATATTTATTTATGCATAAAATGATATGGTTATTTACACAGAAACCTACAATTGGCCAGTGTTAGAGAACAAAGAGGCTGCACGGTGCTTATCCCAGATTAGAACATCTATTTCAAACTTTTGCCTACCAAGGTTCAGAGATCATTGCTGAAGACAAGGCAGAAAGATTGTAAGAGCCTAATGGGGTGGATGACCTGGGCAAGCAGCGTCATGTAGACAGCTGGTCAGCTGCACATATGAAATCACAGTAATGGTGACCTCATGCACAAGTCTTATGCAAATTCAAATCAGACAAAATCCAAGGATAAACATGAGAAAGTGGGTAAGAAATCTCAGCTCAACCCAAGAGTCTTTTGGCAATTGATGTCTCCTGGGATGGGGAGAGAAAGTGTCTTACAGGGATAGGACTCTTGGTGGGCCCAGATTATGATGGACCTTCACTGAAGGACATTTAGGGATGTAAATCAGTCTCCCTCTCTCTGTCTCTCTTTCTTTCCCCCCTCCCACTTCTTCTTACTCTCCCTCTCCCCCTCCCTCTCTCTCTATATATACATATGAGTGCATTAATGGGTGGGAGGCAGTAGGGGGAGGTGTGAATAGGGGAGGGATCAAAATTCCATGAAAGTATATTGCATAACCACTGCAAAAATTCAATAAAATTTTAAAAACATAAACTATATAAATATGTATATAGTCACCACTATTTATATGTGTGTGTATATAATTTACACATGTATATAGGAATCATTTCATATGAAAAACTGTGATAATTCCAATGCCAATTACCAGCTCTATGTTTGACCTTGGTGTTGGTCACAGCAGATTATGAATTTTAATCCCTAGATTCTGGTTTATGGACCAAGATTTTAAGATCTGTGCTCCAATTCACTTTTTTTTAAAATCTCAAATTACATGTATTTATTTATCTGTGTATATGGGTCCACACCCGCCATGGTATGATTTAGAAAGTCACAAGACAACTTTTCAGGATTTGTTCTCTCTTCCCATCATGAAGTTCCCAGAGACTAAATCAGGTCAAAAATCACTGACAAAAAGTACTGCTAGTCAATGAGCCTTCTTGTCTACACTGAGATAATTTTGTTCTATTTAGATTTTTTATGGAGAATTTTATATATGTGTAATGTATTTACATCATTTTCACACTTCCCTGTTGCCCCTTCAACTTTTCTCATGTACAAGAAATCCTTCTCAAAATCTTGATCTCTTTTATAAATTATATATAGACAGATTGATATAGATATAGATGATACAGATATAGATATAGATATAGATATTACATGCTGAGTCCATTTAGTGGTGCTAGTATGTAGATATGTTTATAGCTGACCACTTGGGATTACATAAACTATCAGGGAGAAAACTGACTCTCAGTCTTTTGGCAAACATTGATTACTAATTAATTCATCTAGAGGTAGGACTTTGTGAAATTTCCCCATCCACATTTGCATGTCATCTGTTGTAATTATGTATGTCTTGTTTAGGCAACCATATTGTAGAAATTTCTTCAATGCAGCTTTCCTGTCATGTCTGGAAGACACTATCTAGCAGCAAGTGTCCTGGAACTCTGACTCTTATAATTGTTCTACTCCTTCTATGATGTTCTCTGAGCCTTAGGTATAGGGGTTGCAATGTAGATGTACATTTTGGGGATGAGTACCCATGGTCAATTCGTCTCTATATTTGATCAGTTGTCAGTGTCTGTAATGGTCTCCATCCATTGAAAAATGATGCTACTTTGATGAGTAGTGAGAGCTATACTTCACACTGAAGTCATGCTTGATTTGCACCACTGCCAAATGGGCCTTCTTGGTCAGTTTCCCAGATCCAACCCATCTCTCTTTACCATTTCACATTCCCAAGCCTAGCTCACATTACTCGGCTCTGCTGTCTCACACTCCAGGCATAGTATCTGAAAGACTTACCTATCTGCTCATCAAATCTAAATGGAAACCTACCAAATCTGGGCAACAAGAAATATAGAACCAAGCTTCCACTCAACAGTCAGCCTAGAAACTCATACCAGACAGAAAAAGAACAAAA
The DNA here is from genome assembly GCF_000622305.1 of Nannospalax galili. NCBI lineage: Eukaryota > Metazoa > Chordata > Mammalia > Rodentia > Spalacidae > Nannospalax > Nannospalax galili. Next base: position 4,104,153 of record NW_008332088.1, read on the forward strand.
GAAGCCCACATGCCAAGGTCATACAAAAAGGAAATAAAAAAAAGGAAAGTCCAAGATAATATATCACTCCTGAAGCCCGTTAGTCCTATAGTAATATTCCACAATGAGGTTTATCTAGGTGAACCAACCCTAGGATACAGACTTTAAGGGAACAATTATAATCATGTACAAAGAATTCAAGGTAAAGAGTGCTCAAATAAACACCTCAATGAACTTTAAAAGAATAGAAATAAATTCCTGAGAAGTCTGAGTAAACACAAATAGATGAATGAACTGTCAAAGATAATTCAAGACATGAAAGATTAATTCAATAACTAGATAGACATAATGAGGAAAATTAAAGCAAAAGTGAAGATGGAGTTGAAAAACTTGATAATCCAATTAGAAAAATCTTGGAAATCTTTACCAGTAAAGTATATTAAGTGGAAAACAAAATCAGGACTTGAAGATAAAGTAGTGGTCAATCACTTAATCGAAGAATGCACAAAATTAAAGAAACCCAAGAATGGAAAAATGGAGGAACTTCGGAATGCAAAATAAATCTAAACATTATTGTGCATAGAAGAAGAATCCTAGCTCAGTAAACCAGATCTTCAATGGGATCATAGAGCAAAATCTGCCCAAATTAAGGAAAAATGTACCAATATAAATATTAGAGGCATAGAGAACAGCAAATAGACAAGACAAGGAAAGAAACTCCCCATGTCATATTATAGTTAAAATTCTATATGCACAACAAAGATTATCAAAAACTGTAAGACAAAAACCACAAGTCAGATATAATGGAAAACCCATCAGAATAATGACTCACTTCTCAATGGAACCTTCAAAGTCAGAAGAACCTCAGCAATGTTCTTTATATTTTAAATGACCACAGATGCCAACCCACATAATTTTGCCTACCCATGGCACTTTTTTCCATATCACGTGCGCTAGGATGCCTTCTTTCTGTTTTAAGGATTTTGATTACTAGTGTAGTGGGTGTGTTAAATTTGGCTTGTTAACATATTTGGTGCCACTTAATGCTGCTTCGCTCTGTAAGTCAAGTACACAATTTCTGTGCTTTCTGTTAATTGAGTTGTCCTATTTAGATCATCATTGCTTTTTAAAGAACAGCATTAGGGTGACCTTACATCCTCTTTCAGAGCAGAAACTTGATTTCCCACGTATCAAGATACCTCCTGTATACTATTTTAAAACACTTGAAGATAACAACTTCTGGTACATCAAAACTGGATTATTTTCTTTCTGGGTGCTTATCAAAAAGCTGACTGCATCATGTATTTTTTAAAGTAGCCATATAATCTAAACTTTGTAGTTGATTTATAAAATTTTCTGAAATGTTGCAGTGAGGACAGTTAAGGTGTTTCAATGAGCAAAGGGACCTGTTGCCAAGACTGATGACATGAGTGTGATCCCTGACACACACATGGTAGATGCGGAGAGCTAGCTCCCACAAGTTGCCTCTGAATTCTGCACATAGGCCATTGCATACAAAAGGAATAATAGATAAATAATATTTAGAGAAAGATTTCTTTAAAAGAAAATTAGTAGTAACACTAAAGAAATTCATCACCATTATCAGATATTTCTCTAAGATGAAAGTTGTGCTGATAGGAGACTTTTAACAACATACTGCAAGCCGAACTTATATATTATCTATATTTCCAATAAAGGCCACTTTTCCTTTGCATACTAGAACTATATTAAATTACAGAGTATAAAATGGACTGTCATAAAGTGATCAATTATATGATAAATATATTCTCCCTAACTCAGTAGCAAGGATGACATTCATCCTCTATGTCTATAGAAAATGATATTGCTTTTAAATGGTTTCTATTCTCTGCAGTCATCAATGTAATTTCTCTGTCATTTATTTCATGTAACCTGAAGCAAGTAACAATTGTATATGCATTGAGGTTGGTGCTAGAGTCATGTTTTTTGTTTGTTTGTTTGTTTGTTTGTTTGCAAACAGCAAAACATCAATAAAAGTCCTAAGAGAAAATATATAACTAGGCTAATTTAGAGATGACCAAAGTTTGAGTTATACCTGAAGACTGATTTAAAGACCACAAGTTTTGGTCAGCAAGAAAATGAAACTGCTAGGTAGTTCCAGTGGAAACATCCTAATCCTAGCCAGTACCAGAAGGGACAGCTGAGCCTATTCTGCACAGTGGCTTCAGGCACAGTTATATAAACTGGTAACCTAACTCTGACAGTGGAAGACCACTAACACTACTTGTCACAATAGTGAGTTCTGTGTGTTCTTTACTTAGCCCTGTTACTGGTTTCAGGATGGAAATTTTATGCATGCTTTCTGATTTGTGCTGTACAAGGAAATTTATGAATTTTGGCAGAAAACCCAAGTTTCCATAGTTCTCTTGGGAGATTCCCCAAACATACAAAGTGTTAAACCATGACACATGGCTTGAAAGACTAACAAATGTTAGTTATGTAGGGAAAATGCAACTGGTATATTTAATTGTGCCTCTGGAGGTAAGCTTTAATGGGATGCAGAGGAACAAGGTAAATGTTCAATCATGCCCGTGTCATCTGAAGAGAAAAGGAAAAGGAGAGTTTCAACTAGGATTCCTACAGCTGCAGCAGGTAGGAAGTACATACTTGAAAGAAAACACTCTATGTGTTCATGCATGCATATATAATAATTTTAACCTCTTAGAAATGTCTGTTCTGTAAAGCTCAACTGTCTCACCCTAATTATTAAATGATTATTTTCTTTAATCAATGATATTCCTATAAAAATTTAGGAATTGGGAGCAGAATTTACAACGTTCCAATTGGAAATTTGGCCCATTTAGAATCAGTTTAAACTCAAAGCAGGCATATTGACACCTACTACTGTCTTCTACTGTCAGGTATAGGGTCATGACAGACAGTAAATTTTGAGTGGATAAAAAAATAAGTATGGAAAGTAAAAAGTAACACAAAACATATTTGCTTTCTGTCCAACTCTGTGTCTCTGCTCTGCAAATCATAACCCAAATGTTTAATGTAGTTATAATTTGCAAGAATTGTATATGTACAGAAGTTTATGAGCATATGCATTTATATATTAATTTAAAATAAATTTCAACTACTTAGTAAAGCATGAAATTTGTAAATATTGTAGAGGTCATGTGATGCTTTGATACATGAAGATACTGCATAAGGCTTAATTAGGTCAATGTGAACACGACTATCTCTTCAAACATTTATAATTTCTCTGTGTCTAAAACATTCAAAATTCCTTTTTTTTAGCTTCCAAAACATGTAATGTGATGGAGTCATAGCTTTGTATTTTTCTTTGAGCTTCCAAAACATATACTGTGCTATCATAGTAGCTTCATATTTTTAGGGAATAATTTAAGTAGAATGAACAAGACTTCTGATGATTTTACTTGTGTGTATTTCTGTAAAAAATATGTTTCTATTTTATTTGCTGCTCCATTGGATAGAAAGTTGATACTATTCAAGATAATGAACTCACTTGCTTAAGTTTCAGTTTAAAGAATAGCTTTATTTTTAAAAGATCATGATTTACCAAACTGTCATTTGCAGAATAGACAAATATATTTATTCCGATCAAAATCAAAGATCCACCTTCTTAGAGTCAAAGAATCCATGTCAGCAAGACATGCTCCATGATGTGAGAGTTAGGATGAAACTCCTGAGAATAACATCTGTGATGGATATATATTTAGGACTATTTTTCAAGATTCATTTTTTAACCAGTAAGGTATTTTCCCGTTAGGTTGTAATTCACCTTCTCAGAATTTCTGTGTTAAGGATCTACAAAAATGCCTTTTCCTCCTAGCTTACCTAGCAGAGAAGCTTTGGCTAGCACACATGAACATCATGTCCAGCCATTCCGTTTACCAAACACTCACTTTAATCATCTATGTACTGCTACATAACATAAGTGACAGATCCACATGGACTAATTCTGGTCTGTGTGGACCTCTTAAAATTATTCCTACTACAGCTAGAAATTTTTTCTTCAATCCTTTACTCTAGACCAAATTCGAATCCAGGGCCATAAAAGGAATTGTGTATGAATGGTTTTTTTTCTGACTTTATACAATCGATGTGATAAAATTTCCACCAAATTTCTTTAATATGCTCAGATAACTTAGTTGTATAAAAAAAATTCGAGATAATATAAAATCAAGTTTTTCTGGCAATGGTTGTTCTTTCAATTATTTTCAAAGTTTGTCAGGTGGTAATATTGTAATTAGTAACATTATTTCTAGGGTGAAATTCTGTCTATCCTGGAACTATGATATTGTTAACATATGACATAAGGAAATCAGACATTAATATCTTTGCCCTAAATTTTAAATTTTTGTATGTATGTGTATCAGAGATCAGAGGACATATAGTGGAAGTTGTTTTTCTCCTTCCTCAATGTCAGTTCTATGGATAGAACTTAGGTGACCAGGCTGGGCACTAAGCAGTATAATCATATTCATTTCATTTGTTTATATTTTAAAATATATTTTACTCACTTTTTGTGAATTTGGTACACTAAATCTTAATCATAGTTACTACCCCAGTCCCAATCTGCATCCCTTCAACAGCCCATTCACTGGACCTAGTGCATTCTGTCTCATATATTAAGCCCTTTGGAGTTAAGTTTGTGGACCCAGATGTCCCTCAGTGTGAGTGCATCCACTGGAGCATGTTCAGCCTTCCCAGCATCAATCCCCACAACTTCCTCAATTTATATATTGATAATATGTGTCTCCTATGATTCCCCATCTCTTGAGCTACTTATTCCCGTACTCCCCATGGTTACTCCTAAAATGCTTCCTCTTCACCTCACAGAAAAATTCCCCCATATTACCGATTTCATACTCGGTAAAAACTGGTCTCCTACTATCCTTCTCTCTCAGGCTCCATATTTCCCTTTATCTTCATGGTTCCTTTCCATTTTCCTAGCTCCTGCAGATACTATGTGATATATATTCACATATTTTATTTGGTACTAAGATCCAAAAATAAAGAATATGTTTCACTTGTTTTTCTGAGTCTCTGTTGCTTCACTTAGTATAATACTTTCTAGTTCTATCCATTTACCTGCAGATTTCATGATTTCATCTTTCTTTACTGCTGAGTAGAACTCCATTTTGTAAGTGTACCATATTTTCATTATCTATTCATCAGCTGAGGGACACTAAGGTTGCTTTCCTTTCTTAGCTACTGTGAAAAGAGCAGCCGCAAACATGAGTGTAAAAAGTATCTCTGCAAAAGGATGAGTCCTTTGGGTATATGCAAAGGAGTCTGATAAATGGATCATTTGCTACTAGATTCATTTTCAATAGTTTAAAAATTCTTCATACTGCTGTCCATTGTGGTGCAACAGTTTGCACTTCCACCAACAGTGGATGAGCATTTCACTTTCCTTACTCCTCTCCAGGATTTAGCATCATTTTTTTTTTCTTAATCTTAGCCAATCTGACTGGGGTGAGATGAAATCTTAAAGTGGTTTTTGCATTTCCCTAATTACTAAGGATGTTGAACATGTTTAAGGGTGTTTCATAGTTATTTTTATTTCTTCTTTTGAGAACTCTTTGTTCAGATCAATAAACCATTTTTGACTTCAGCCATTTGTTTTCAAGATTCTTTTGGTGTTCATTTCTGTACATTATTTTTATTTTATGTGTATATGCATATTGCCAACACCATTTGCTGAAGATGCTGTCTTTCCTCCAGTGAAAGTTCATGGCCCCTTTGTCAAATATCAAGTAGTGGAAATTTTTATGTAGTCATGTTTGGGTCTTCAATTATGTTCCATTGATCTACAGGTCTATTTTTGTGTCAGTGTCATGCTATTTTTATGACAATGACTCTGTAATATAGTTTGAAACATGGTATAGTAATCTTTGATCATTGCTAGCAACCCCCCCAACATTACTCTTTGTGCTCAGGATTTCTTTGACTGTCAGGATCTTTTGTGCTTCCATATGAATTTTAGGATCTTTCTTCCTTCCTTCCTTTTTTTCCTTCCTTCCTTCCTTCCTTCCTTCCTTCCTTCCTTCCTTCCTTCCTTTCCTCCTTTCTTTCTTTCTTTCTTTCTTCTTTTTTTCCTTCTTTCTATTTGTTGAGGGTTTATTTTGTGATCCATTATGTGGTTGATTTTGGAGGAAGTTCCATGAGATGCTAATATATTCTTTGGTACTTGGGTGGAATATTTGGTAGATGCCTGTTATGTCCAATTGAAATATGGTGTTGCTTCACTGAGATGTCTCTCTGTTTATTTCTGTCCAGTTGACCTGACTAATGAAGACAAATAGATGTTGAAGTCCCATAGTATTAGTGAGTTGGGATTAATCTTTGTCTTAAAGTCTGTTAGTACTATTTTTATGAAGTTGGCTGGACCAGAATTTGTTCATGATTATAATATCTTCTTGGTTAATTGTTCCTTTGAACAGAATGGAGTGATTCTCTTTATCTATTCTGATTAGTTTTACTTTGATGTCTATTGTGTCAGAAATTAGAATTACAACCCTTGCTTTGTTCTTGTGCAATTTGTTTGGAATAATTTTTACATACTTTCACCTTAAGGTAGTGCCTGTCCTTGAAGGGGAGATAGGTTTCTTGTAGACAACAAAAAGCTGGATTTTGTTTCTTAATCCATTCAGGTGGCCTGTGTATTTTGACTGAAGAGGTCCATCCTTTGGTATTTAAAGTTATTACTGAAAGGTGTGTATTGATTGGCTCCCATCATTTTAATTTGTTTGTATTTTTGGTCTAACTTTATTTCCACCTTCATTAACTTTCTTTCTGTTATCCCTTGGACATACTCATGCCTTTCTTCAGCTCTTTGTATTGCTTCAAGAATTCTCTGGAGGACTGGCTTTTGTGGGGATGAAATCTTTCAAACTATTAGTGTCGTGAAATATTTTTCTTTCCCCTTCAACTATAATAGACCTTTTTGTTGGGTAAAGTATTTGGTGTTGGCATCTATGGTCATTTGAACTGGGCGTACTTTGGTACAGGTTCTTCTGGCTTTCATAGTTTCATTTGAAATGTGAGCTGTAATTCTAGTGGGCTTTTCTTTAGATGTGACTTTTTTTCTTTTACAGTTTTCAGTTTTCTCTCTTTAGTGTTTTGCTCTGATACGCTGTGGAGAGTTTCTTTTCTGGTCCTGTCTATTTGGTGTTCTATGAGCTTCTTAACTTGTATGGGCATGTCTTTATTATTGGGAAATTGTAATCTACAATCCTGTTGAAGATCTAGCCAACACCATTATCTTGAGATTCTTCTCCTTCCTTATGCATAGCTTTTATCTTTTCATGGTCTTCCACTTTTCCTGCATATTCCATTCCTGTGTTTTCTTAAATTTTTCATACTCTTTGCATGATTGTTCCAATTCAACTTTATCCATCAGCCTTGATATTCTGTTTTCCATTCTATTCATTCTATTGGTGAAACTTTCTCCTGTTGTTTCCAATTGGCTTATTGGGTATTTCACTTCCTTGTTCATTTGAGCCTGAATTTTCGTCAATATTTTTATCTCTGTTATTTCCATCAGAAGTATATGCCTCTCTTCTTTTCAATATTTGATTTATTTGTGTGTCCTTTAAATTTATTGACTTCCTTGATCATGTTTATGATCTTTTAAATTCCATGTCCTGTATGTTCCCTAGGGGTTTCTCATTGTAGAACTCTCTAGGACTGCTGATTTTTGGTGGGGACATATTATTTTGGTTTTTCATATTGTCATCTTTTCACTGTGATTGTGCCATTTGGATTTCCTTTTATTTCTGGTTCTGGTGCAAGGCTCAAGCATTCCTTTGTTAACTTTAATTGTTTTGTTTGTATACTTGGTGTGATGTGTTTTCTTATTAGGTATGAAAAGCTGATTGGTCTAGAATTCACGTTCTGTCTTCTGATTTTATATTGGAGGGGCCAGATGGCTTTAGTGCATCTACTCAAGAGTTCATACAGAGGCCCAAGTCAGGTGACAAACAGATGCTCTCAGCTTTCCTCCTAAAGTCTAGGCCCTTCTAGTCAGCAGGCACAGCACAATTTGGGAAGTTTGCTAGGTGGACCTTGGATTCAGGCACTCTCAGGCAGTTTCCAAAGGTCTGGGTTCTTCCTAAAGGGCAGGGAAGACTAACCCTGAAGAAGTGGCAGGGGAAGTAGGTGGACCCAGTGTAAGGTAATGGGCATGGCAGGATTTGGAAAACTCATTAACATGGAGAGCTAAGAGGGTAGTCCAGAATTCTGTGGTGATAAGAGCAAAAGTGGGCCCATGCCCAAGCCTATTTTTAAAATAATTTTATTTTTCATTTTTAAAGAAGTTGTTCTACTTGTGTGTGTGTGTGTGTGTTAGTATTCACAAATGTATGTGGCTCCCTGTGGAGTACAGAAGAAGGCATTAGATCCTCTGGCACTCGTTATTGGCAGATGTGAATCAACTGATGTAGGTGATAAAAATTGAACTCCAGTCTTTTCCAACAGCGGCAAGTGCTCTAACCTCCTGTGCCACCTTTCCAACCTCTGAAAACTAAATTTTCAAATTTAGCTTCACATTTACAGAGTCTTTCTGAAATATCATATAGTCTCAGAATAAATGTTTTTTTTTATTTATGGTAAAACATGGGCATCCAAATATTTTTCTAAGCTTGTTTTCCTAAGCCGTTGTTATTCTTCTAATAAAACATCATCAGAAAAAATCACAAATGTTAATTACTTTGTGGGATATTTTCCCTGCTCAACTAACTCATTAGCTAACAGAATGATCATTTCTGTAATCTCACTTCATCATTACATGAAGCAAACAATTTTTTTTTCCTGGGGTAATAACTCATGTCAAGTTATGTTTATCAGGAAATATAAATATATATTTACATGTATATGCATGTATTATGGTAGCATACATTTTTTTGTATAAGCTATGGACTACTTAAAAAAGTGAGAAGAAAGCGTACTCCATTAAACAAATATTGATTTGTGCTGCTTTTCAAGGAATAACATTTTTCTGTAAGAACTAATATGCTCAAATATAACAATACAATAGAAACTGCTGAGCCCAGAACCTTTGAAGAATTGCACAGCATTTCAGTGGGCAGCTATGTTCCCGAAACACAAGGTTCAACTTAACTTGATATTTAAATACATTTCATTAGTTAATTTTCCTCCAATAAAAGTAGTATCACATTTTAGTAAGTAATTGGGATTGTGTGTCTAGCAGCAGAAACTCCAACAATTTGCCATTTAATTAAATGAAATCTCTCTCAATTTCTCTCTCTCTCTCTCTCTCTCTCTCTCTCTCTCTCTCTCTCCCTCTCTCTCCAATGTTCTACCCTATGACTTACAGTCACCACGGCCTCCTTGAATCTTCAACTCTGTTTTCCCAAATCAGGGCCCAGGGGCTCTGTTTATGTTCCCAGCTCTACTGAGGAGGCAGTCCATGGAAGCCTGGGCTAAAAGTCAATAGCCAGGCCCTATGCCCTATCACTGTGTACTCTAGGGCAGCACTTCCACATTTGATGCCTCATTTTCCCCATTTGTGAACAGGGAGAATACTTAACCACATAGACTTGCTCTGAGGATCAACTGAAATATTTAAAAAGCACTTGACCCCCAATAAGAACTCAGTGGATAGCTGTAATTGATAAGATTTTGTTTCCCCTCAATCTTTTTCTCTATGAAAATATACATTATACAAATGCAATAACGTGTGACTCTCTCTCTCCCTCACTCTCTCTCATTTATCTCCCATTTCTGTAGTTAAATTTAGCTACTGTAGTGGTGTTTTCATGTTGTGGTTGAAATTTTACAAATAGAATTAACTTGAAATTAAAATAATAAACATGACATTATATATGTTATCCCCATTGGTCCAGAGAAGAGAAAATCCTTCAAATCTCTGCTGACAAACAGGCCAGAATGTTGCTGTTGGATTCCCTGCACTGAACAGTACTGTGTGTAAGTACCAGGGATCACTCATCACCAGCCTCCTCACACCGCTGCTTAAATGATCCACCTGTATTGAGAATGAAAGCATTCCCACTAGTACACATGAAAATTTGCATGCTGAATACAGGGTGTAATGTGGATATGAACAATGTTATCCAAACATCACAGGAAAGGATACTGAAAACAAGAGTGCATGGATTACATTCACAAGTATAATTATGACACAAATTCTTGTCAATCCATCTTGTATTCTGAAACTAGTTTCTTTATAATTTCCCTTATAGAATGATTCATCTTTCCAAGCTACTTCCCTACTGGAGAAAAATCTATCAATGTCTGGAAATGATTGATTGTACTGACAGGTACTTCCAGACCCTGAGTTGAAGGATGCTACTAAACACTGTGTTATGTGCAAGACAGAAACACCTAAACTCTCAAGAAAGTATCACCTGATTTCCGAAGTCCTTAAATCCAGGGCTGAGAAATCATAACTTACATGTTGTTGATGTATCTTTGGTGTGTAGAGAGAGGTTGTATATGCACTATACATACTGAACAAACCTTTCATGCTTGAATGTGTAGAAGCCATCATGTGGGAACTGTTTCCAGGTGTGAATATAGGGATTCTGCTCTGCTTCTCAGAATATGCAGCTGTATCCCAAGTTTCCAGTACTACCGTTGTTCAGTAACTAACCAAATAGAAGAGGCTAAGCAATGGCTTGGCATAACAGCTTATTTTCCCCAGCCAAATTAATGGCATATAATTCATTTTAACAACACTGCATGGAGAAAAACACATTTATTGAGTTAGAAAGATGGCTCAGTGTGTAAAGGCACTTGCCAAGTCTGAGGACCTGAATTCTATCCCCAGAGATAGAAGGAGGGAATTGACACACATAGCTATGCTCTAACCTCCATACACATAGATGAGCTTTATGCCCCCCCATAAGCAAACAAGTGTGAAGATATTTATTTATTTTATTATTTTATGTGTATGAGTGTATTGCCTGCACGTCTGTAAATACACTCCTGGTGTGCAGTGCCCATGGAAATCAGAAGAAGGTTTTGGGTTCCCTGGAATTGATGTTAAGGATGGTTGTGAGCCACCATGTGGTTGCTGGGACTAGAATCCAGATCCTCTGCAAGAGCATTCAATGCTCTTGTCCCCTGAGTCATCTCTCCAGCACCAAGTATGAAAATATATAAAACAAAGACATGCATCTTATTTTTAAGAACCAGATGTTTCTGCTTCAAAATATTCCTCAGTAAAGATCAACCAAATTAAAGAACACAGTGAGGAATATGTGCATGTGAAATTTGGTTTCTTAGAATTTTAAATATTAACTATGAAAAATTGAAGATTCTGATCTATATTTTTGAAAGCCTTAAACATTATTTTATTTCTCTTTCTTTTTTTCTTTCTCTCTCTCTTTTTCTTTCTTTCTTTCTTTTTTTGAGAGAGAAAAGAAGGTCTGGCTATGTAGACCTAGCTGTCCTAGAAATTGTTATGTACACCAGAGTAGACTCAAATTTGTAGTAATCCTCCTGCCTCTCTTTCCAGAGTGTTGACATTATAAGCATGTCCAACCACAACTGACTAAACACAACACATTCTTAGTTGAAACAAAAGAGTCATCTTCTTGTGGTTATTAAAATAAGTCTTCATATTAAGAGCTTTCTTATTTAACATGTTATACCAATGAAATACATTGTGTTTTTCTGTAAAACTATACTTTATGGTATGCATGTAAATTCTCCATCCAGAAAGAAAAAATAAATCTTACAATTTAATGTTAATGTAATATTTGGATTGATATTTTTATGTATGATTTTGAGGTTTTAATTTGCTATTGTATTATATTTTGTGTACATAAATACTATTTGAATTGATTCTATGATGCCAATCTACTGTATAATTATTTAATTGAATAAGTTATGCACATTTGTTAGAAAAAAAATCAGAAAAAAAAATGTCAAACATAAGAAAGCAGTTCCTGTTGTAATAATTTTCAAAAATGCTGAAATGTTTTAAAGTATAATCAATAATCATTTGTGAGTTTTTCAGTTAAGAGTATTGGATATAAATAAGATGGGAATAAGTTGTATATGTGCATAAAATCCCATAATAACGTTCATTATTTTGAACAGAAATTATATAAGTAAAATAAAGACAAATATAAATATATTTTTCATGTT
>NW_008332088.1:4116325-4121240 GCF_000622305.1 Nannospalax galili
AAATGAAGCTTTAATTTAAATTTAAATGGGACTAGAGAGATGTCTCAGCAGTTAACATCATATATTGTCCTGACAGAAAACCTGAGTTCTGTTCCCAGTACAAACACAGAGTGACTCACAACTACCTGTAATTGAGCAACAGGGGACTGGAGATTCCCTAACCTCCATGGGCATCTAAATTTAAGTGTGCATACCCCTACACAGACACACCTGCATAATCCTCATTTAAATTAAAAATAATTATATTTTTTAAAAAGATATGTATGATGACTTAATATTTCTTTTTTTTACCATCAAAATTAGATCATTTAAATATATATTGATATTTCTTTAAAGTGTTGTTTTAATGACTATATAATACTTTATGAATGGTTAGGGTATTATTTTCTTACTGCATTGTTATTTTGACTTATAATTTTATAATCTTATTATTATAAAAGACTACATAAAAGACCAGCCTACAAAAGTGCTTGTCCTCATACACAGTACTATTTTTTAAATAAATCTCAATGAATGGTGTTACTGCAAAAAAAGTGTAATTTTAAATAATTTTGACATATATTGATATAGAGCTCTTTAAAAACATTTTTGCTAATTTGTACTTCCACACCAGTGAATGGCACTTTAAATGAGTGCTGAGTGCTTCTCTCTGTCTGCTGTCTCCAAAGTAGTAACATTGTGGCTCATTAATTAAACATTCATGCATTTGTGTATTCTGGCTACACATTTTATAAGGTTTCAAAATACTTTAAAGATATATCGTCCTTTTTTTCAAGTATTTACTATTATAGTATTTAAGAATATCAACTCACTACAGATCAGTCATAAAATTTAGAGCAGTTTTCATGAGCTAATCTTGTAAAACCAAATGAAAGAATGAGAACATGTTTCAGAAATCACTTAAAATGAAAATTTAAATATAGGCCACTTTTAAGTCAAATTTGTATATGACTGCATGTCTAACTCTTTGAGTGCTTATCTATAAGGTGGAAATGACCTGGGTCCGATTTACAGCACCTTATAAAACAAAATAAAGCAGTTGTAATTGATGTAGAGGATTCAAAAGAATCATCCAAGAAGCAGGAAGCTGAAAGCAAGTACATAGATTGCTAAATCAGCATGTGCTAGTATTCCTACAGCTATGAAAACTTCCTAGTGCACAATCTTTAGGGCCCAATTAGACCCAATTAGACAGCAAGTTAGAATAATGGGTAGGCCTGTAATTTTTTTTTTTTTTTTGAGTGGTGCCTAAGTATTTCTCTTAAAGATATCAAAGTAGCGATTAAGTCTTTCCCTGAAAAAAGAAAAGAAACCTAGAAAGTAGATTGGTTAGATAGCTGCTGGGATAAGGAGATTCCATTTTCTCTAAGTGTGTAAAGACAGGTTGATAGACCAGTTTCTAGGGAATGGACCCACACCTAAAAGGTTTTGGGGAACAAAAATTTGACTGGATAGACTTTAAGAAAATAGAGGAAATGAACTGTGCTTGAGTAAAGAGGTGGGGATTCTTCTGAGAGATTAAAAGGTCTGAATATGAGGAAAATATGTTGTATGAAATTCTCAGAGAATGAGTAAAAATATTTAATTAGTTTTATTGAATTTTAGTGTATTTCATACAGACCATCTCAAACAATCTTAAACATCTTTTTCCCCTGTCCCCACCAACATCATCCCATAGTCCCCCCCAAAGCACCCTCTGTCATCCCTCTTAAGGCCCACTGTGTCAGGTCAGTGTCCCCAGATGTTCCCCAGTGCAAATTTATCCACTCAGATATAGTCAGTCTATCTAGAGTCCCTTATTTTAGGAAGATCAGCTTTTCATCTAGCAGCAAGCAGTTGCTAGTATTCTTCAGATATGATTGGGATTTGCTGTTCATTTTCCCAGTTCTATGCTGGGTTTCGTCTGCCTGAATTTGCATGGGGGTTCTGTATGCTGACACCATTGCTATAGAATCATATGAGCAGGTTCCCAGGAGCTTGTAGAACTCTGTTTCCATATGGACATGCACCTCCTACAATCTTTCTGCCCCATCTTCCTTGATGGTCCCTGAGCCTTGAGTGGATGAAGTTTAATAAAGGTGTCATATCCAAGGACCAGCGTTCAGCAGACTCTTGATTGCTATGCTTTCCCAATTTGTGACCTTTTATGTTCCAGGCCCTCGACCACTTGAGAGAGCTTCATTAATGAGAACTGAGAGATTCATTAGCATTCTCTTCTTTACCCCTATTCTATATTCCTTTTAACCAATAGCCTGTGTTGGTTTGGGTGGCTGGGGCTCTCGGCCTCTCCTACCAATAACTGAAGGGGATATAAATCCCCATCCATTGATATTTTCATTAATAACCCATGTCCTCTAAGCCATGTGTTCTTACTGTTTATGACTTTGTCCTTTCCCCATTTCAGGAGGACTTTTTAGAGTCTGAGCTCTACAGATATTCTAAATTAAACACACATCTAAAATGTCAATGATAGGATCCACATATGAGAGGTAATGTATGCATTTGTCCATTTGTATTCCTAGGTCTGGGTTTCTTCACTTATTACAATATTTTCTAGCTCCATCCATTTTCTGTTGTTTGATAACTTAATATGGACCATTTCTATTCCAGGATAAAATTTGTTCTATATACTGTCTTCACTGTTATCTTTTACTCTAAATTTTTGTTTCTATTTGTATGTGGTGTTATTTCAATACCATTTATTGAAGTGGTTCCCTTTCTTTCCATGTATGATCCTAACTTTTTGATCAAAGATCAAGTGATTATATTTGCATGATAAAAATAATTTTGGCCTCTCTTTTATCTCAGTTCATTCTTTATTCTTTAATCAATACTACATCATCTTGGTTATTAAACTTTTATATTAATTGTTCAATTTATTTTGTATCATGTTGGGGAACCCTGCTGTTAAGTCAGCTCCTTTCTCAGCAGGGGCTTCATGCCTGACTTACCTGGAAAGTGACTCCAAGCACGGATGCCTGATCTTATTCAGAGCATGACCGTTGGCATAGTTACCTGCAATAAAACTACCCCCAGGTTTTTTCTATATGATAATTAGGCATTGCCCTATAGTCGGATGATAGGATCCCCCTGTCACATGTAAATAAAGCATACTGTGAGCACCTATCAGCTGAAGCTTTGGCTGCTGCCTCCACACTATATTTTCCCTAACCCCCACTGAATAAATGGAGCTGTATCACTGAATCTGGAGCTGTATCACTGAATCTGGAGCTGTATCACTGAATCTGGAGCTGTTTGTATCACTGAACCTGCCTCGATTGAAGGGCTTCTTCTGTCAGTGCTCACTGGCCGTCCTGACCCTGTTCATCACTTCTGCTCCCTTTGTCCTTGTGGACTGGTGCAAGGGTGGGGAGAGACACCACAGTATCAGTTTTCCAACTTTGTCCTTCAGCAAAGAGTGATCATTTTGCATCATTTTCCTACCTATACAAATATGACAATGTTCTTGGTACTCACAAAATTGCTTATGAGGTTTTGATTGTTATTTTATTAAATCTATACATCAACTAAGGACCAGATATCCTGACAACACAGAATGTTCATTTACATCAATATGGAATATCTGTTCATTTCCTTAGCTTGTAGATGGTATTTTTCATCTCAGTATTTTACTTTTCATCACATGAAACTTTTATATATGATGAGCAAAAACACTTTTATCTTTATCAGGTTTCATGTATTAGTTAAGGTATTAGCTAGAGGGGCTGGAGAAATGGCTCAGTGGTTAAGAGCACTGGCTGCTCTTGCAGAGGACCTGGGTTTGATTCCCAGCACCCACATGGCAGCTAACAGCTGTCTGTAACTCAAGTTCTAGGGGAAGGGCTGACGCCCTCTTTTGACCACCACAGGCATTGCACAACACAGGTGCACTTACATACATACAAGCAATACACTCACACATGTAAAATGAAATTAATAAATAAAATATGAATAAAGATATTAGCCAAAAAATTTTCTATGCATACATTATAAAATTAAAGGAGTATTCTTTTACTTTCAGGTTGTGGACATTTTTCTAATGGAATAAATTACAGTAATTATTATTAATTATTTTTTCTTTTTGAGATGAATCTCCCTGTAGCCACCACTGGCCTAGAAGTCACCATGTATACCAGGCTGGCCTCAAATTCACATTGATCTGCCTGCCTTAGCTTCCATATACTGGGATTAAAGGCATGGATCACTATGCCCTACTTAACTATTTTTTTAATGTTACATCAACCTGGTACACAGGGATAAATTTCACTTGGTTGTGGTGTATGGTTCTATTTACAATTTATTGAATTCTACTTTGATAGTTTGTTAAGAAATTAATGAAAGATACAAGATTATATCTTTCTTCTTTCCATGTCATGTCTTTCTTCTGTATTTTTAAGAGTTGATTTGTGTGTGACTCTGTGTGTGTGTGTGTGTCTGTGTGTGTCTGAGTGTGTGTGTGCATGGCTATGCATGCTAAGAGACTGGAAGAACTGTGACTATCAGATTCCTGGGAGCAGGTGTTTTTGACAAGTCTTTCTTGTTATGTTAATGCTGCTATGTAAACTCCAGTCCACATGGTTGTATAGCAAGCAGTCCTAACTAGTGAGGAATCTCTGAAGCCTCCCCTACCCTTTTTAAAATAACAGTAATTCTCTTTTTGGAATATTATTAAGTATTGTTTCAAATATTAATAGGTATGTCTGTTAAGTTATTCACTACTTCTAACAGAAATTTTGCAGTTTTTCTTTCATGGAATTTGTCAATTTCTTGCAACTTAACAAATTAGAAGGAAAAAATATGTTGATGGCATTTCTTTATCATCTGATAATATCTGTAGGAAAAGTAGCATTTTAAAAAGATTAATAGTGGTAATATATTTTCTATCAACAGGAGAGTGCATATATATACATATATA
>NW_008332088.1:4121287-4137044 GCF_000622305.1 Nannospalax galili
AATGAGGATAAACATCAGACACAAAATCAAGGAAATTATAGAATGTATATATAATATTTGAAATTAAAAGTAATGGATACATTTAAATCAATACTACATTTAAGAAAAAAGTGTTGGTACTTCAGAGTAATAAGATATGTGGAAAATTTTTTGTAAAGTAGATGACAGTCTTTACTAAAGAGAAAAGTTGCAAGTTGTTTATGTGTTATTAGAAAAAATTACTATTCAGTTTAAATACAACTATGCCAACTATGCCAAAGGTTAAATCAGATATTTTTCCAAATATATTTAATAGTATTTTCTTTACAGAGAGTGAATTATGATATACTATTATCTGAGTCTGAGATAATAAAACAGTACATCTTATTTATTTCATTTCTGTTTCCCAGTATTATATGGTGAAATATTAGTGTTTATATTATTATATGTTTATTGTTTAAATTTTTTAAAAGATTGCACAGGAAAATAGGTCTTATGAAAGTGTAAGAAGGTGAATTGCTGATTTCATATGAGGAAATTTTAATTGATGCAACAACACTCAGAAAGTAAC
Organism: Nannospalax galili; assembly: GCF_000622305.1. NCBI lineage: Eukaryota > Metazoa > Chordata > Mammalia > Rodentia > Spalacidae > Nannospalax > Nannospalax galili. The sequence goes on from NW_008332088.1 coordinate 4,121,838, forward strand.
TGGTTCAAAGAATGGAAAGAGATGCATTGCACAGGAAACAGATGGGTAAAACAAGGAATAGTGCACTGGTTGATAATTTGATACTAGAATGCAAACAAGGTAGAATATTGATATATTAAAAACGTTCAGTGATGTTTAAAAAAATCTCTTCTAAAATACTTTGATACATTGAACAGCACAGATACATACAACCACTGACATTAGGTCAAATCTGAAAATATATTAAAAATGATCCCTTTTTAAAAGAAAATACAGAATTAAGAATAAGGACATTGTATTTCAGTGACACGCTTGTCTAGTTATGCAATAAAAATGAAGGAAGCTTCTTCTAGGGCAGTGGATAGACTGAAAGATGCACAAGAAGCTTGCCATGGAAACTGTCAAAATGAATTATTTTCTTACAATTTTGTCACTTCAATACTTGTGAGTTGTTAGATATTTTCTGATAGAAACGACCATGGAGGTCAGCTTCTCCTTGTCTTTTATAGAACAGTCAGTTACACCATTATGAACTGAATTGAAAAATTACCATCATAACTACATGACCAGCTCTAACTATTTCACTTTTGATCAGGATGATGATTATTATGATGGTTAATATGGAATTATTAATCATAAAACTATCTCTGGACCTGTCATAAGCACTTTGTCTGGCCATTTACTATAGGTGGTTATACCATAATGGAAAAAAAAAAAAAAAAAAAAAAAAAAAAAAAGCTACATTTGGGGATCTGAGTCGGATTTGCAAAAAATAAGATCAGGGATTTTAATCCTTATATTTCAGCAATTTTTCCATTGAATGTATGGTAAAATATTTACAACAGTCAGCACTATTAATCAATACAGTAGAAATCTATGGGAAAGTGGAGGATTTTATAATTTAATGAATATGCTGTTTGAAGAAAGATAATTTATTGATTTTTGAATTTTTCTTATCCTTTTTTTTTTAATTGTTTTTTTGAGACAGGGTGTCCTTGTAGTCCCAGCTGTCCTGGAACTCACTATGTAGACCAGGCTGGCCTCAAAATCACAAAGATCCGCCTGCCTCGGCCTCCCAAGTGCTAAGATTAAAGGTGTGTGCCACCACCCCCAGCAATCTTATCCTTTTTTAATGTTTATTTTTATTGTGTTTTAGCATTTCATATAATAGAATTTAATCAAATTTAGACCCTCCTTACCATCCATGCTCTCTACCATTCCCCTCACCAGATTTTGTGCACTCTGTCATATATGTTAAGTCCTATTCAGTCATGCATATTTTACCCAGATGTTCCTTGGTGCAAGTTCTTATTCTTAATATGTTATTCCACAATTATTTTATAGTAGATTTGTGTACATTAAGAGAAAATGTAAGTATGTAAAATAAAGAATAGGTTTTTTTTTAATGTATTGCTGTGTAGTTCTGAATTTAAAGAGTGTAAGGTTTTGTTAATGATCTAAGACAAATATTAAGGGATGGAATATGCTTAATGGTAGAGTGCTTGCTTATCTTGTGATTACCTGTCATAAATGTAAATAAATGAGTTAATGAATGAACAAGGTTCCAAATAAGAAAACCAACACAATAAATGAATAAAATTTTCAGGGTAAATCCATATGTTCACCAAAGCAATATTGACAAACTTTTCATTTTTTTTCATTTATATCAATTAAAGGAACCAGAATTTTCGTGTAAAGCACTTTACATTTATGTAATAGAAGATACCTACCTAAGTAACAAAAGAAAATTTGAAATTAATGATTGGCTAAATACATGGACAGTCACTAGAGTTAAACTTGATATAGATGGATCAAAATTGAAAAGTGGGAATATCTGTGGAGAATTGTTGTCTTCAGACTAAGCCCTATGTGAAGGTAAGGTAGCAACTATAAAGACCATGAGACAGTGCAGGCAAATTGTGGTAAATCTTTGACTCTCACATGAAAAAAAAAAATGCTTTGTAAACTCTTAAAACAATGAGTGGGAATTAAAAGGAAATCATTTCACATTTGATCATATGAATTTCCTATGAATAAGTATATCTAAATTTCAGTTTATTTCAAATGTTACTGAGCTTCCCTGTGATATGTTGTTCTTTCAATTTCTTAATGGAAAAAAAATTCATGTAACAAATACTGATAGCTAAGAATAACATTGCCTCTGAATAACTTGACATTAGAAAGTACACTTGTATAAAGCTTACATGTTTGTTGAACAAGCAGTTAAGAACACTTGCGGTAAGGAATATTCATGTTGGGTAAAGGAGCAAGAGTCTTCAAGGATATTTTTTAATCAGCTCTGAATGCTATGAGTGACAATAAAAGCTTATCAAATTGTTCTGTCTTTCTGAGCTTTGTTTTATTTGGTTTACTTTTCTAGTGAAGCTGAAAATAAATTATAATTCTCTGAACACTGTGGGTAGAGGAAAAATAAAATAAAGCCAACCTTTGAGACTCTCCATGCTTTGGTTTGTCTATTTATTTGTGCTGCTAGTTTTGCAGAAAAGAGGTGAACAGGAAGGCCACATTCCTAAAGCTACAACTAATTCCAAGTTTCTAGGCATCAGATTATACAAACGCCACAGGAAGCATATTTTTAAAAAATAACACTTTATAACAAATGTTTTTAAAATACTTCTTTTGAAGAGCATTCTTTAATACATTTTTCTACCTGGAATGAAAATACAGCTATTCACATGTAAAGTAAATAAGCATAATTGAATTTGTTTGGGAATCAGTTTCATTGTTCTGTGTGGAATTTCTTTTTTTCTGTGGTAACCACGTGATCAGTTCAGAATATAGCTGTTATTTTGTAGGTAAAAAATATTTTTAAACAAAGCTTTAGTCTTTTGAAAGACTATAATATATTCTAAAATATTTTCTATAAGTAAGCCAAGCTTTGCCCATTGCAAGTGGTTTTATTTTCTTTATGTTGGCATGCCTTCACACATGGAACGAAATGTACTGAAAGTGGTTGCCAAATAACACACTTCCATCCATCCATAAGGAATAGATTTTGGAATATTATCCCCACAGCAAACTTAGAAGGAATCACTTGGCACTTGAAGAGAAAGCAAAAATGAATCCCTTGCTTTCTGAAATTCTTTCCCTTCTTGTAATCTCTAAGCATCCTTCAGATAAATAGTTTTAATGGAGGCCAGGAATTTGCCTAAAATTTGGGGTTCCCTACAATAGCTAAACTGTTTAAAATTTCCTATGCTTGAATGTATGCTCCTTAAGATGTGGACTTAAATCAGAAGTATTAAATCACAGTAAGCATAGTACAAATGAAGAATTAAGATTCCAACATTAGTCAAATCGTATCAGATATGCTTAAGAATATGCAGTATTTGTCTTTCTGTGCTTGACTAATTTTACCTAATGCACTTCCAGTTCCATCCATTTGCAATGGCAAGATCACATCCCTTCTTATAAACAAATAATATTAAATTGTGTATATATCACACAGCTTTAAATACATTAATTTGTCTGTGGATGTCTCATCAATAATTTATCTCAACTACAAGAAAGAAAGAAAGAAAGAAAGAAAGAAAGAAAGAAAGAAAGAAAGAAAGAAAAAGGAAGGAAGGAAGAAAGGAAGGAAGCAAGGAAGGTGGGAAGGAAGAAAAAAAGACTATTTTCTATAGCAATCAGTTTTATATTTCAAGTAGCTGGAGGAGAAAAGTTTAGAAGTTCCAAATATAGAGAAATGATGCGATTTGAGGATTTAATTATACCTTGTATATATGTATTGATTTATGAGGTTTTACCCATTGATAACAAATATTCATCAAGTATATTTTAAGTAGATTAAAACTTGCATTTACTTTATTTTGTATTTTTATTTTATTTCATTTTATTTTATTATTTTATTGTCTTTTTAAGGCAGGGTCTCCCTGAAGCTGCAGATGGCCTGGATTCTCTATAGAGACCAGGCTGGCATTGAACTCACAGAAATCAGCCTTCCACTGCCTCCCGAGTGCTGAGATTAAAAATGTGTGCCACCATGCCGAGCTAAAACTTTCATTTTAATAAAACTTCATTACTGTTTGAGAAGTAATGACTTGATTTGTGTCACTCAGATTCTGTCAGTTAATAGAGCATATACAGAAACTTGATTAAGTATATAAATTTCTTTCATAGGGGCTGGAGAGATAGCTTAGTGGTTAAGAGCACTGGTTGCTCTTGCAGTGGACCCACACGGTTTGATTCCCAACACCCACATGGCAGCTAACAACCATCTGTAACTCCAGTTTCAGGGTATCTGAAGCTCTTTTTTGTTGTCAGCCAGCATTGCATGACAGGGGTGCACTTAGATACATGTAGGCAATACACTCATACACATAAAAACAAGGATAAATGTCAAAAGTAAAGAAAAATTCTTTTATTGAGTATTTACAATGTCAAGATATATTAATTACTTTGCACATGGCTTGAGCAAAATAGCCTAACCAAAACAAATTAAGGAAAGGAAAATTTCTTTGGCTTGCAGTTTGAGGTACCATTCATCTCATCCTGGAAGTTATGGGGACAGGGGCATGACAGAGCAACAATGCATCCACAAACAGCATGCTCCTGCTTAGTTCCCTTTTTCATTTTTATACAGTACAAGAGCCCAGACCATAGAATGGTGCCATCCACATTTAAGATGGGTCTTCCTACCTCAGTTAGCTAAATCCAAAGTCTCCCTTATAGTCATGCCCAGAGATTTGTTTCCATGATGATTCTAAATTCCATCAAGTTGACAATCAAATGTAACCAACACAACTATACCCTTCTATCTTAACATCTAAGTGTATCACATTTAAGTCATAACCAATCATTCCTTTACCCCATAGGTTCATGACCATTTCATGATGCAAAATACATTCAGTTGAACTTCAAAAGTCCCTATAGTCTGTGACAGTTCTATCACCATTTAAATGTCCAAGTCTCACTAAAGAGATCTGGGCAACTCTTAAATATGGCTCTTTTAAGTAAATAATAAATAAATAAATAAATAAATAAAAAACTTCCACTATACAATTCCAGAATAAACACATCCATCCAAAAGTGGAAAGTGGGAGCATAGCAGGGAATGATTAAACTAAAACAAAACAAAAACAAATTTCATAAGCACTACATCCTGCAGCCCCATATCAGGCTCTCAATGGAACCATTTGGGCTCCAAAAGACTCGAGTGACACATAAATATGTTTGTGTCAATACACATATTTGTGATGTCTTCTCCTTCCCTAGTTTTTCCTTAGATGTATATGATTTTGATTTACTGAAAATATATTGATATATCTACAGTTTACTGAATACATAAATTGTAAAAACAATACAAAATATGAGGCATTTTAATTTAAATGCTTATGTTGAATGTTTAAATAATTCTAAAGTAGTAGTTCAAACAGCTTTTTTCCTCAATGGCATAAATTGATATGAGATGAAGTTTTTAATAACTAACAAGTCACCCAGTTGAAGTGCAGTGCTTGGGCACTTCATTTCCTTTCAAAATACTTCAAATATGTCTTAAAATTTTCAACCTCCCATAACAATAATCTCAAGTATTTTGTTTCTTTTAGTATGATTTTACTACAAATATGTTAGTGTGAGCCTCATAAAATTTGTCATAAAATAATATAGTGAGAGTAAGATTCATATTTTTAAATGCCAGGGGCTCAACAATCATGACTTCTATCATCCTAGGAACCTGTGGATGTCTGAGGAGATCGCTAAGCTCCATGGTGTTTTATAGAACCAAGAAGAAATTCATGCATAAAAATGGATAGTGGAAATAGTGGAAATTAAATCTAACATATTTTTCATGTTTTTATAATGAAATTACCACAGAGTTCTTAGTGAAATCTAATTTAAGATAATTTGATCTTGAAGCAGACAAAGATTGTTAAGATAAACTGATAAATTGGAAACAAAACAAATGCTATTGATCCCAACTACTGTGATGCACTCTTAAAAATTTGTTTAACATCGATTGTCCTATATTTCAAAGCCTAATGCAATCTTTCAGGGTTATAATTATAAAATCCCAGAATGCTTTAGTTGAGTGACCTAATTCAACTTCTAAAATTTTGTAGATATCATAAATAAGAGATAAAGAATTGAATTCCCAGTGAGATCAATCCAATAATACTTATGTGTTAAACAAACAAACTGTGGCCTGGAGGCGGTTCAGTGGTTAAGAGCACGTTATCCTCCCAGAAGACCAAAGTTTGGTTTGGTGGTTCACTACCTCTTATGACTTCAACTCCAGGGCAACCAATGCCCTCTTCTGGCTTCCACAAGCATCTGCACTCATGTGTTCATAAACCCTGAGACACATATGCATACATATACATAAATAAAAGAAATATTTTTTAAATCACCCTTTCTTTGCACCATTTTTCTTCTTTTTAGTAGAAAATGATTTACAATATATTTGCAGTTTAGTAATAACATTTTTAATAGTTTGCCTCATTGCATAGTTACACATACCACAGCATAAAACCAACACCAGTATATACATATATGTGCGTGTATGTGTTTGTGTGCCTGTGTGTGTGTGTGTACATACATATACAAATATGAAAGACTTCAAAGTCAGCAGTTCTTGTAATATCTTCTTTAGACTTAATGGAGGGAATTTAGAAAACCCCAAATTCAAGGCTGGGAATGTAATATGTGACCACAGAATAGAATTACTCACAATATGATGCATATAGAATCCATATGCTTCTCTAACACATTCTAGATGGCAGTACTGTACAGATGGATCTCTCTCTCTCTCTCTCTCTCTCTCTCTCTCTCTCTCTCTCTCTCTCTGTGTGTGTGTAAGCTCAGTCCTGGGGATATGAGGCAAAATAGATGGATCTCAGGGGCTCTTTTGTAAGCCAGTCTAGGAGAAGGATTAAATTCCAGGTGCACTGAAAGACTGGCTCAGCAAACACAGTGGAGAGTGGTAGAGGAACATACCCAATATTGATCTCAGTCTTACATATATGAAAACATGGGACTGCCCCCTTACACACATATCCCCACACATATGCATTCCACATGTGCATGCACAATAAATCAATAAAAATTTAAAAATCAGATTTCAGAAGCCCATAGTTACTGTTAAAACTATTTAACAATAGTTGACCTGTGATAGTTTCTTGAAAATTTACGATACAAACTCGTGTTTTACAGAATTTTGAATTTGTACTGAGATTCGTTGACCTGTTTTCACACTGCAATGAATACTTTGCTCATGCGATATTTGAAATATTATTCATTGACAATTCTGAAAAAATGTATTATTTGTGCACTGCATGGTTGAAAGAGAATGGAAATGGCAAAGTGACCCTGTGACAAGAGTGGTTGTATTCACGTTTATAGTCATTACATCTTGAAAACTACTTCTATGCTATATACAACACATTTACATACTTATATATGATTTGTATATACATCTGTATCCTAATTCATCTACTAATGAATATATCAGAATCTAAGAACAGTGGGGCATTTCTTCTGAGAAAGCTCACTGGAGAAATTGGAAGATTAGGAATGAAAGAGATGTTCTATATGCCTTGATTCATATTAAATTCTCTCTATTTATATCAATGTTACCTTCTAAATTTGTTATATGCTCATGCCTATACATATGTACACCTGTACGCAAATGTAATTATCCACTGAATCACTCAGAAGAAACAGCCTTACAATAGAAATGCCCATGTAATAGAACAAAGGATAATTTTAATGGAAGCCTGAGAAAGCAGAACAAGCAGAAATGCAAAGAAAGAAAAACATCCTAAAGGTCTTATTTGATTTTTCTCTTTTTAATACTTGTTTCTGCAAGGTCTTACACTTCTAAAACAAGAATAAGAAAGTACATTATAACCCCAAAGCAATTATTCTAACAGAGAAGAATATGCTTTATTTTTATGCTGATCCACTTAAAATAGTTTGCAATACTTAAATCATCTTGCTGATTACTTCATTTTTCAAAAGGATGTGCAAATTTATTTTTTGAACTATTGAATGTTGTTTTTTTCCTGTTAAATTCTACTTAATCTTGGAGGAACTGCCCTTTATTTTTTATTACAATGGCTCTGGTTAATATAGGTTTAAATCCATCTATGTTTTTGTTTTATAAACATTTCAGTTATTTTGCTTTTAAAATATTTTTATGATAGGATGAAACAACTTAATTTTATTCATTTTGGTTGAATAAATTTGTTCTTTGACAGTTTCACATGTGTACCCAATACATTTTAATTACTCTCATCCCACTGTCTCTTCCCCTCTCCAACCCTATCAATCCCACTCCCCTTCTCTATGATTTTATTTAACATTTTCATGTCTTCTTATTTTGTTTTATTACCCATTGACTTTCACCAGGGTCATCTGTTTATCCATGCTTTAGAGCTACCCATTATAGCTTGGTGGGCACTCATATGGGTGCACAACTAGAAACAATACTCCCTGGCTCTTATCAGTAGTCTATAGTTCATCAAGGGAGGCATATCACCCACTAGCTCCTCCCTCATCTATCACTGATTTTTGACAGATCTAGTCTTGTGCATGCCTTGTACAGGTACCCAGGCTGCTGTGATTCCATGATTGCTCTAGCTGAGTCATAGCCTGAAGATTGCATGTCTCTGCTCTTACCTCTGTCTTCCCTGAACCTCAGAAGGAATGGTATAAATGTCTTATTTAGGGATGCGCTCTCAACCATCACTTTATTCTAAGTACCTTGAGCAGCATGAGCCTGCATTCATCATCATTATTGAGAAAAAAAAGACTTCTCTGATTCAGGATGAGATGTAACGTTGGTCTATGTGCCTCAACTCCCTACCTCAGTCAGCCGTGACTTTCAGCCAGCTTCTCTGGCCTCTAGTGTTTTCTTTTCAAAATTAAACTTTATATAAGATTTTTACAAGTAAAACTTTAAAACTTTATATTTATTAAACTCACATATCTAGGTTGTGGGTCTGTCTCTTCTCTATCCCCATCTTTCCTTCCTTCTATAATTTTGCTACAAGTTTATACTTTCTCCTCCTCTAATGATTCGGATACATGTGAACTCACCATATCCTATACATGTAAAATAATGTAATCAGTCTACTTGTCATCTTCTAAATTGTGTTCATAAAAAGTAGTTAGTCATTTATTGAAACTAAAATAATTTAGAATTGGATCAAATTGAAGAATAAAAATAGCAAAAGCTGTGAGGCATAATGCTTGCATAAAATACAGCCTCTTGAATAGAAATTCCTTTTTACATTAAATGAATTTTATCAAGAAAATGATATATCAGGGCCTAAGACTGTAGCTCAGTTGACAGAATTTTTGCCTAGCATGCATGAAGTTCTGATTTGAGTCAAAGTACCACATAAAGCTGAGCATGGTAAAACAGACCTGCAATTCCAGCACTCAGGAGGCAAAGGCAAGAGGATCAGAAGTCAAGGTCATCTTAGCCTACATAGGAAGTTCAAGAAAAACCTGGGCAATATGAGGCATTACTTCAGAGAACATGTTTATATCAAAATGCACAAAAGAAATCATATGAATGCTAAATCTTCATGTATTCTTTCCAGTCGGACATCAGTCTTCCATTTGGAATCTGCATGCTTTATTTGAAGTAGAAAATAAGAGATTCTGTCTGCAGAAATTCATTGGCAATCAGATCATGACTCTAACGTCCTCTGAGAAAAAACAGCAACACTGAACAATTAGGAGATTTTTTCAATTTTTAGTTCTCTTGTTTCTTATTTATCAGCATATATTGAGTATACAATTTGTTGGGTTTCATCATGACATGGAGTTGTTTAAGATAAGGTCTTATGTAGCCCAGAATGACCTTAAACATCTGAGCCTCCTGCCTACATCTCTCAAGTGCTGGTATTACACACATGGATCATTTTCCCGGACATGCAATGCTAGGGCCTGAACTCTGGACTTCACAGGTGCTAGGCAAGACAGTACTAACTCACCTACATCTCCAACACTCATTACGATGTATTCATAATGTATATGTTGTACTTCGGCCATAATTACTCTGTTACTCTCTTGTCACACTCCTACACCTGCTGGTCCTCTTCCTTTTCTAAAATTATTATCCTTGTGCTTTTATGTCTTTTTTCCCCTTAAATCTATATCTCATATATGATAGAAAATGTGTTCACTTAAACAATGAAAAACACCTTGTCCTTATGTTTATAAAATATACTCTTCTAGCTATGTCTAGCATAGATTAGATGTGAAAGTTTCACTAAATACATTGGGTATGTTTTTCTCTTATGACCCATGCTTAAGATATATGTATTTTGATACTCAAGAATTACTTGGCAACTTTTCTATCCCTTAAGAAATATAGAATTAAATAAACTGTTAACAACGACATCACAACAAATCAATAGTAACTAAAATACAAAGAATACAAAAATTAGTAACGACAGAAGTCCACTCTTCTATTTGTTCCAGTAGCTTCATGTTCTAGTGGAACGCTGAACAATACAATTCCAAACGGCTTCCCTAGTGAGGCTGCGAGGTATCTGGTAAAGAACTCAAAGAAAATTAGAACCATGTAAATTAACAATGAAACAAGCTAAGGAATAATACCCATTTAAACCAAATCCTTGGAAATTGCAACACAAACCTAAAGTATGCAAACTGGATTTCTGGTCAAGTAGTCTAGAACAAATTAGCTATCCCTTTTCATCTGAAACTCACTGGGGATGTATCCTGGAGTTCATTTGAAACATTCTTTTTCTAGGTTATTAACCAAATTGTTATTTTCCTACTTTAGAAAAATAAGTTTACTTGTCATTTATTTATTAAGAATACTGTCTAGTCTACTTAGAATAAAATATACCAGGAAAGAAAGAAGATTAGGCATTTTATGAGAGGCTGTTCAGTATGCAAATTCACACAGGGCTTAAATGGACTATTGAGTAGAGTAGGTTACCAAAAAACCCTTTTTTTTTTTTTTTTTTGAATTTTTTTTTTCTCTTTTTTTTTTTTTTTTTTTTTTTGGTCTTTTTGAGACAGGGTCTCCCCTCCTGCCTAGAGACCATAAGGTTTCTTAGAATAATAGTATTCCTCACTATGCACCCATTGCCTAGAGCATTCCATACAAATGGGAAACAGTATAGAAACACACATAGAATGTGAATGTCAGTACATATGGGCACCTCTATGGCCTCTAGATTAATCAATGGTGATTGCCAAGTACAAATTTTGCTAAATAAAAATAGGTAAAAGAAAAATCTTGCCTTCATTAAGCAGATTTATGAAATATTGTTTTGAAATCCTTTGAAGAAAATAATACATGTGGAAGTTACCACCAATATGTGATCAAATTAATCTCCCAGTCATAGTATTAAGAATTAGCCACTTATATGAAAATCATGCTAAAAGTAAAGTAACTCTCCAAGATAATGCTGTAGCACATTGAAGTATAAGAAAATGAGCAGCAATAAAGAATGCATTTGGGGTAATTAGTCATCTGTATTTTGGGCTTTTTGCAGCTATTTCATTGAAAAAGTTTTAAAACTTAAATGTTACCTTTCCCTTTTTAATACATATATATATGTATATATATACATTTTCCCCCATATATATGTATATATCAACTGTACATTTCATTGACATTTTAATGTGTGTTCATAATGCATTCTGATACCATTCACTTTATCTTCTTTTTTTTCTAAAACAAAATATTTTGCCGGGCTTAGTGGTACTTGCTTTCCACATGAGAGGCAGAGGCAAGTGGATTTTTGTGAGTTCAAGGCCAGTCTGGTCTACATAGTGAAGTCCAGACCCACTGGGTCTATGGAGAGACCCAACTCTAAAAGACAAAAAAATAATATATTTATAATTTTTTATGCCTTTCATTCAATACTTCATCAAATTTGGATGCCCTCTACCATCTATGCCACCCATAATCCCTCACAACCACTGGACCTCATGAATTCTGTCATATATATTAAGTAGTATCTGGTCAAGCTTTTTTACCCAGATGGCCTCAGTGTAAGTTCATCCACTGGAGTCTAGTCAGTTTATCTAGAGATCATTTCTTAAAGACCTGTTCTCCCTCATCCAACAGAAATCAATTACCAACAGTTCCCAGGCTAGGGCCTGAGCCTATAGCCCATTTCCCTGCCTCCAAACTGAGCCCTTCCTGTTTAAGTCAGCATGGGTCTTATGTATGCCACCACCATTGGTTCAGGTTAACATGAAAAAGCTTTGGTGGTCTAAAAGCCTGTTTGCCTATGTTCATGGACCAGAGGGAAATATTTGGCTCATAAACTTCCTGAGAACTGCACATACTGTGTCTGAACATTAATGCATTTGTATACCTGGGGGCTGTGTGGCAAAGAGCACAGTGCCAGACAGGAGAGACCTCCCTTTGAGTGGTTGGTCAGAGTATTCCAAGACTCCCAAACTAACACAAGCTGATGCCACAGCCTTTGATTACCTCCCAGAACTTGAAGGTAAGGCCCTATTACTGAAGATAAGGCATATTTGAAGACAGCACAGGACTTGGAGCAATGGAATTTTCTCCCCGAAGACTAGCTCTCCTCCTTCTCAAGGATACTATGCAAGCTACTAAGGGAGAAAAATCAATCAAACCAATCCAGCTCTAATGCCTAATAACTACAATGACTGGCACAGCAAACTATCTCTATTGGTACAGTAGTATAACTGTTATCTGAGAAGTAATCAACAGCTATCTAATTGGACTTAAGCCCTCTTAATGGGAGGGAGCTTACAGGTGGCACTGTAAATATAGCCAAATACACATGGCTGAAGAAGTCATAGATATTATCTCTTGTCGTATCTCTAGACAAATGAAATTTCTCACTATTTGTTAAATATGGAGTCTTATATTTACAGATCAGCATATCGTATTAACACACATCAAATGTTTCTTTTTGCAACAGAGGGAGGCTATTACAGAGTCCCACAACTGGTCATACACGGAGAATGTATGTCTGAGAGATGCCCAGTCCTAAGTAACACACCTACAGTGGATCTCTCTCCAATTAAGGCTCATGGAACATAGCAAAAGAAGGGCTGGAGAGAATACTAGTGCATATCTCAGCTCTCGCCTGTGACATTTCCTTGTACAAAAGAATGTGATGCACACAGAAGGCCACAACTGACTAAGTTTCAGAGACTAAGATACCACAGGGTGTGTGTTCCTGGATAGGACTCCTATATTAAACCTCACACACCTATGACTCAGGGATCACTTTATCTTCTCTTAGCCCCCTCTCACTCCTGCTTATCCTCTTCCTCTTTCTAACTGATCCCTGTACTGCTATCATTTTTTTTTTAAATAAAACACTGTGTTATACTAATATTGCTAACAATGTGGATGAGGGCTTAATACAGAATCACGGGTACCTTACCAGTAGCTACAACTGAAGAAAATGTTACTCTCTATTCCCTGACATTTACCAACTGCCTTCCTCAGGGAAAAGTGCAGCTTCATATGCTCCAACTCCCTCAATGACAGATTGTTGGTGAGCCCAATTTTGTGCAGGTAAAAACAGCTGCTTAGAAATCAGTGTGAGCAGTCTGCATTCCACACCAATGTCTGTCTTCCTTTGGCTATTATGTTCTTTCTGCTGCGTGGGTCAGAAATACTAAACATTTTTCACCGGGCATGGCGGCCTGTGCCTTTAATCCGAGGCCAAGGGGAGGCAGAGGCAGGTGGATCTCTGTGAGATGGAGGCAACTCTGGATCACGTGACTTCCAGGTGAGCTGTGACTAGGGAGACCCTGTCAAAAAAAAAAACCCTAAAAAATAAATAAATACTAAACATTTTGTAAGTTTTTGGTAAATTTGGGGAATTATTTTTAATATAGCATATAAATAATTGAGGTAATTACAAGGTGAAAGAGTCAAAAAAATTATGACATTTTTGTATTTTTTAAGAGCAGTAAGACTTTATTTCCACATTTCTCTGAAAAGGCTAAGATGGTTGCTTTCTGGGGAATTATTCAAAGAGACCAAATCCCATGACATTTTTGTACTTTTATGCAGATGTGCAGTCATCCCCAAAACTCATTAGCACATATTAGTATCTTGATTTTTACCAACAAAAAACTGAAATCTCTATTTGTAACATCTTAAGTATGGAAAACTGATCATGGGACATCTCCCATCCTCACTTAAGAGTCCCTAGGTTGGAAGACCTTCTATAATATAGTAATTATTCTCATATTCTTTAAAAATGTCTGGTTAAGTATTTGTTATTGCCAAATATGATTAGATTATTATTCATTATAAGGGACATATTATATTACATTTCAGTCCTTGTCTAGACTATCCCTTGATCAGATGCAATCATTTATAAATTTATATAATCTTCAAGAAACTTTCCAAATCATGCACAGAATAGTTAATATTAAAACTTGATATATAGTTACACAGGAATTTTGTTGTTGTAGTTGTTTTCTGAATTTGAGAAAAGAAGTGGTAGCTATTGGGGAGTTGATAGGGACAGGAACGAGATCAGAGAAAATAGGGGAAGTGAATAGTGAGAGGATGCTATATACATGAGTAAAACTCAAATAATGAAACTGTAGATTTGCTTTATTTCCATTTAGCTTTTTATTTTTTTAGTTTATTTAAATATGCATTTATTTACTTATGCGTTATTTAGGTGTAGATGTGTACCTGCTTGTAAAGGTCAGAGAAAATCTTTTAAGTCACTCTCCTACCACCATGTGAGTGCCAGGGATCTAACTGAGGTCCTTAGACTTGCTAGGAAGTGCCTCTTCCCACTTAGCTATTTTCACGACTCCATGTCTCTTAACTAAGCCTTGAAAGATTTTGCGGATTTTTCTTTTGCACTATTAATCAGCCACTGGGTGCTGTAAAAAGAGTCTTATTTGTTTTAATTTTCTTTTTTTTTATTTTAAATTTTTTTTTTACAATTAAAGTTACAGTTTTAACAATATGCAAAATATTACATTAATTCAGATTTTTTGCCATAATGATTACAGATTTGATAAATACATTTTGTATCTCATAATAGCGATGAGGATTATACAAAAGCTATTAAAACAATTATGAGAATAAATTCTATTGTCACTTAAGTATCTAAAGCTATTTTCCTTTGCGTTCTTCCAGAACGATTTGTTCTTATTCTTTACCTTAATTTGAGGGACTTCAAGAAGATACTTGGTGTTTTTTTTTTTTTTTTTTTACAGAAAAATTTATTCCAAGGCAATTGAAATTGA
>NW_008332088.1:4142361-4159908 GCF_000622305.1 Nannospalax galili
TAAGAATGCTTTTGGCCTCAGGAACTTGGGTGACACTGACCTGAGACCCTGGCCGTGGCCACGCCACGCAGGGATACAAAGGCAGATGGGGAGGGAAAAAGCCCCAAGATTTCCCAGGGAGTGGATTGAGTAGCTGGGTTGTACTGGATGCAAAGGTTCAGGGAGAGTAAAGGTAAGCCTCAGAGCCCCAGAAAGAGGCTGTCAGCCCCAGAAAAAGGCTGGCGAGTGTTCCAGGACCAGGGAAGTAGAGGGAGATGAGGGCAGGGCCAGGACCAGAAGCGGTGCTCCTGGAGCCCAAGAAAGGGGGAGAGTTGCTCTGGGTGAGAAGGATCAGGAAACAGTATTGGTTCCTCAGGTGTCTGGGGCCCCAAGACTAGGAATGGCGCAGGGCCCAAACTTTGAGAATAGAATGGCGGGGGGGGGGGAATCGCGGAGGGGGGGTGAGGAGTCCCGCTGGGCTAGGAGAGTTGCTCTGGGTGAGAAGGATCAGGAAACAGTATTGGTTCCTCAGGTGTCTGGGGCCCCAAGACTAGGAATGGCGCAGGGCCCAAACTTTGAGAATAGAATGGCGGGAGGGATGAAAGGGTGAATGTGGGTTAGGGAGTCCCGGCGCGGAGAGCCTTAATTTTCTTTTTAAAATGGCCATTTCCTTCTTCACCTATTTGTCATCTGCATTATCTGCCATATATATCTTGTCTATGTTTTTCTAAATCAAAAACTGCATGTATTTGTATTTCTCAATACCACTTGATGAATGTACAAATAAAATAAATTACTGCCACAATATTAACAAAAGTTCTCGACAAATGCAGTTATTTGATGCTTCCATGAGCTTTGTGTCACACAATTATCAGATACAAACACCTAAGTTGTCCTTCCATTGAACAAAAAGTAAAATCTCATAATTCTGAAGTGTTTTTTTCAAAAGGCTTAAAATTTTTTTATTGGTTCAAAAATTTCATACAATGTGTTATGATCATAGTCTGACTCTCAGTCTCTCTCCCTCTATTAGTACTTGCCTTTTTTCAATGCTTATTGAAACTAATCTGTGTTTCTCAAGTGCCCTTGAGTGTCTTTCTATGTCTTGTAGACTGGTCAACCTACTAAAAGGTGATATTTTGATGACAGAAATATTCTCCATGGGTATTAGAATAGACCTAAATATCAATTGACTCTAGCAATAAACGTATTATTTCTGCCACAGTAATAATATGCAGAGAGTGTACATATCAAGAAAAAGAGTGTGAAGATAACACAGATTACAGGCTACAGTGAACAGAGACAGTAAAGCAGGAAAATTGCATCGGGCAGAGTTGATAGTACTCTAGAAAATAAAGTCCCATGGTGGAATTGAAACACCTTTGCAGATTCCATTCCAAGAAAATATGTAGCTTTGTAATAAATTAGAAAACTGACTTCATGATCTGTAATATTTTGTGTTTCTAAAAAGCAATAAGAAAACTTCTCAGTACTTGATGGACAATTCAGAAGTTTACATATTCAGTGTACTGGCTTTTGACAACTGTGGCAAATATGTAGTACAGTGATGAGTATGTATCCTCTTAGCAGGTATTACAGTGACAGGTATGTAGCACAGTAAAAGTGTGTAGCACAGTAGAAAGTATATTACATAGTGATAGGTGTATAGCTCAGTGAGAGGTATTCAGTGCAGTCACAGGTATGTGGAACAGTTACAGGCATGTACTGGTTTATCCCTTTTGTTTAGTGGAGATTAGTCTATATTTTCCTTCATAAATACTTTTTTGATGCTTGTATATTTTGTGATGAACTATGTGTAAAGTCTTATCCCATTTTATGAATTACAATACACGTGGTTGTTTTCTATTTCTTAAAACATCTTTTTTGTATTTTGAATAATGGTCTTTTGTCAGTGATGTCATTTTCCAATATTTTCTCCCATTGACTGATCATCTAACACTGACTTTCACTGGAAATTTTTTTTTATTTTTAATTAAGTACAACTTACTGATTTTTTTTCTCTTTGAGAATGTATACTGTTGTACTTAAAAAGTGATCCAGAATTCCAAGATGGTATCAGTTTTAAACAAATAGTTTCTTCTTCCTCCTCTCTTGCTCCTGCTCTTTCTCATCCTCTTGCTTTTCCTCCTCTTCTTCCTGCTCCTCCTCCTGTTCTTCCTCCTCCTCCTCTTCCTTTTCCTCCTCATCTTCCTTCTTATCCTCATCTTCCTGCATCTCTTTCCCTGGCATTCGTGCTCCCTTATTTTACATATACCTACTCATTTTTAAAAGACAATTTGTTGGGGGAAAAAAATCTATCTTTTCTCTGAGGTATTGCTTTAGGTACTTTGTTAAGCACCATTGTGTATATCCATGAAGATCAGTTACTGACCTGCTTATTCAGCTCTACTGATGCAGCAATCAATTCTTTCCTCTTTAGAACTCTATGATATTCAATGCAATGTTACAGTGATTGAAATTAGGGAGTGTCTGTCATCCAAATGTGTTCATTATCACTCGATAGTTTCTTGACTCTTCTTAATCATTCTCATTTGTATATAAATTCTATTAGTAGTTTGTTGGTTTCTGTGAAATAATCTGAGGCATTTATTAGGTTTTAATTGAATGGATGTCAAAATCAGAAGAACTAATATATTCACAATATTGAATTTGCTTATTCATGAACGTGGAACCTATTTATTTAGTTCTTAGATTCTTTTTAAAATAGTTTTTCTCATATAGAGCTTATGCACATTTATTAGTTTTATACTTGAATATTTCATTTGAAGCATGCTCCTAAATGGTGTTTTGTCTTAAATTTCAAAATTTTAACATTCTTTGTTTTTACATTTTTTATTATTGAGAAATATTAGTCATTATTTTCTTATTTTAACGTATTTCTAAAATTTATAGATCAATGCCAGTCTTGTTGAACAAGATTGGAAGTATTTGTTAAGCTTACAGTCTCTGAAATAATCAATATAAATTTTCCTTCATTAACTAGTAGAACTCACCAATCAATCTTTCTGTGCTCATTAATTTCTTTGCTAATTAGTGACTAGTTTTCTTTATTACATACAAGCTTAATTCTAGTGAGGCAAGGAAAGTCTGGAAAAGATATTATTGGGGTACTTATATATGAAATTCTCAAATATTAAAAATTTAAACTAAAAATTTTATTCAAGTAAGACTTTTAAAATAAATTTATTGGGCTTTTGCTTATTTCATGCAATTCTTAATCAAATTTACACCCCCTTCCCCATCCATATTCCCCCACCCCAAACCCCCACTGGACCTCATGTATTTCACTATATATGCTTAGTGCTATTCAGTCAATCATTTATACCCAGATGTCCATTGGTGCAAATTCATCCACTGGAGACTAGTCAGTTTATCTAAAGATGGTTGGTATGGCTTACTCTGCCTCCCCCAGTAGTGATCACTCTCCAATAGTTCCAAGCCTAGGGCCTACCCACCATCTGTTTCCTTCCCTCACTCTGGGTCCTCATCTGATTCAGTTGATATCGGTCCTGTGCTTGATGCCCCTATTTCCATAAATCCATATGTGCAAGTTTCCAGTGGCCTGAAAGTTTCTGCTAAGACTTTGAAAATTGTGGCTGTTAAATAATTGGTCTCCTTAATCTGGGTAATAACTTTGTGAATAAAGAGCTCTTTAAATTTCCTTTTATTATCTTTTAATGCCAATAGAATATGAGGAAATACCATGTCTTCCATTTCTGATGTAAATATGTACCAGGGAGTGACATATTAGATTACTTATACTGGGTTCCTGTACAATTTTATTGTCTACCGGTGTAGTAGTTATCTTAGATTGTGGAAGTACACATTTTTTTTATAGTTGGACAAAGATAAAATAATCTGTGAATTAATTTCTCAGGGTATATATCTACTATTAAACAAAGTATGGGTATATTAATTTTTTCTCTCTCAAAAGAGAGAAAAATTTAATTTTTCTCTATTTAATTAGTATGGGCCAAAAAAATCAAAAAACAAAAAAAAACAAAAAAAACTCACTCAGGTGTTGACATTTGACATTTGGAAAGGGGAGGAATTTTAGGAGCCAAAGGAGTGAAATGAGTTGCATGTACGCTAGAGCCAAAGTGCTCCAGGCACAGGAAAGCCTGTGCATGAAGCATGATATCTGTGCTCCTGCCATATGAAAAGTTTCAGTGAATGAGATGTAGAAGGTGGGAGCAGATGAGACAGTAGAAGATCAGAGTCAGGATCTGGGGCAGTGATTAGACCATCCAGGCCTTTCTGCCACTGACAAGAAGACTACCCATGTGGAACCACTTCTTCCCCCATCCTCCAACAGTCCCAATGTGGGAACAAAATCACTACCACATGCATTGGTTAGGTACCTTTAGAATCCAAATTATAACATAGTTTGAACTCTTGAATGACATGAAAGTAAAAGATATATTTTCTTTTTAAATATATTTTTTTATTATTTTTTTTTATGTGTATGAGTGTACTGCCTGCATGTATGTGAGTGCACCCATGTAGTTTAATGCCTCAGAGGTCAGAAGAGAGTATCAGATTCCCTTGGAACTGGAGTTAAGGATGGTTTGTAGCCACCATGTGGGTGCTGGGAATTGAACCCAGGTCCTCTGCAAGAGCAGTCAGTGCTCTTCACTCCTGAGCCATCTCTCCAGCCCCAAAAGTTATATTTTTTGAAATTCATAATTGCAGAAGTTTTTTTGTGACCCTGATTTTTCCTTGTTTTAAATTTCAATGTCATAATGCATATGCAAGTCAGAAACTGTTAAAAAGGAGAAGACACCCTTATGCAGAATATCTTTGCTTTAATTTATAAGCTTTTTCAAACTCATGATCCACTATATTTTATGTTTCTCAAATACTTCCTCCTCAGTCCTTATTTTCTCTATCCCTATTCTGTTAAAACCATATTAAGGGAAGAAAGAGAGTAAAATAACTTTAAAAACCTAATCACTTTTTAATACAGCTCCAGTTGGAAACATTGACCCAAATACTGTCTTCATTTTTACTGAGAAGTGGAAAGTTATTTCACAGATTTTTTCTGCATTTATATTTAATTACTTCTATACAATTCTAATGATTTACATAACTATAAAATATTGCTTAGGCTTTCAAAAATTTAAAAAAAGATTTGGTTTTATTTGAAAGAATCTGAAAGAAACTTGCAAACTGCAAGTATTGATGATTCTGATTGTGCCTTGATTCTCCTACAGTCTGAGAAACTCCAATTTCCCCAACCCCAAACCCTGTTTCCCTTCTAGCTTTGGGCACAGACCCACTTTTGCTCTCATGTCTCAAATTTCTGAACTACCATCTCAGTCCAACTGACCCACTGTGGCCTAGTCCCTCACACTCATGTCTCCTCAGTTTTCCAGTTTATTAGTTAGACCTTCACATGCTGTCCCCACCTCTGCCTTGCCTTTGGACTCTTGAAACCAGCTTTCTACCTGGTGAGAACCTGAAGCACACACTAACTCATGCCCGAGCAAAAAGCACCCCAGCATCAACAATATAAACAATATAAATAGAATAAAACTCAAATAAAAAGAGGAAGAAGAGACAAGCACTGGGGAATGGCTGGGGGATGCCTACAACACAGTGGACAACACAGGGATGGCAGACTATATGGGCTCTAGTGTGTGGGAGGGGGGAGGCTATGGGAGGGTGTCATTTGGGAAGTGGGTATATGAATAAGATTGTGTGGGATGTTCTATATGATATACACAAAAAATCAATAATAAAAAAGACATTTGAGGAGGAAGCATAAAAATTTACTTCATGTTAAATAGTAGAGGTAATAAATATTACCAGTGAAATCTACCTGATGACTTTATATTCATACTCAGGTACTAAGGATCCAAGTGTATCCAACTGTGACTAGTAATAATCAGATACACAGCGATTAAGGACACATGTGAAAACGTGTTAGTAGCATTAAAAATGTAGGAATCAGCATATCTTAAAATGAAATGGAGATCTTCTTTAAAGGGTAAAATCATAAAAACTCATTCAGTTTTATGTCTTACAGGGTTTATACTGAGTTAAATATTGTATAACTGTATTAATTCAACTGTGAACCTAAAAATTTACAGCCATTTTTGAAAGAGATGTATCCTTGCTCTGAAATGTGTTACTGAATATGTTAAAGCTGTAATGAAATGCTTCTTCTAATCATGTGGTTATTAAATTTAAAAAAAATTTAAAAGACATCAATATGTCAAAACAGCACTTCAAAAACACACATAACATGAAAAACCAAGAGAATATGTCCCCAACAAAATCCACCAGCCCTATAGAATTATACTACAATGAGAATCACCCTGAGAAACCCCACAATACAGAATTTAAGAGAACAATTATAAACATGATCAAAGAACTTAAGGAAAACACAAAGAACTCAATGGCGATAGCTATAACCTTGTGAGTTAAATAGCTATAACCTTGTGAGTGAAATAGCTATAACCTTGTGAGTTAAATAGCTATAACCTTGTGAGTTAAATAGCTATAACCTTGTGAGTTAAATTAAAAAAAAATCAGGACTTAAGAAGTGAATGCACAAAAGAGATAGAAATATTGAAGAAAGACCAAGCTGAAAGGAAGATGATTTGGAAATAACCATTAAGTTAATTAAAAACAACAGGAGAAAGCCTCACAGATAGAAAGAATGAAATAGAAGACAGAATATTAAGACAGCATGACAACATTGAAGAACTAGAAGATTCAAATAAAGACAGGAATGGAAAACACAAGAATTGTGAGACACCATGAAAAGACCGAATCTATGCATCCTTGGCATAAAGGAAGGAGAAGAATCTCAGGCCAACAGCATTGACCAGACCTTCAATAGGATTATAGAAGAAAAATTATCTAAATTAAGGAAAAACATACTAATATAGTTTCAAGAAGACATAGAACACCTATTAGACATGGCTAGAACAGAAACTCCCCATGACAAATCTTAGTAAAAATGCTGCTATAGTAAAACAAGTTACATATAAAGGAAAACCCATCATAATTCCAGCTGACTTTTCAATGCAAAATATGAAAGCCAGGAAAACATGGACCAAAATATTTCCAGTTCTAAATGATCATGGATGCCAAACACAAATGCTTTACTTATCAAAACCAGCAAAATTATTTATTATAATCAAAGGGGAATGGACATTTTTCCATGATATGAAAGGCTAAAAGAATTCATGTCCACGAAACTAGTCTTCCAGAGAATATTCAAATCAATTGTCCTAGTTTGTTTTTTCCTTTGCTATGACAAAATACTCTGACCAGTACAAACTTGAGTAGGAAAGGGTTTATTTTATATTACATCTATCTCCCTGATCACAGTTCATTCGGGATATCTGCAATTTCTCCATGTTCTTACTCCTTCCCACACTTGCCATTAGGTGCAGTAGTTCCAAGGTAGGAACTCGGGCAGGAACCTGGAAGCAGGAGCTAGAGCATAGGCCATGGAGGAACTCTGCTTACAGGCTTGCTCCCTTGACCCTTGCTCAGCCTGCTTTCTTATGCAATACAGACTCACCTGCCCAGGGGTGGCACCACCCACAGTGGGCTGGGCCCTCCCACATTACACAACAGTCAAAAAGATGTCCCACAGATATGGCCACAGGCCAGTTCAATGGATGCAATTCCCAAATTGAGGCTCCTTCAACCCAGGTGTGTCAAATTGACACTAAAGCTACCCAGCATATCAGAATAAAGGACCAAAGATAGGAATGGATATACCCAAGCAGCTAAAGAAAGAAATCAAAGGAAGGTACAACTGTGAAAACACTAAATAGGACCAAGAAACCAAATCAATTAGAACTACAGTAACCATTACACATCTTTCAATCATAACTCTAAATATTAGTGGCCTCAAGTCCCCAGTCAAAAGGAAAAATCAAGTGGGATGGATTAAGAAAGAAAATCCCTCTTTTTTCTTGTCTTCAAGAAATTCATTTCAACTTCAAGGATAGACCCTACTTTAGGGTTAAAAGATGGGAAAAATATGCCATAAATTGGGGTCTTAAGAAGGAAACAGGTGTTGCATTTCTAATAGCTGGCAAAATGGACTTCAAATTAAAACTATCAGAAGAGATAAAGAGCATCACTTAATCCAAATCTAAGGAACAATTGACCAAGAAAATACTGCAATCATGAACATATATGCACCAAACTCTAGTCCACCCAATTTCATAAAATCAGTAAAACATGACTATAAAACAAAAATTAATCCCAAGATAGCAGAAGTAGGTAATTAAATACCCCACTATCTCCAATATACAGTTCAATTAGACAAAGAGAAAACAAAGAGATGTTTTTCAATTAAATAACATCATACATCAATGGACCTAACAGATATCTACAGAATATTTCATGCAAGCACCAAAGAATGTACTTTCTACTCAGCAGTACATGCAAGTTTCTCTGAAATTGACCACATGCTGGGACACAAAACAAGCAACAACAAAGAAAACTTGAAAAATTCCACTGCTTTCAATCAGACCACAGTGCTATTAAGCTTGTAGTCAACAACATAAGGCACTCAAGTAAATAGTAAGATGGAATTTTCTAAGTGACTAGTTTAAAAAATCATAAAGAGCACATAAAAATGACCTAACTCTACAACTCAAAACTCTTTAAAGGCATGAATAAAGCAAATCCAAACCTAGTAAATGAGAAGCTACAACAAAAATCTGAGCAGAAATTAATGAAATAGAAAAAAAAGAAAACGATATAAAGAATCATTGGATCTAAGAGCTGTCTCTTTGTTAAGGTAAACAAGATAAAAAGACTCAACCCAGTTAACCAAAAGAAAGGCAGAGCAAATTCAAATTAATAAAATGAGAGGTAAAATTGGAAACATCACAACACACACACCAAAACCCTCAGAAAATAATGAGGGAATACATCAAAATCATATACACTATTAAAGATGAAAATCTAAAAGAACTGGATGAATTTCTAAATTCATGGAAACCACCAAAGTAAAACCAAGAAGATACCAACAGCTTAAACAGATCCATAAGAAATATGGAAATTGATGGAGTAATACAAAATCTCCCAACTAAAAAAGTACAGGCCAATATGGATACAGAGTCCAGCAGAATTTTACTACACATTCAAAGAAAATCTACAACCATTACTTCTTATTATATTAAAAAATATAGAAACAGAGGAAGAAGCTACCAAGCTCCTTCTATAAAGCCAGTATCACTCTATTATCCAAACAAGATAAGACACAAGAAAAAAAGAAAACTATAGGCCCATATCCCTAAGGAACATAGATGCAAAGATGCTGAATAAAATATCCAAAAACCGCATACAGACTCATCAAAAAGATCATCCACCATGAGCAATTCTGCTTTATTCCAGAGATCCAGGGATGGCTTAATATATGTAAGTCAATAAATGTAATAAAACATATAAATGGACTTGAAGATAAAAATCACATGATCATCCCAATAGATGCAGAAAAGTGATTTGACAAAAATCCAACATGCATTCAAGTTAAAAGTTCTAGACGGAATTGGACTGGTGGGAACAGACCTCAACATTATTAAATCTACATAAAACAAACCCATGGCCAAGATCATTCTAAATGGAGAAAAACTGGAAGCATGCGCATTAAAATCAGGAACCAGAAAATGCTGTCCACTATCTCCAATCCTTTTCAATACAGTGATTGAAACTCTTGTGAGAACAATAAGAAAAGAGAAGGAAATTAAAGTAGTACCAACTGGAAATGAAAAGCTCAAATTATCACTATTTGCAGATGATGTGATATTATACATAAGATATCCCAAAAAAATCAACCAGAAAACTGTTAGAAATAATTAATAATTTCAGCAAAGTGACAGGTTACAGAATAAAATTACAAAAATCATTAGTTTTTCTGTAGACCAATAACAAGAAATCAAAAAGGTATTCTAAGAAATATTACCATTCACAATAACCACAAAAAATTAAATATGTAGGGACAAGCCTAACCAAAGACATCAAAGATCTCTAAAATAAAAATTTCAAATCTCTAAACAGGAAGAGAGAGGAAGACAACAGGAGATGGAAGGACCTACCATGCTCATGAATTAGTATAATTAATATTGTGAAAATGCCCATCTTACCCAAAGCAATCTATAGATTCAATGAAATCCCAATCAAAACACCCATGACCTTCTTCACAGAGGTAGATAAACAATCCAAAATTCATATAAATTCACAAAAGTCCCTGGATAGCTAAAGGTATCTTGCGCTAAAAGAACAATTCTGGGGGATCAACATACCAGATCTCAGATAACATTAGAGTTGTAGTCATAAAAACAGCATTGTTCTGGCATAAGAAATAGACATATAGATCAATGGAACACAATAGAAGACCCAAACATGAGTACATGTAATTTCTAAGACACCTGATATTTGACAAAGGTGAAAAGAACATACAATTGAGGAAAGATAACATCTTCAACAAATGGTGCTGGCAAAATGCACACCTGTAGAAGAATCCAATTGGACTCATATTTTTCACCCTGCACAATAGCCAACTCCAAATGAATCAAAGACCCAATTACAAAATCTGAAAATCTTGGGCTGGAGAGATGGCTCAGTGTTTAAGAGCACTGATTGCTCATACAGAGGACCTGGGTTTGATTCCCAGCACGCACATGGTGCTACGAATTGCCCTTAACTCCAGTTCCAGGGGCATCCAACACCATTTTCTGATCTCCACAGCATTGCATGACATGGGTGCACTCACATACATGCAAGCAATACACTCATACACATAAAATAAAAGTAACAAAACATTTTTTTAAAAATCTGAAAATCTGAAATTGCTAAAAGAAAACAAGGCAGTACCCTTCAAGATATAGGTGTAGGAAAGGACTTTCTAAATTGGACATCAGTTTCCCAGACATTAAGGTAAAAAATTATCAAGTGTGACCTCACTAAGTTACAAAGATTCTGTACAGGAAAAGAAAAAGACAAGGAAGTAAAGAGGAATCCTACTGAGAAGGAGAAAGTCTTCACATGCCACACACCTGACAGAGGATTAGTATCCAGAATATACAAAGAACCCAAAAACAAAGAAATAAGAAAATAAATGACCCACTAAAAAGATGGGCTATGGATCTGAACAGAGTTCTTAAATGAAAAAAATAAAAATAGATAAGAAACACCTTTAAAATGCTCAACATCCTGAGTAATTAGAGAAATGCAAATAAAAAACAGTTTATATCCTTACTCAGGTACTAAGGATCTGATATAACTGACTGTGACTAGTAATAATCAGATACATAGAGATTAAAGAAATGTGTAAACATCCAAGTGTTAGTAGTATTAAAAATATAGGAAATAGCATATTTTAAAATGAAATGGAGATCTTCTTTAAATTTATGTCTTACACGGTTTATATGGATTTCAATATTGTATAGCTGTATTAATTCAACTGTGAACCTCAAAATTTACAGCCACTTTTGAAAGAGATGTAGACTTGCTCTGGAATGTGCTACTGAATATGTTAAAGCTGTAATCAAATGTTTCATCTAATCATGTGATTATTAAATTTAAAAACAATAAAAAAATCTTTAAGATTTCATCTTACCCTATTCAGGTTATCTAAGAACAAGAGAATGAAAAATACCAAATGATGACTAGGATGGGGAGCCAGTGTGTGTGTGTGTGTGTGTGTGTGTGTGTGTGTGTGTGTGTGTGTCAGTGAGGTGGGTTGTGAGAAAGTCATCTAGGTAAGCATTCAAGGCCCAAGTTAGATTTCTTTTCCTTCCTCACTCTTATTCTCTCTCTCTCTCTCTCTCTCTCTCTCTCTCTCTCTCTCTCGATTGATTTTATGTGTATGCATGCATTCCCTGTATGTATGTAGGTACACCCATGTTATGCAATGCCTGTGGAGATCAGAAGAGGGTGCCTGATTCCCTGGAACTGGAAGTGCAGGTGATTGTTAGCTGCCATCTGGGTGCTGGGTATCAATCTTAGATCTTCTGCAATAGGTGTCAGTGCTCTTAACCACTGACCCATCTCTCTAGGCCCCTTCCTGACTATTAAATGGACAAAAATGGGTGTGGGCACACCATCAACATAGTGAACTGTTTCCTGCTGACTGTTGGGGTGAGGTGGGTCTTGTGTATTCATTTATATCCCTTAAGAGAAGGATGGCTCCTGTGAGATGTACTCTCCCAATGGGGATGTTTGACCCTTAATTTTTTGGTATTCTCTCCTGGTCCACACAATCTGTTAAAAATAAATATAACAATAAAACAACCATCCTCTCTTAGAAAGCTTGAAGAAGAGAGAAAGTAGGAAGGCTTGGGTACTGGTCCACTTTCTCCAAAAGCATGTGTAGGCAGTATATCGATATGCAAAGAAAACTCCCTGTTCAGTTTCCAGGCATCTGGGAAGTCTAAGAGAATGAGTAGTGGGAGTTCCCATTGGTACCTAAAGGAAGTGAATGAAGGACTGAGGAACTGGATACAAGAGGAGGTGTTCCATGGAAGAGCTATGCCTCAGGCACTTCAAGGGGAGGAAGTTTGGAGAAGGACACAGTGCTTGTTAAGAACAGAATTAGGTAGTATGCCAAACTGTAGAAATGAAATGAGAGGGGAATGACCCTGGCGGAAGGCTGAGTCCATGCTATTGGAGTTGGGAGAATGAAGCTAGGGTGTAGGCTGTGTCTGACTGGATAAGTTGGGGGTTGAGCAGTAAGCCTGTGGGCAGCTCCTTCAAGGTCTGTGTAAACAGATTTTATGATGGAAAAGAGTAAGTTAGTGGTTGGTGGTCTAGCTCAAAGCCAATAGGAAGTCCGTTAGGATTGGCAATAAAGAGAATGGAACACATTTACTTAAAATACTGACCATAATGGGTAGTTTAATAGAACTGAATGACCCAATTGATGTTTTCTGAATTTAGAAACTGATTTAAGAATTAAGAATAATCATGTTAATTATTAACTATAAGTGTAACTGAGGTCACAACTGACACTTGGAAATGTCTTTAGAAAATCATATACAACTTTGTTTCCTTTAAAAACTTCTCAGGAAATTTAATTTAAGATGCCAGGGAAATTTCATTTAGGATACCAGGTAGCAGGTTGTAGATGAACTAACCCCAGTGTCAACCACAAACAGAATGGCCAACACTGTCTCAACAGTCTGGATTCCAAGGACTCACTCTCTTGAGCAGGAGGCTGTGGAACCTCCACATTTCAGTGTGTGTGAGGTAAAAAAATGCCTATTATGAGGGGAAAGGGACTGAATGGAGCGGGGAGGCCTCTCTCCTAAAGGAAGTTCCATTTTCAATAACTTCATTGACTAAAAGAGGGCCAAGACTTGGTTAGAGGCCAAGGGTGAGGGCATACTTCTGCCTAGTGCCCATGTTGTTTGCAACAGAATCATAAACCAGATGGAGTTTGGTATCTTATCTGGTTAATTTTTTCTGTGCTTGCCTAAGGTTGAATAACAGAAGCTAGCATCTGAGGTATCTCTCTGGCTAATGGTTGGAATTGTCTAGTTCATGTTCATGAAGGCGAAGATGACGTGAATTCTAATGGCACCTTCCATCTCCACCAACATTTAGGGGTGAGGAGATATGGGGATGGGACACAGGAGCCAGGAGTTAGCGAAGTTTAAAGCAAGGGCAGAATGTTTCAGATCAATGACTTTACAGAGATTCACAAGGAATTCAAGCATTGAGAAGGAGCTTATTAGTTAACAATAAAAGTCCAGACAGCACAAAACAAAGGATAACAATTAATATAATAGCAACCACAAGAGAGAAAAATATGAGTTAAGAATGTCTAATGAAGCGGCAATGCTTTCCCAGATTTGTTCATCACCAAAAATTGGTGCTTGGACTGTTGCTTCTGCAGGTACTTGGGTTTGCAATTTTAAAATATCCAGTGAAACATTATGATAGATTCAAGGCCCAATAAATGACTTTAACAACTTACCAATAATAATCAGATTCATTATATGGAACATACATAACATATAATTAGTTACCATTAAAATGATATTTCAATATTTGTGACCATCTCTGATCTTGTGCTTGCTCTTCTATCCACAAAATAGAGTCGTTTAACTGTGAACAGTTTGATTTAAAACCATGGTAGAGGTTGTACCTATAACTATAATACTGGCTGTATAAAAGTATATTTTTTTGGCTAAAATGTTTATTATAACGAATAATGTATTATAGTCTTACATAATTGTTGCAGTTCCCAATTTGTACAGAATTGCACACACATGTTTTTAACAAAAAATGCATAAGAATAATATTTTTTTTTCTTTATACTGAAAATCTCCATTCCAGATGTATACATAACTTTTGACCAATCCTGATTTCCAGATAGACTGGCCTGAAACTAGATATGTAAACCAAGATCTGCCTCCCAAGTGCTGGAATTAAAAGTGTGAACAACTTTTCAGCTAGATATGTTAATTACTCTCTCTTTTTAAAAGAGTGCATTTTTGTGCATTTCATATAATAGAACTTAAATTTAAATTCATACCCCATCTGAACCCCATAACAGATTTATGTTTTCTGTGATATGTACCAAGTCCTATATAGTCAAGCATTTGTACCCAGGTATCCCTTGGTGCAAGTTCTTTACTCTCTCTTGTGTCCCTTTCTAACTTCCCACTGCCTCTGCTTTCATAGTTACCTTTCTACATTCATGTTCTACACCTATATCAATTTATATGTGTTACAGTCTGAGATCCAAAAATGCCCCAAACAGACACTTGAGCCTGGCACCACAGATCAGAGACTCACCTCAGAGGTGTCTTCTCAAGGAGGAGAGCATGGGTAGAGGAACATTTCTCCGGAGCTCTCCCCTGACTGTCCAGACCTCAGGGCAGACCAGATGTCTATGGGGCTTGGATCTTTGTGGAACCTCCAAATGTCATGGGATGCTTTTTGTACAGAGAAGCTATAACTAGGAGTGAAAAGTTTAAGTTCCCAAGCATACAGGTGGAGAGTACCTTAACAACTTCTATTCTATTAATCATTAATTACTATTTTGTAGAACAAACCAAGCACAACCTATAGAAGCCATAAATCAGCACTTAGCAGGAGCACTCTAGGAACTCTGACCTGTTCCCAAGACAAACAGGGTCCAGCATATATATATTCCATATCCTGTGCCAAAAGCCTGATATCTTCAGAAACTGGAGTCAACTTAAACTTTAACATGATGTACC
This sequence comes from Nannospalax galili, assembly GCF_000622305.1. Taxonomy (NCBI): domain Eukaryota; kingdom Metazoa; phylum Chordata; class Mammalia; order Rodentia; family Spalacidae; genus Nannospalax; species Nannospalax galili. The sequence continues at coordinate 4,157,568 of NW_008332088.1, forward strand.
TATGGTCAAGAAGGTGCATTATAACAATATACAGTTAAAGGTAAATTCTGCATAGAAGATAATTCAGATGATGCTTGTCTTTATGAGTTTTGCTTATTTTGTTTAATATAATAATGTTTAGTCCCATCCAAATTGCCAAAAGTGCCATGATTTCATTCAATTTTCCTACTGAATAAAACTCCTCCTGTAAATATACCACATTTTATTTACATATTTATTTTTTGATTAATCTAGACTGGTTCCATATTGTGGTCACTGTGCATGGTACAGCATAAATACTAGTTCTCAGGCCATAATTGTTCATACTTGACATCAGAATAAAATATCTGTTACTCTTTTGCATAGGTTGTTTTTAAATGTACATTCCCGAAGAAAGGTTTTTCTTCAGGGAATCCAGGAAAAGAAGGTGTCCCTGAAAGTATTTAACCTAGAAAGACAGTGGAGGTTAAGGACACACTGAATATGTTCTTAGCAAATTATGATTTGCAAAACACTTTCTTGAATTAGTTTTTCAATATTTTCAAAATGTTTCCTCAGAATATTGACTAGATCTTGCTATTAAATAGATTTCATGCTACTATGTAGTTGTGATGGTTATTATGATCCACCTATTTTAAATTTTAACATCAATATAATTAACATTTTTATAGAGTTTTAAAAAATATTTTATTTATTATTTTTATTTTATGTGTAAGAGTGTATTTCCTGCCCATGTGTTAGTGTTCCCGTGTTGCATAATGCCCACAGAGAACAGAAGAGGCCATCGGATCCCCTGGAACTGGAGTTATGGACAGTTGTCAGCTGGCATGTGGGTGCTGGTATTTGAACCTGGTCTTCTGAAAGAACAACCAGTGTTCTTAGCTGCTGAACCATCTCTTCAGACCCTAGAATTTGTTTTTTAGAAGAAGAAATTCTTGCCGGGCATGGTGGTACATGCCTTTAATCCCAGCACTCGGGAGGCAGAACAGGCAGATCTTTGTGAGTTCAAGGCCAGCCTGGTCTACATAGTGAGTTCCAGGACAGCTGGGGCTACAGGGAAACCCTGTCTCAAAAAGACCGAAAAAAAAAAAAAAAAAAAAGAAGAAATTCTTCAAGACAGAATAAAAATGCAGTTATGTGTATTTGCAATTCTAAAAATGCCTTAATTTGAAAAGACAAAGAACTGTAAAATTCAGTTGCTTACAGGAAAGCCAAGGCTGTAAAATATTGAAAGAACAACCTCATGAGAATAGAGATATTTATGTTTATGTGTCTAGTGCAACTGTGAGAACAGTATTACAGAATGTACATGGCATTGTTCAATGGGTCCGCTTTGCCAAATAGAAAAGACGGTTTCTCTTTTCTAACAGAACATTCAAGATGCAGACACATGAAAATAATAACTGGAAAGCAATAAATGTAAATAAAACATTACTGTGTCCCTTTCCTATTGCCCATCCACCATTTCTGCAGTAAAGTATGATGACAAGTGGTAGGTTCAGAGCAATGGTAGAAAGTTGAATTGTTGAACTTAAAAAAAAAAATTCCTCTAGTAAATTTTAAAAGTCAAATCAAAGAAAAAAGCAGAAGAAAATATGTACATACTATTTCTATGATATAATAAAGTTGTTATTCGAAAACATGGACATCCCTGCTCTGCTCTGGTGTGGTCAGGTTCTTCAATAATGAAGCTTGCATCAGAAGGTGGAATAAGGTGGAAATTCAGTGACAACTGTAGGCCACCAGGAATTTCTTGTATTTCTAGACTTTGGAGGGGAGGACTTTAAGTTGAGAGGCAAGTTTCTGAGTTTAGCAGATTAGTGAAGATTTGATAAACTGTAAGGACAAAATTATGGAAACCTATCCTGTTGCCCCACTCTCACTTGGGGCTGCTACATGTTAAGAATTTTGCAGTTTAGGAAAGTACTACACGAGATATAAGGCATGGTTGATCACCACTACAGGGGAGTCTCTGTGATTTAATAAATGTCCAATTTATTTTCATGCTCAAAGGATTCTTAGTACAAATTGCAAAGTTACAGTTCAGTATGCTAATTCCTTTTTTAACATTGGGAAAAATATCCATTATTGAAATAGGAAAAATAATTACCAATGTTTAGTTAGTTCTCTAGAGATTGAGTCACTTAGGTTGTACAAACTTGCCTTTTATGAACAGTTGAACAATAATGGAAATAAAAGTTAACCTGTAGAAACATTAATGCAACAACGAAAATGATCCTTACTCACAGTGTTACAAATGAATTTTGTTCTGGAAAGAATACAAAGGCCTGGAATTAAATTCTAATTGGAACTGGTTTGAATATCTATTGGTTTACTCATTAACAAGACAGAGTGTGTACAT
>NW_008332088.1:4160130-4188639 GCF_000622305.1 Nannospalax galili
TTTTGCATTATATCTGTATAGGAATCATATATTTATCTCTTGTTAAAATTAGATCTTACCATTAATATGAAGTGAGCCAATGATAGGAAAAAACAGAAGATTAAAAAGTTAAAGTATTGGGTGAATAGCTACATGATTTTGCCCACAGTTTTGCTGCTTCTCTCTGTGTAAAACACTGAATATTTTATTTATGTTTAATTGAAATAAGCCAAGCTGTTAGATTTCAGAATGCAGGCATGTTCCCCTCTAGAGTGACTGAGTTCACTTTTCAAAGACTTAGAACTATTTATTTAGATGAATATGGAACTGGAGAAATGAGGAAGGGTGGAGGTGCCAGAAACTTGGAAGAAAATGGGAGAAAGAATGACTTTCATGGGACAGCATCACAGTACTGCTCTCTCTAGCATCTCCATTCTTTTTCATCATTCTGCTGTGTTTGTGGCTGCCAGAATAATTAAAGGAGTGGGGCAGTAGATTCTGTTACTGTCTTGCTTTCAAGCTTTGCACTCAAGTTGATTAATGCTTTCTTTACACTTGCACTGGGCTGCTCTACATTTCCTTTGTAAGTAATGCTAATTAGATTGAACAAGCAACTGGTACTTGCAGAGCTCCTGTTTGAGCTGGAATAACTCCTGGGAGAACAGGATGCTTCTGGATGCAACTAAATTAGAAAATTAGTATGCAAAACGCATATGCAGGTGATTTTCATTTTGGCAACCTATCTTTGAGAACATACTATGTATACAGTAATTGTGGGAAAAAAATAATACTCCTACATATCCCTGGGCATAGACACATTCGTTTACTTTCCAAACACTGGTTATGGTCAAAGTATCAAGAGATTAAAGTGAGTAAAGTGAAGGAGGTAATGAACTGTTCCTTTTCATCTGATTATTTAGATTGATGCTAATACATGGTTTAAAGCAAAAAACAATGAGTGATACATTTATGTTTGAGACAAGGTATGATGAAATTTTCAAAAGAAATTTTTTTTATTAAAAAAAAAACCACGACAAAAACAAAAACGCAATTGATAAATGAAAACATAATGGTAAGCTTAACTCCTGCCTTAGATATCTGCCTCTGCAAACAAGCCTGCAGAAGAAATTTATTTCAGGAGTATTGGGGCATGTAAGCCCCTGTGCTGATAACCCAATAGGCTGTAAACCCACCAGAGCTCCAACACTGTGTAGGAATCTATAAACACAACGAAGGGGTTCTGCTGAGGCCTGGAGCTGTTTGGAAGAAAGCTCTACTTGCATCAGCTGGCAGGAATAAACTATTCAAACTTCTCTGCTTAGTCTCTTGCTGCCTTCTCTGTGTGTGGCTTGTCCCATGCATGTTTCCCATAACACCGAGAATAATGCCATGAGCCACAATGTCTAAACTGCTATACTTTGGGGAAAAAAAGCTGCTTTTGTTATTGCCTGAAGAAATTTAAATGTTCTGTTCTTAAGGTGAATTTCAAACAACATATTTTGATCATTAAAGTCCCTCCCCTATCTACACTGCATTATCCCCCCAATTTCAATACACACACACACACACACACACACACACACACACACACACCCCTACAGAATAAAATTTGTGTCCTCAAATACCTTCAATGTGGATTCATCCACAGGAGCCTAAGTCTCACCGTTAAATGAGACTGAATGTCTCCTCACCAGCAGCCATCACTTGTCAACAGTCCCTCAGGAAGATTTCTTACTGATTTCAACATGCCTATACTGAGGGGTTTTTTTTGTTTGTTTTTGCTTTTGGTTTTTTTTTTAATTATTATTATTTTGGTTTACATGGAACTTGAGCATGTGTTCCAATTACTGAGTTCAGAAAGGTAAATATTGGACCAGTGTATCAGCTAAGAGTGTAATGGCAAGTACCCAAATAATTATAAATGTGTGTAATGACAAGTCCCCAAAGAATTATAAATGAAACACGAGAAATTGCTGGAAAAAATGTTGCTTTTATTATTTTTACTTCCAGGAGTAGACAAGCAGAATGGTATTTTGCTCAATGAAACTTGGACTACTTGGGGATGGTGAAATTAGTAATTTCATTTTTAATATTAGCTGCTTATTAGCACCTAAATGAAAATTTTGATTCAAATTTTGGATCTAAGCATCAAATTGAACCATAAGTCAGAATTACTTAATAGATTTTCTTTTAAAAAGTTGTAATTAACATGCAATATGATTCTCAATTTACACTTTTTTTAAACTGTAACAATTACATATGTCTATGTAACTTGCATAAGTTATAGGTTTTAGAAACATCCTATGACTCCACGTGTTCTTGACAGTCATGGTGGTGCATGCTTATTTTCAAAACACTTGGGAGGATTAGGCAGGAGGACTATGAGTTAGAGTACAGACTGGGATACATACATTCCGGCATACTATACAGACTGGGATACATACATACAAACAAACACAATAACAAAACAAAATGTACTTTTTTAGAATTATGTAAGAAAATTAATCCTTAGGTATTTGTGAACCCAGGGCAATTATTTTCTGAATTTTATAAGACTAGATCAGCTTTCAATATTCTATAAGTTTGCAAGAGTAAAAATAATACAGCACATATTTATATTTTAAAATCATTTTTGTACTATTTTCATACTATAGAATTTATAAGTCATATATCTGTATGGAAACCTTGATCTTTATACTAATTCAATAATTCTCATATTTTGTTGTAAGAATTATGAACAACAGTAAATCTAATATCTCATTATTTTAACAAATATTTATTTGGGAGAAATAATCAAGGTCTGTGGCAATAGCCTCTGTTATTTGGGGAAACTCTGGGGCTATCATGGCGTCAAGGGGAGGTTTCTCCTGTCTAGCACCATGTTTGCTGTTATATAGCCTCCAGGTACACACATGAGCTCATGTTCAGATACCATATGTGTATTCTTCTGGGGGGGGATTGAAATAATACATTCCCCTCTAACTTGTCACACCACATAAACTGTATTTATCTCTCTATCTCTCTCCCTTTCTAACCTACCTCTGCCCTCCCCATTAAGTACCCCCATTTTCCCCTTGATACCATTCTCCTATTATCCCCCTCCTTTGAGTTCCTTCTTCATAATCCCCAACAATTCTTTGTAAGTCCCTCACTGTTCCCCCTCCATCCCGTTGAATACTCCCATTTTACCCATTTCCCCTTTGATAACATCTGTTCTCTACTATACCCCTTTCTCAGGCTCTTTCTTTCCCTTTTCCTCTGTGGTTCCTTTCCATTATCCTGGCTCCTGCTATTGCATCAGGATATATACTCACATATAAAGAACTGGTGTTTAATTACCTACCAGAACTTGAAGGTCAGACCCTATTGCTGAAGATAAGGCATTCTTCAGGCACAGGATTTGGAGCACTGTAGTTTTAACTGTCCTGGAAACAGTCTCCCCGAGGACTAGCTCTCATAGTTTTAGAGAATGGTGTGAAAGATGCTAAGGGAGAAAACTAATCAGTAGTACAACCCAGCTGTAAAGCCTAATAACCACATTGACTGGCACATCAAACTATCTCTATTGGTGCATCAGTGGCGCTTTTATCTAAGGGGCAATAAACAGCTATCTCAATGGATTTAAAGCCCTCTCAAGGGAGGGAAATCATGAGTGGAACTGTAAATATGGCTAAATACAAATGGCTGGGGAGGTCATAGATCCTAGAGAAAATCCTGCCTCTGAGATATTTCTAGACAAATTAAATTTCTTAGTGTATGCTAAATAAGGATCCTTATATTAACAGACAAGTATATCATATACCACTAATCAAAGAAAGTTCTTTTGCAATAGATGGAGGCTATTAAAGAGTTCCACAATAGTTACACAGAGAATATGTGTCTGAGTGATGCTCCGCCTTATCTGGCATATCTAGAGTGAAACCTGTACACCTAAGGCTCATGAAATATAGCAGAAGAGAGGATAGAGAGAATTCTAATACATCCCTCAACAATCACCAGAGAAGCTTCCACATCTAACAGAGTGTGATGCACACAGAATGCCATACGTAGCCAAATTTCAGAGAGTAAGAGACTGCAAAGTGTATTTCCCTTGATAGGAGTCCTTTATTAAACCTCACTCATTCATGACTCAGTGACCATTGCAGAGAGGGGGCAGAAGAATTGTAAGAGCCAGAATTGGTGCCTGATCTTAAGGAAACGGACTTTCAGGCCTCTGGGCACTTGCTCATATGAATTTGCAACAATGGTGACAGCATACGGAAGAGCCATGCTGACTCAATCACACAAAAGCCCAGTATAGAACTGTGGAAATGGGTAACAAGACATAACCTTAGCCAAGGAACTACTGACAACTGATTATTGTGGGTTGAAGATGAGTAGATTTTCTTTAAGGAAATGGCTCCAGATAGACTGACTAGACTTCAGTGGGCGATGAACATCTGGGTAAATGTATGACTGGATAGAACTTAACACAGATGACAGAATGCATGAAATCCAGTGAAGGGTATGAGGTTCAGAGATGGTGGAGGGAGGTCTAGATTTTATTAAGATCTATTACATGAAATGCACAAAACTCAATAAAACATATACATTAAAATATTTATTTTTTATTCGTAGGACTTATTATCTTTGACAAGTTGGCATGTTTTCACATATTTTTCTGTTTTTGCATGTTTCCTTGACTAACACAAATTACTTGACTGAACATGAATTAAAGGCCTCAGGAAAATGGAGTCTTCTTGTGTGCTATACATAAAGAAGAGTAAATGTAAGATAATGATGTAATTTCATAGGTAAACAGAGAAATGATCATTTTTACATGAAAGTGAAGAATCATACTCAACTCAGAATTATGAGTTTTCAACATATTGTTATTCTACAGATGAGATCCAAACTTTTTTGTGACATTTAATCTATTATTAAGCCACGTAATTTATTTTGTTTTACTAACATCATTAGTTTTTTTTCTTATTTTTAAAATATTTTATTTGAGTTTCTGTGCATTTCCTATAATAGATCTTTAACAATTTTAGACCCCATTCCCCACCCATGCCCACAATACACTGCTCCCACCAGTTTTCATGCATTCTCTCCTATATGTTGTCTTATCTGGCCAAGCTCTTATACTATTAGTTTTATACAGTGAACAAGAAGAAAGCTATTTTGGAGCCAAGTTTAAGGAAATGACAGAAGGTGTAGAGGTCTAGCAAGACATGGAACAATATTCTTTCTCTGTCAGTGTTAACATACTCTTCAGTTCACTAGTATACAAAAGCTGATAGACCTGAGAAAATATGTAAGAAACTTACCTTTTCTCTTTCCGAGACACTTATTAAATGGCATCACTGAGCACAAGGTAGATTGAAGAAGAGACTGAATATTTCCTAAGTACATGTTGGAGATCAATCAAATGTTGAAGCCATATTCTGCCGTGTAAAATTTTTCCTTATGGTATCTCTTTTCAGTTATCAAGTCCTAAATAGAAGAGAATTCTAAGTACTTCTTTTAAGAACCGAATGTTGTTTCAATTGGGGTAGTCAGTATTTGACTCTTGAATCAACTTACTCAGATGGAACCTCTACCCTAATAATTATTGTCAATAAATAACCACTAAAAGTAAGTGGTAACCCTGTAGGCTTAGGTACTGACAGAACATCGATGCCAATTTTAGAGAAATGTGAAGGCCAAAAGACATGTACTGAATGAATTTTTGTTAATAAATAAAGTAGGAGCAAATAGATTCTGGTCAGTCTCAAATTGAGATTAGTAATTCCTCTAGAAAGGAGAGGTTATAAGATCAGGAGAGAGAAATGTAGATAAGCACATTGGGATAGAGTATGAGAATGCCTTTAAAGCAAAACAAATATTAGATTTGCTCTGTATTTTCATGTCAGTTTGACTTTATCCTACTTTTGGAATATTTGAGCTATGTTTAAAGCAGTATTTTAACATATGTAATATTACAGTAGAGTTCAGAATAATTTAATTTAATAGGCATGATTTCCCATCTGTGACAAAAGTTGGTAAGCTACTAAATAACTTATGGGGTTCTTTATAAAGTTAGAAGTATTGAAAATTAATGGAGAAGTTTGAGAAATAAGATAACACTCTAGTTCATAGACTATGTGAAATGATTAGAGTTTGATGACTATGAAGAAAGTAAGTTCAAAATAAATGACTAAAGCTTCTCATCCCTAAAAGCTAAAAATAAGTGATTCCAAATAATTTTATAGTGAAGGTATAGGCTATTTTTCCTCTTTGGAAGTGGAACAAGAACCACTACTCCTGCACCTTGGTTAGTTAAAGCCTGCAAACTCCTTTGACATCTTTCCTCTCTGGGACTAAGAAAAGAAGTACTAGTACACTGGATCACCCTGGTGATCTAGTTAGTACTCAGCCCCTCCTTCCAGTCTCCGAACTCACAGATCTATTTGTGATTCCCATCTGGTACACTGGACCAGACTGAAATAGACGAGGAATCACCCTGTACCTCTGATAAAAATATCAAAAGTAGGAACCTGAAGCACAGACCAAACACTTATTCAAACCTGGCATATCAGATGTAGAACTTAAACAATGTAGTGCATATGCATAGTGAAAATGAAAAAAAAAAGCATAAATAATAGGAAAAAACAATATGACACATTCCCTCCGAATCCTACCAGTGCTACAGAAGTATTATTCCATGACACAGAGTTAAAACAACAATGGGAAATATGTTCAAAGGCTTCAAGGAGCTTAAAGAACATACAAATGAAAGAAGTAATACAAAGAAGGTAGGAGGGAACTTCTGACTGAAACTGAAAAACATACAGATATTCTTGTCAATTGGAAATGGCAAAGACAGCTCAGAATTTGACAGTTGAATTCACTAAAGGAGAAATACTGAAACAACTATAACTGAGATTAAGATAAAATTGAAATGCTCAATAAGCTAGTTAGAAATACAGGAGAAAGTTTTACCAGCAGAATAAAATGAATGGAAAACAGAATAAAAAGACTCAAGGCTAAAGTTGAATAATTGGACCACTGACACCAAAAATATGATAAATTAGAGAAAAAGGCACAATAGAATATGCAGGAACTGTGGGACACCTAAAAAAGACCACATGTATGAATTATGGGCAGAGAGGAAGGAGAAGAGTCTCAGGTCAATACCATTGACCAGATCTTCAGCAGGATTGAAGAGGAAAACTACCTAAATTAAGGAAAGACACCCAAATATAGACACAAGAAGGACAGAGAACATCAAATAAACAGGACTAGAAAAGAAACTTCCAATGGCTTATCATAGTAAAAACACTAAATATATAGAACAAAGAGAGAGTAATGGAAGCCTCAAAGGAAAAACAGCAAGTTAAATACAAAGGAAAATCCATCAGAATAAAAGCTGACTTCTCTTGCAAATTTGAAAATTGGAATAGCAAGTTCTCAATAACTAGAAATGACATCCCAGACAATTTACTGAGGAAAACTGTCTATCATGGTTGAACAACAACAACAACAACAACAACAACAACAACAAAATCTTCCATAATATAAATAACTTGAAATAATTCAAGCATTGCTATTCTAGTCTCAAACAATATTGACTTCATACCAAAATTAATTAGTAGAGATAAAGAATGTCACATTATTTTGATTAAGGAAAGAATCAACTAAGAAAACATTATAATTATGAACAGATATGGAACAACTCTTGGGCACCAAACATCATATAGAATACTACAGGAATTCAAGACACAGATTAACCCCAAGTGAGTAATAGTAGATGACTTCAAAACCCCACTTTCTCCAATGTACACATTGTCTGGCCAAAGAATAAACAGGCGATCTTCAGAATTACAGGATATCCTGCTTCAAGTGCACCTAACAGGCATCTAAAGCATAGCCACTAAAGCATACAAGGATACACATTCCACTCTGCAGCCCATAGAAAATTCTGTATAATAGACTACATACTGGGGCACAAAACCAACCTCAGCAAACACAAAAATAAAATTTGAATAATTCTATAAATTTATCAGACCACAATGTAATAAAACTTAAAATCAACACTGGAAGAAGCTCTAGTCAGTACATAAACTCATGGAGATTAAAAAACACACATCTGAATGATGACTGGGTCAAAGGAAAACTAAAAAAGAAATAAAAGTATTCCTGGAATTCAAAGAAAACCTCTGGACACTTTAAATGCAGTCCTAAGAGGGAACTTTGTAGCTCTAAGTGCCTACATTAAAAAAATAAAAGAGAACACAAATAAGTGATTTAACATTGAAACTGAAGACACTGGACAGGCAAGAAAAAATGAAACCCAAACCCATAAGTGAAGAAATAACAAAACCAGAGCAGGAATTAATGAAATAGAAACAAAGAAAGCAGTACAAAGATTCAATGAATCCAAGAGCTGGTTCTTTGAAAAGCTAAACAAGATAGACCCTTAGCCCAGTTAACCAAAAGAAAGAAAGAGCAAATCCAAATCAACAAACAATTTCTTTTGAAAACCTAAAAGAAAAGGATGGATATCTAAAATTACAGGAATCACCAAAGTTAAACCAAGAAGATATCAACAGTTTAAACAGATCCATAACATAAGGAAATCAAAACAATAATACAAAGCCTCCCGACTAAAAAAAAAACTCAGGCTCAGATGGATTTACAGTAGAATTCTACCAGAAAATTAAAGAAGACCTCCAACCAATACTATTTAAATTATTCAAAAATGATATGAATAGAGGGAGAACCCCAAAATTCCTTCTCCTCCTATGAAGCCAGCATCACTGTAATACCAAAACCAGGTAAAGACAACTGAAAAAGAAAACTTTAGACCCATATCCTTAATGAATGTAGATGCAAAAATTCTCAACAAAATACTTCCACATACAGATGTACATTAAAAACTTCTTTCACCATAATAAAGTAGGTTTTACTTGAGGGATTCATGGATGGTTCAATATACACAAGTCAATAAATGTCATCAGTCAAATAAATGGACTCAAAGAAAAAAAAATCACATCATCATCTCAATAGATGCAGGAAAGGCTTTTGACAAAATTCTGCATGAATTCACAATAAAAGTTCCCCTTTAGGGAACTGGACTGGAGGGAACATACCTCAACATAATTAAAGTTATATACAACAAACCCACAGCCAACATGCTTCTAAGTGGAAAAAAAAAAAAAACTGGATGGATTCCCATAAAAGTATTAAAGTCAAGAACCAAACAAGGATGTCCAATATCTCCATTCTTTTTGCAATATAGTTGCTTGAAACTTTTGCTAGATCATTAAGACAAGAGAAGGAAATTAAAGGAGTACTAATTAGAAAAGAAGAGGTCAAATTATCCTTTTTTTCAGATGATATGATACTATACCTAAGAGATCCCAAAAGTTCCACCAGAAAACTCCTAGAAATGATCAACACTTTCAGTATAGTGGCAGGTTACACAATTAATCCACAAAAATCAGTAGCCTTTCTATATACCAATAACAAGCAACTACAGAAAGAGTACAGGAAAACCCTCTCATTCACAATAGCCACAAAACAAACAAACAAACAGAAAACCCATAAAATATATTGAAATAATCCTGACCAAAGACATCAAAGATCTCTACAATGAAAATTTTAAATCTTTAAAGAAAGAGATGAAGGAAGACAGCAGAAGATGGAAGGACCTCTCATGCTCATGGGTTAGAAGAATTATTTTGAAAATGACCATCTTACCAAAAGAAATATACAGATTCAATGCAATTCCAATACAAATCTCCATGAAATACTTCACACAATTAGTACAAACCATCCTTAAATTTGTATGGAAGCACAGAAGAGTCCAGCTAGCCAAAGCAACCCTGAGCACAAAGAGCAATGCTACGGGGAATACTATACCAGATCTCAAAGTATACTGCAGAGCTATGTACTGTATGGTACTGGCACAAAAATAGACACATAGATCAATGGAACATTATTGAAGACCCAAATATGACTACACACAATTTCAGCCACTTGATATTTGACAAAAGTGCCAAGAATACACAATGGAAGAAAGCATCTTCAACAAATGGTGCTGGCAAAACTGGATCTCCACCTGTAGAAGAATAAAACTAGAGCCTTATCTTTCACCTTGCAGAAATGTTAACTACAAAGGGATCAAAGACCTCAGTGTGAAACTCAAGACTCTGAAACTATTACAAGAAAACACAGGCAGTACCTACAATGTATAGGCATAGGAAAGGACTTTCTAAATCAGACACTATTTGCTCAGGACTTAAGGTCATCAGTCAACAAGTGGGACCTCAGTAAACAAATATGCTTTTGTGCAGTGTAAGAAAAAAATCAAGAAAGTGAAGAGAAAACCCACAAAATGGGAAAAAAAATATTCATCAGTGACACATCTGATAAAGGTTTAACATCTATAATACATGTATATAAAGAATTAAAAAAAAAGAACCAAGAAAACAAATAACCCAATTAAAAGATGGGCTAAAGATCTAAACAGAGTTCTCAAAAGAAGAAATGAAGATGCCTAAGAAATATTTTAAAAAGTGTTCAACATTGTTAGTAATTAGGGAAATACAAACTGAAACCACCTTAAAATTTCACCTTACCCCAGTCAGACTGGCTAAGATCAAGAGAACCAATGTTACCAAATGCTGGAGAGGATGTGGAGAAAGGGAAATGTTCATTCACTCTGGACGTAATTGCAAACTTGTGCAACCTCTATGGAGAGCAGTGTGGAGAATTCTTACTAAATTAAAAATGAGCCTAACATGTAAAGCAGTTATACCACTCCTTTGCATATACCCAAAGGACTCTTCCTATTGCAGAGACTCTTGTACAACCATCTTTGTTGCTGCTCTTTTCACAATAGCTAAGAGATGGAAGCAACCTAAGTGTTCCTCAACTGACGAGTGGTTAACAAATGTGTGGTGCATTTACACGATGGAGTTCTACTCAGCAATAAAGAAAGATGAAATAATGAAGTCTGCAGGTAAGTGGATGGATCTAGAAACTGTTCTATTAAATTAAGTAACACAGATTGAGAAAAACAAAAGATGTATGTTGTCCCTCGTATATAGATCCTAGCACAAAATCATTATAAAAGAATAAAAGATGGAATTTCACTGAAATGGGACAATAGTCCACAGAAAAGAGATGATGGAGAGACCCAAAAGTTCAGTGCCTTGCCACAATAAGAGGATGATCACCCCACACGTAGCATACCCTCCAAGTCTCAGGGACTTTTGGGGAAGAGGTTGGTGGAAAGAATGTAAGAGCCAGAGAATGGGTTGGAGTGTTAAATGGAAGTGTGCTCCAACCACTATGATGGTAAGCTATCACTACACCTACTTCCCATGCTTTTCAAGGAGCAGATGGGGAGTCAGTTACCCCCACCCAAAGAGGCAACTTTAGCTGCATGTGGAGGGGGAGCTAAGGATATATAAGCCAAGACCATCATGAGGCACCTCTCTCACCATTTTGTGTGTCTATCCAGAAGTCACAGGATGTATATTTGAGTATGGACATTCCAGAGCAGCCATAAATGGGGAACACCCACTCTTCTGTAAATAACCCCCACCCTATGATCTGTTAACAAGGCCAATAAACTCATTAGCATTTTCAAAACAAAAAGAACAGAGCTAATGAAAATCAATATTCTACCAACTTGACCCCATGTTGGCAAATCCTTTGGTCTTTGATTTTTTTATTCCTATTTTCCCCCCCTCAAAATTCAGTGTATATATATTTTTATGTAACCTGCTTAAAGTTATTTCTGGAAAGGAAAAATGTTTTAGAAATTGCCTCTTTGGAATAAACACACACACACACACACACACACACACACATACACACACAAACACACTGTAATCTCAATAAATGCCTCCAAAGCCATTGAAAAATCCCAACATGTCTTTAGGAAAAAATCCTAGAGGGACTTGGACTGGAGAGAACATGCCTTCAACATCATTAAGACTATAGAAGACAAATTCAAAGCCACCATCATTTAAATGGAGAAAACTCGAAGTGCATTCTCAATAAAATCAGGAATGAGGCAAAGCTATGCAATATCTGCACTCCTTTACAGCATAGTGCTTGAAACCCTAACTAGCACAATAAGAAAAGAGAAGAAAATCAAAGAGGTACTAGTTGGAAAAGGATAAGTCAATTTATCCATATTTACAGATGATATGAAGTTATTTGTGAGATCCGAAAAATTTCATCCTAAAACTTCTAGAGCTGAGCAATGTTTTCATCAGTGTGGCAAATCACAAAATTCTTTTTATAAAAACAAGTAGCCTTTTTACACCAATAACAAGCTGTGAGATGAAGAGATCATAGAAACACAGTCCCCTTAACAATGTCCTCAAAAAAAATATCTAGGAATAATCTTAACCAAAGACATTGAAGAACTCTACAATGAAACTTTAAATCTTTGCAGGAAGAGGTTGAACAAGACACTAGATAATGGAAAGACCTCCTGTGCTCATGGACTGGTAGAATAAATATTGTAAAAATGAGCATCCTAATGAAAGCAATTTACACAGTTAATAAAATCCCAATAAAGTTTCCAATGAAATTTTTCACAGAAAGAGAAAATTTATACTAAAATTTATAAGGAGCTACAAAAGACCCAGATACCCTAAGCAATCCTGAGAAAAACAGCAATTTTGTTGAGATTACCATACAAGATTAAAAGTATATTATAGGCTATAACAAGAAAAAAGCAGCACAATACTGGCATGAAAACAAAGAGGTAGATCAATGATGCAAAATAAGGGACTGAAACATGAGTGCAAGCAATTACAGACAGCTAACATTTGATAGAGGTGCCAAGAATATACACCGGAGTAAAGACAGTATCTTAATTAATTGGCCTGGAGAAGCTTGATCTCAAGGGTGTAAAAGAATGAAATTACATCTCTGTCACTGTTTATCAAAATAAAATCCAAATGTGTTAAAGACCTCAAGGTAAAGCCTGAAGACATAAGAAAATATGGGCAGCGCTCTGTAAGATGTAGGTGTAGAAAAGAATTTTCTTTAAAAAAAAAACAATTTAAATTTTTAAAATTATTTTTATTTTATGTGGATGCATGTATTGCATTCATGGAGGTAATATCACCTGTATTGTGCAATGGCTGCGGAGGTCAGAAGAGGCTGTCAGATCCCCTGGGACTGGAGTTCTGGACAGTTGTTAGCTGCCATTTGGGTGCTTGGATTTGAACCCAGGTCTTCTGCAAGAACAACCAGTGTTCTTAACTGCTGAGCCATCTCTCCAGCCCCAGAAAAGAATTTTATAAGCTGGACTTTGTTTGCTGAGGAATTAATGTAAACAATTGCACACAGCACATTATTGCATTAAAAGCTTCTCTACATGTGGGAAATGAAACAACCAAATGAATGAAGAGTAAGCCCAGAGAGTGGGAAAGAATCTTTGCCACTTATACATATGATAGAAGATTAACTTCCAAAATACACATAGAACTCAAAAAAACAAAGAATCAAGAAAACCTCATTAAAAACGGTTTGCAGAACTACACAGAGAGGTTTTCAAAGAAGAAATAAAAAATGGCTTAGAAATATCTTTGAAAGTGTTCAACATCTTTAGGACACTGAAAAGTGCACACTAAAACTGCCTTGAGATTTCATCCTTCACCATTTAATAAAAGGAGGTGGCACTGAATATGATCAAAGTACATTGCATGAAGTTCTTAATGAAGCTATTTTAATTCAGTTAAGTGATGTTTTTATTTGTGACTTCATTACAATAAAGTGATTTTTATGCAAAAGTATCAATAGGTAGATGATAGAGTTTATGTTCTTACACCTTTGTTTCTGAAGGAATAGAATGACTTTCCTTTAAATCCGTCAATGACTCATGGAAATATTCTGGATTCGATGATCAAGATGTAGAGTTAGTAAAGATGTAGCTGAGTTTGGTGAAAAATCAAACTAGATAAGCACCAGAGTCTGAGAATGCTCTGATGGAGATAAACTCCAATGCTGTGGGGTTCTGTAAAGGAATTTCACACTGAGGTCAGATCAATGTTTAAAGAATGAATAAATGATAAATATGGTGAAAGTCAATGAGGTGAGGAACACAAAATATTCTTCTTGTAGAAAACAAACTGTAAAAAGGGTAAGATTTGTGTTCAGAATTTTAAGTGCTTCAGCACAGCAGAAGTGATGAGGGGAATAACTCATTGCCGCATAAAGGATCCCATGGTACTTTTAAATCATTTATTCACTCTGCCTGTGTTCTTCTTACATAATTTCACTGTTTTGGGAGTCTCAATGCTTCTAAGGATTTTCTGTGAAACCCATAAAACAAACATGTAAACCAAGATAATTATGATATATGAAAGTGATTTTAAGGCTTTTAAGGATTTTCTGTGAAACCCATAAATCAAACGTGTAAACCAAGATAATTGTGATATATGAAAGTGATTTAATTAATTTAAGATACATATATTTACATGCATAATAATAAACTTTTAATTATAAAATTGAGTAAGAGTAAAATATTAATAAAAGCAAACTCTTTATGTTTTAAATTACTAATAAAAATTAGTTAGTAGTCTGCTCTTTTTCATTAAGATTTATGACCAACAGCACTGCATGACTGCTTTAAACATAACTGTCAGTCAACTACTGAATCAGATCTTTTAGAGGAAAATCCTAAGCTATCAAATTGATTCTACTATGTGCTAATTTTTTTTTATTATAGATTACTTGTCAGTTCTAAATTCTTTTACTAGGGACAGTTGGTGGATTATTTTGAGGCTTAATAATTCTTGATTTCAATCACTATGCATGAGGGAGTGATCATGATATTTTCATCCTGCAGGTACACATCAATTTGCTGCTGTTGTCATGAAGGTAATTATCATCTCTACCCTCAGAAAGTCCAGGAGCAATCACTGTGGGTACATATATTCTAAATTAAGTTCTGTGGGGAAACAAGTGAAGATTATGCTTATAACAACTCTAAGGGAACATTTGAAAAGTTGATGTGGTCTGTGAGCTTTTAAAGATCTTTAAAATAAATGAAGAGTTTTCTCTTTTATAAACACATATTTGAAATGGAACTTAGCTGAGGTGAAATATTCCTAGGTACCAATATGCACAATCCTACAGCTCCTACTTAACAGTTATTTTTGTTTCACACATGAAGCTGCCCTTTATCTGATATTTATTCTTATTAAAGAACAAAGAAACAGCCTCAAATGAATGAGAAAACTTCTGTGAGTACACACTTGTTTCTGGGTGATTTATCCAGACATAAAAAGTGGTTAAACTATATTTATTTATTTATTATTTATTTATTATTTATAATAATGTGTAGGAGTGTTTCACCTGAATGTATATAAGTGCACCACGTATGTGCAAACCAGACGAAGCCAGAAGAGGAGAGGGCATCCAATCTCTTGGAACTGGAGTTATGGACAGTTGTTAGTTTACAGTTGAATTAATACAGTTATATAATATTGTACTCCATATAAACCCTATAAGACATAAAATTCAATGAGGTTTTAAACTTTAAAAAAGATCTCCATTTCACTATTAAAATACACAGTTTCACAAAGAAAATTTCATTTTTTAATACAATTGACACTAAGATGCACATACGTTTCTAATCTCTATATAACTGATTATTACTAGTCACAGTCAGTTACTTTCTGAGCTCCTTGGCATCTGAGCATGGATATAAAGTCATCAGGTAGATTTCAATGGTAACATTTTTCACATCTACGAATTATTAAGGAGCAAATTTTTATGCTTTGAAGAATTTTTTTCCTTTTATTTTATTTATACACCCACTTCCCAGGTAGCACCCACCCATAGCCTCCCTCCCCCAACTAGAGCCCTTATACTCTGATATCCTGGCTACTGTCTGCTGTATTTTTGGGACCCCGAGCCATTCCCACTACTTGCCCTTCTGGTGAATCTAGTCAGCCTATCTAGAAGTCTTTGTTTTAGGAGGGTCAGCTGTTCCTCATCTAGCAGTAATCAGTTGTCAGTATTCCTTTAGATAAGATTGGGGTCTGCTGTTCATATTCCCAGTTCTATGCTGGGTTACTATCTGGGACTCCCTTTGGCCACCCTGGCCAACAACTCCAAAGAAGGTATAGCTTGTCTGACATTGTTGCTTGTAATGTAGCCTTTAACTATACATATGGACTCTAAGTGAAGTAACACAGACTCATAATATTTTATTTTTTAAATATTGAAATTTTATTGTTTTCAGTATTCCATACATGAGCACAATACATTTTGATAATTTCTTCCTCTACCTCACCTCTCCAACTTCTATGTCCCCCACGTCCACATTGCCCCTTCAAATTCATGGCCATTTTTCTAATATATAGGCACATGCACACAGGCTTATGGCTTGCCATTGGAGAATGTACAATGTATCAGGGGTTCATCCCTGATAGAAAACTGTGTTTCCCTTCCTAAGCTGCTGTTGACTGACTATAGTTCTTCAACTAGGAATGAGTCCTTGTGAACTCCCTCCCCACCCATGATGTAAGGTTGATGGGCATTATGTTGTGTAGATCATATTCAGGTAGTCATAGTCATTGGGAGTTTATGCAAGCAACATGCCTTTTATGTCCCGAAGATACTACTTCACAGCAGTCCTCTTAGTCCTATGGCTCTTATACTCTTATCTGGTTCTTCTCCCAAAGTGTTCTCTGAGTTATGGATATATGGCTTGGGTTATAGTTTTACCACTTAGGGATTGCAATCCACAGTCACTTATTCTCTACACGTTGACAAGTTGTTTTTCTTTGCAATAACCTCTGTCCACTGCAAGTGTGTTTTTTTTTTTTGCTTGCATTTGTTTGTTTCCTTTTTGTTTGGGTTTTTTTTTTTTGAGGGAGGAGGCATGTTGTTCTTTTGTTTCTATGAGGGCTAAGAGATCTTTTCTAATGAGAAATATAAGTTCAGAAGGCAACTGGATATTATACAATATTATAACAATTTAACAAAATGGAAGTAGTACATTCTCCTCTAAGGTCTATGACATTTTTAGCCATAATTCTTAGCTATGTTGACAGTATCAGGTATGTTTTACTTCTTATTGAGCAGAACCTAAGTCTAATCACCCAGCTGTTGTTTACCCACAAGACAATAGTGTCACTATTACACTATTAGGCCTATCTTTCCAGACCATTTGTCATCACAGTTTATAGGATTTAGAAATGAGAACTGTTAATATATTTTCTTTCCCAGAAACCTATACAGCACCTTCATACACAGAATGAGCTATCCATTAAGGAATACACTTCCAGGTCAGCATCTGCTTGAATTTTCCAAATCCTGTGAACAAAGTACATGATGTATTCAACAGCAACAGTTTAATCTCAGGTTCTGGCAGGAAACCAAGAGCAATGGTAATAGCATGTATTGTTTTGTGGATCTCTTGGATCCTGAAGGAAGGTATTTCAAACCTGGCACTTTTTTTTTTTTTTTTTCGGAGATTCTGGCTTATGGAAAGACCATTACACATTGTCTATGCTCCAGGTTGGAATAAATGCAATTAAACTCTATGGGGTTCTTATTTTTATATATTTTTATGTGAACAAATAGCATATTAGATTTCTCTATATCATATTCAGACTTCCTTAGTGTTACCACTTCCCCCCGCTATTGCCTCCCAATCATTTTCTAGATTGTCTCATCCCCACATTTTCCCTTTTTTCACTGTCTTCTACTATCCAACCCTCTAGAACACTTTCTTCCAACATCCCAAAATGATCATTTTCTGCTATCCCAGCTTCTAGAATGACTTCAAGTTACAGACACAAACCAAGATATTCAGAGCTAGGATCCACTTGTAATAGAGACTATTTGGTGATTATCTTTCTGGGTCTGGACTACCTCACTTAATAGAGTATTTCCTAGTTCTATCTATCTACTTAAAAATTTCATAATTTCATTTGTATTTAGCATGGATCAAATTTTAATCACATGTAGCACATTTTCATTATCCAACTGATGGGCATTTAGGCTGTTACCATTTCCAACCTGTTGTGAATCCAATAGTAATAAATGTAGATGAACAGCTATTTCCATAGTAGAATACAGAGTCATATGGGTAGATTTCCAGGAGTGATGCAGCTTGGTTTTACAGAAGGTCTGTTTTAGCTTTTTTTTCATACTCATTTATTAAAGAACTGTTTAGGTAAGGTATTTATAAAATGATATTTTTAACAAGATGGAAGTAGAATTGATATTTTAATTCTTCATTTTTAAAAATAATTTATATGAGAAGCATATAAGGTGTTTTGATCAAATCCATGCCCACTCCCTCCCCTCCAATTCCTCCCATATCTCACTTTTTTTTTATAGCTTTGTGTACTCTTTCTTCTATTTTATTAATGGATTTTTTTGCTACTCCAAAATTCCCCCCTCTGAAGGGGTACCCTAAAATCTTTTAAGGATTAGGTAAGAGTTCACAAATATTTTTGACATTTTTGGCCTTTGGAACAGAGTACGTTGCTAAGAGGCCCAAGGACATTTTGACTTTTAGCCAAGAAACTGGCTGCTATTCTTTGAGGTCTTTTTACAATAACTTCCTAGCCAAATTGTATCGCACAATTCTCTGAAGAGGTT
Source organism: Nannospalax galili (assembly GCF_000622305.1). Lineage (NCBI taxonomy): Eukaryota > Metazoa > Chordata > Mammalia > Rodentia > Spalacidae > Nannospalax > Nannospalax galili. The sequence continues at coordinate 4,178,725 of NW_008332088.1, forward strand.
ACCCAGCTTGCAGATAGGGAATCAGGATGCAGACTGCTCTGCTTCTTCCTTGCTGAACAGGGATGCAGGGTGAGGCAATTGGGGTACCCCTTCAGTGGGTCTATCTAAAAGACTCCCAAATTGCATATCTTATCTGTAGGGAGAAAAGAAAGTCCTTGACTGGTGAATAGGAGATGTGAAGGAGAAGTAAAGGTAAGAGTAATTAACAAGTTCAGATAGGGAATTAGAAAAAAAAATCAGAAAGGGCAAATTATAAATGTTCATATAAGAGTCCTTTGGAATTTCTTCACGAGAGCTTCCAAAAGCATCCCTCTATTGGGTTCCGCCCCATTTTTCTCTTGTCTGCCAAGGTTGGACTCGAAAGTGATGGATTTAGGATTTGCTTTCAGGCATTGTGATAGCTTTTGGAGTGCTTAGAATCAGTATATTTTCCTTCTCAAAGGCTTCTAGCTAGGTGCAGGAAACAAATTTGGCCATCATTTTAGAACAACAGCTGATTGTCTCCCTTAGCTACAGGTGGGCACTACAGTATTGGAGACCAGGATTTGAAGTCTAACATCTGAGCATCACTTTCTGATTCAAAACAAAATCATCAATGAGAAATAATTGTCTAAATAACTTTTTGTATGGACTTATGCCTAATGTCTGAGAAGTGTAATCCCTTGAACTCTTAAAGAAATATACTGATGACTTTACTCTTTGGTTATACTGAACTCACTATATAGACCAGGCTGGCCTTGAACTTACAGAGACCCGCCTGCCTCTGCCTCCCAAGTGCTGGTATTACACTTAAGGTCAATTGAGGATTTGTTCCTCAGGGGTCACATTGGCTTAGGAGGACCTCCTGGCTCCTTTCTTTCACCAGTTCCATCCATGTGAAGATAAGTCAAATGTCCCACTCGACTATGGCAGGCTTCACTTGGAAGCATGGGTGAGATGTTTCCTCTGAGTTGACCCTCCTCTTCATACACTGGAAACTGGTTCAAGTCCTTCTGGTTGGGTTTCCATGGCCTCCCTGAAAAAGTGGACAACAGATTACCCACCACAGTTACAGGACATTTTGAGAGATGTTTCATAATCCCATGGAACTTAGTCAACCTTTGAGGGCAAGGGGTAAAAACTGTCCTTTAAGCCCCTCTGACCAGATTAGTATAGGCCTCAAAGTACGGCTGTTATACATCCAATAAGGTTGGTCCCACCAGTCTGGTACTTTTTAAAAAATATTTATTATCTATTATTTTTATTTTATGTGTATGTGTGTGTTGCCTGCTTGTAGGTAAGTACAGCTATATCATGCAATATCTACAGAGGACAGAAGAGGTTGTGGGATCCTCTGGAACTGAAGATCCAGACTTGTTAGCTGCCATGTGGGTGCTGGGATTTGAACCCGGATCTTCTACAAGAACAACCAGTGTTCTTAACTACTGAGCCAACTCACCAGCCACTTTAAAAAATATTTTATTTATTATTTTTATTTTATGTTTATGACTGCATTGCCTGCATGTATGTGAGTGCACTTCTGTCACGCAATGCCATGGAGATGAGAAGAGTGCTTCAGATTCCCCTGGAACTAGAGTTAAGGTCAGTTCATAGCTGCCATGTGGATGGGTTCTGGGAATCAAACCCGGCTCCTCTGCAAGAGCAGTCAGTGCTCTTGACTGCTGAACCATCTCTCCAGTCCCCAGTCTGGTATTTTTAATCACCATGTACTATGCAGATAAAGCTTGGGTAAAAACAAAATATTCTCAGATAAACCTTGACTAGATATATATTTTTTTCCTTAACCTGGTTGACAAAACAATAACCATAGAAATTCTAAGATTATGTGTATATTATTTTTGTCTCATCCTTTATATATCATAACAAACCTACACAGACCTTCATCACTTGCTTAGGCTTTCTCATTTTTTCTATTTTGGAAAATATTTCCATTCCTATAGCCTCTTAATATCTTTTACATTCTCATTTTCTTTTTTTAATAATTATATGATATAATAACATGAACAAATAAATTTTCCATCTGTTGTGAGAATTCTTTTCCTTGGTATACTAAGCAATGCTTATTCCCTTTTAAGGTTCTAGTGTCAAACCAATGTTTGATTGAAATTTTATTGGCATTACCAATGAATTTATTAAGCTTACTTACTGAGATAACTGAGGAGTTGCTGGGGTGTATGAGTGACATGAGGGTAGACAAGCTGGAAAGCCTTTACCCAGCACGAGTCAAACCTTCTCCATTTTTAAAAAATATTTTTAGTAAATTTTTGTGGATATCATACAATATATCTAGTGCCCCCTTCCCTGTCTGCACCCCGTATATACTGCCCACAGGACTTCATGCCTTTTGTCATATATGTTAAGGCTTATCAAGTCAAGTTTGTGTACCCAGATGTCCCTTGGTGTGATTTCATCTATTGGAGCCTGTTCAGCCTATACAGTCACTCCCTTAAAGAAAATCAACTCTCCTCACCCAGCATTGATCAGCTGCCAAGAGTTCCTCACCAAAGTTATGGCCTCCTACTCATTTTCCCAGGTTTATGCTGATTTTGTTTTGTTTTGTTTTGTTTATCTGATTGAGTTTGCATGAGTTTGCATGGATTTTGTGCATGCTGTCACCATGACTATAAGTTCATATGAGCAAGTTTCCAGGAGCCTGTAAAACTCTGTTTCCTTGTGGTCATGTAGTTCCCTCCCTGCCTCTTATACTCTTTCCATCTCCATCTTCTGCAATGGTCCCTGAGCCCTGGGGGCAGGGGGGCGGTCGGTGAAGTTAAATATAGGAGTCTTATAAAGGGACCCACACTCTGTGGTCCCTGAGCTCTGGGCGGGGGGGGGGTGGAGTTAAATATAAGAGTCTTATCCAGGGACCCACACTCTGCAGTCTCTTTTTCTCTATAGTTTTGTCAGTTGTGGTCTTTTGTGCTCCATACTGATATCCTTAGAGACTACACCAATTTCTATTCCCACTAACATTGAATAAGGGATTCCCTTGTCTCCAAATTCATGCTGGAATTATTGTTATTATTATTATTATTATTACTATTATTTTATCATTTGTCTTACTAATCTTAGCCAGTCTGTTCTGGGTAAGATGTAATCTCAAAAGTTTTAATTTTCATTTACCTTATTGCTATGTTGAGCACTTTTGTGGGGTACTTCCTATCCATTTTATTTCTTCTTTTGAGAAATCTTGAGCTCTAAAGCCTATTTTTTATTGAGTTGTTTAATATCTTTATGATTTGAATTGTTTTAGATCTTAGCATATTCTATATATTAATTTTCAATTTTCAGTATAATTGGCAAAGATTTTTCCCCACCCTGTAGACTTCCTATGTTTATATCCTTTGCTATACAGAAACTTTTCACTTCCATGAAATCAAATTTTTCAATTTTTGGCATGAATTATTGTTCAAATGGAGTTCAATTCAGAGAGTACATTCCACTGTCTATAATAGTTGTACTCTCTATGTTTTCTTCTATCAGGTTAAGCATTCAGGGTTCACATGGAGGTCTTAGATCTCTTTGGAATTAGTTTTTGTGCAAAGTTATAGATGTGGGTCTAATTTCCTTCTTTTACCAGCGAACGTCTAATGTAAAAATGTAAAAATGTTGTCTTTCCTCCAGTATATATTTTTTTGCATCATTTTCAAATATCAGGTGGATGCAATTGTTTGGATTTGAGTCTTAATATTTTATCCCATTCCATTGATCAACATGACTGTTTTGTGCCAATTCCATGCTCATTTTCTATCAAAGGAAAGCAAATTTTTTTCCAATAGAGGCCAATCAGTTATGTATTTATATATGTTTAATATATGAATTGCAGTAAATAAAAGAAAAATATTGTGTTTAACACAACTCCTATTGATTTTTGCATGTTCCTTTAAGATTTTGTCCATTTAGTATACACTTTTTCAGTATTACATAAGAATAAAATAATTTTTTTCTTTGAAGATTTCTCTATTTATTATGCTTATGTGTTTGTCTGTTTGAAGTTATATGCATGTTTACATATGGATGTTCACAGATGCCAGAAGAGGGCATCAGATCCTTAGGAGCAGGAATTGTAGGCCTTTGTGATTCTCCTGATGTGGGTTATGGGATCTGAACTCTACTGATAAAGCAGTAAGAGCTCTTTAACCTTTGTGTAATTGCACAGAAATACTTCTTATATGTATTTTCAGCATTGTAATAGCCTCCTTAAACAAATCTGCATGTAAATTTATAGTCAAGATAATAATAAATTCAGACAAAAACATTTTAACTTTATAATATATATAGACTTGGGGTTAGCATAGTGACTTAAGTGATAATGCTATTACCTTAAAAGAAATTGATGTGTTTTGTACCCTAATGTTCATATTATAGAAACTTGATATTTGATGTGGTGGTGGGTAATTTAACAAAAGGAGCAAGCAGAAGAAGATTAGGCCATTGTTGATGTTGGCCTTGCAATGTATTAATGCAATTCTTTGGGAACTCCAGTCAGTTCTCAAGAAAAAGCTTTTATTAAAGAGCAAGTCTAGGCCTTCTTCAGTCTTTCCAACTTCTTGTGTTGCCGTGTGATCTCTCTTAAGAGAGATGTGATCCTTCATGATGAAATGATGCAAGGACTGCCTCATCAAGGTTGTAGAATGGTGCCTAGATTTTAAGCCATCCATACTATGATCTATATAGCCTACATGAACTTCTTATTTAATAAACTACCTCAAACACTTCATATTAGTAATGGAAAGATGGAAAATACAAGGATTTTCTTGATTTAATTCAAGTAACAGACATCTTAGGTGTATTTGGCAAAAGTTTTGTTTCCAAAAATTTCTCTACTGTATTTCTGAGAAATTGCCTTGCATTGGGATATCCTAAACATAACCTTGTATGTTAATATGTTAATAAGCTTTCCTTAAAGTTATATGTAAAGATAAATCACAATCAACATGCCTAGAATAATTTTGGTAAATGTCATTAATGACCATTTTTATAAATCTTAACCTAGCATCTGTTCTGGTCTGCACTTGAAAACATTTAGCAACCTGAAATTGATGCCCTCAGCTCATCATTGTCAATTTTGATCAAATTTGTCAGCAGTGTCAGTCTGCATGATCAAGTAAGACCAATCGTTGCAGTTAATCCATTCACAGTTTGTACCTGACAATTCCCCTTTACAGCTAAACACAGAGTTACATCCAACAAATTCAGTTAAATTGACTAGTGAATTAGGGTATATTTGACCCAGAAACATTCACCAAATAAATGTATGGACATTGGAACTTTTAGTAACCTTTTAGTAAGTCATAGGAGAAAAGCATACAGTTTGGTTGGAACCTAGAAAGGAGATTTAACATGGATTTCCTTTGTTTCTTTCTCAACAGGTTTCTTGTTGGCATATAGGACAGTTATTGACTACTATGTTAAATCTTGTATCCAGCTGTATTGTTGAATGTACTTATCAGCTCTAGGAATTTTCTAGTGGAATCTTTAGGATCTTTTCATATAGAATCATATTATCTACAAATAAGAATACTTTCATTTCTTCCTCTACAATTTATACCTACTTTTTATCTTTTACTTTATTATACTAGCTTAGATTTACTTCAAACACCATATTGAACAAGAAAGGAAAAAGTGGATATCCTTGTCTAGTTCATGATTTCAGTGGAAATGCTTTGCATTTTTTCCATGCAATATGTTGGCAATAGGCTTGTTGCATATTCCATTTATTATGTTGAGGTGTGTCCACTGTATCCCTAGATTCTCCATGATTTTTATCATTAGTGGGTATTTGATATTTTCAGAGATCAGTTGTTCATTTAATGAGATTTTAGACCCACCCCCATCTGTATCTGCTCCTGTCTCACAGTGACTCCCCCAGCCAAATTTCATGTACTCAATCAAATATATTAAGAACTGTGGAACCAAGTTTGTATACAACAATGTCCTTTGGTATGTGTCCATGCAGTGAAATGTGGTTAACCTATCTCTATTCATCCCCTTAGAGAAAACTAACTCATTTACTACCAGAAGTTATTGGTTGCCAAAAGTTACTCAGCTAAGATTAGGTTTTCTTGCACTTATCCTCACTTCTATCCTGGAATTTTGTTTAACTTGAACTTGTGTGAGTCTTGTGCATGTTCTTATAAATGCTGTAAGTGCATATAAATACTTTCCCAACTGTCTGAAAAACTATTTCCTTGTGGTCATCCACCACCTCTGGTTCTTACACTTTTTTGCCTCCCTCTTCCAAAATGGAGCCTGAGCCTCAAAAGGCAGGAGTTTGATATAGGTCTCCTGTTCAGGAATAAGCGATTTTTCAGTTTCTTATTCTCCGCACTTTGTCCACTTGTGGATTTCTGGGTTAATCACCATCTCTTTCATGAAGAAGCTTTGCTACTGAGACTTGAGAGAAGCATTAACATGCTTTCCATCCTCACATTCTGCTATGCTCCTTGTGCCTTAGGTATAGAGGGGTTGCATTGTAAATGTGCTATTTGGATCTGGGCACCTGATAGACCCTTATATTTTATCAGTTATGGGACTTTGTAATTATCTTGACGGGGTTGCACTGTAAATGTGCTACTTGTGTTTGGACACCTGATAGACCCTTATGTTTTATCTGTTATGGGACTTTGTAATTATCTTGACTTGTTGCAAAGAGAAGCTTTTTTGATGGGTTCTGAGAGGGCAACTGTAAATATAAGGATTAGATTTAGAACAGAGTAAGAAATCACACTGGTCTAAAGATGTGACAAAAGTAGGTTTGGCTCTAGGATCCATGACCTTCAAGGCATGTGTATTTGGCTATGTTTGTACTGCAGCACATGAGTTTTCTCCCATTGAATGGGACTTAAATCCAATTAAATTAAATCAGCTATGGATTATCCCCAAGATAAAAGTGCCACTAGTGCATCAGTAGAAATTATTTGCTTTGTCAGTCACTGTTGTCATTCATAGACTTTTTACCTGGATGGATACATTGAGTGGTTTTCTTCCTTTGCAGTTTAAATAGTATTTTCTGATACTATGGGAGCTAGTCTTCAGGGAAAAGGCTTCCAGGTCAGTTCTGGGTTGACTGCTACAAGTCTTGTGCCCAAAGTATGTTCTGTCTTCTGTAGTAGGGTTTTACCTTCAATTTCTAGTAGGAAACAAAAAGTTATAGTAATAGCCTATATTTTTGGGAGTCTGTTGAACTATTCTGGCGAACAACTCAAATGGAACTTCCCCTGCCTGGCACCTTGTTTTTATTATATAAATTTCAGCTGTTTATATGAACTCAAAGATAGATAGATGATTGATAGATACATAGATAGATAGATGATAGATAAATGGATGATAGATAGAGATGATAGATACTAAAATAGATAGATAGATGATAGATAGATAGATAGATAGATAGATAGATAGATAGATGATAGTATTGATTTGTATTTATTCAATATCTTTTGAGCTAATACCTTTCCTTCTGGTTTTTCATAACACCTAAGCACTAGCTACATTTTCTCTTTCCCCTGTCCATTTTGCCTTCCCTATTTCCTCCTTGCTTAAAAAGCTCCTTTTCTTAGCTCCTGCAGTTACATCAGGATATATACTCACATCTAAGGATTTGAAGCTAGATTCTGCAAATAAGAGAGAAAATATATCATTTTTTTAAGTCTGTGTTACTTCACTTAGGACAACAGCTAGCACTTCCATTCATTTCTTGCAGTACACTTGAATTCAGTTTGCAAGTATTTTATTGGGAATTTTTGCTTCTGTGTTCATTAGACAAATTAGCCTATAATGCATTTTGGGGGAGGTTTTGTCAGGATTTGGTACCAGAGTAATACTGCTTTCACAAAAAGAAAATTGGGAGTTTTCTTTTTTTGTTATTTTAGGGATTAATTGGAAGAATATTAATATGAGTTCCTGGAAATTCTGGTGGAACTCTGTGCTGAATTCATCTGTCAGTGGGGTTTTTGATGTTGGTAGATTTTAAGAAATACTTTTCATTGGTTTGAAAATTTCGCATAATATATTTTTATTAAAGTCAGTCTCCTCCTCCTTCTCTGCTTCTATCTACTCCCTTCTTTATTCATGTCATCTATTGTTATTTATCTATTTTGAAATCCTCTCAAGTTTAATATGAGTTTCTTAAATTCTCTTGAATGTGACTTTGTCTCTTGGAACCTGGTCAACCTACCAGGCTTCATAACAGTAAGGAAAGGAGACTCTCTCTTTGTCGGCATCTCTCAATTGTCATTAGATCCTGAGCTTAGATGTGAGTATATATCCTGAAGCTTCATGCCAAACTCATGCATTTATTCTGTAATCCTGTCTGGCTTTTGTACAGATCTTGCTTATAGTCATACCTGCTGGTGTTTAATATGTGCAAATAGCTGGTAGTGTCCAGACAGCACAGTTTTCTTTTTTTGATTTACCTCTGATAGCACTTACAATATTTCTGCAACCACCAGGTATTGTTGTACAACTTTAATCCCAGCACTCAGGAGGCAGAGGCAGGTGGATCAGGTGAGATTGAGGCCAACTTCATTCCCATAGTGACTTCCAAGAAGTCTAGGATTAAGGATATCCTATCAAAAAACAAACCAAATCATTTGTGCACTCAAGAACATGGGTACAAATGCCTGAATGAATAGGACTTAGCATGTATGGAAGATACATGAGGTTCATTGGGGAAGTGGGGGAGGCATGAATGGGAGAGGGGGCCTGAATCCGATTAAGAACTGTTGTATGAAGTTGCAAAAGCTCAATAAAAAATGAACTCACAACAAAAACAACAGGGTCTAACTGGGGTGAGGTACTGATTGAACAATTCTAGCTATGCCTGAGAGTGTGCAGATGTCTGCAAGGCCAGGTGAGGTTTTGTAGAGTTAACCAAGCAGGTCAGTGGGAAGACTGCATCACCCATAATGTCTCTAGGACAGAGAGAGTGGTGTGGCAAGAAGGGAACACTGGGTTTCTCAAAGGCCTGAGGAAACTCATAGATCTAGTGAGTGCTGAAAGCTGCAGGACCAGTGAAGCCTGGATACTGGGAGGGTAGACAGAGAAGACTGAGCCTTGGAAACTGACAGGTGTGGAAGAATTTGGAAATGTTTTTGGACTAATAGCAATGACAGAGAAATGGAGCTGCACAGTTTGAGTAGGCAGCAGAATTCTGAGTATAAGAAACTGAGATAGGGGAACCTGCAGTTCTGGGGCACACAGAATGATGCATGACTAGAGCAGATCAAAGAGCTGAGATGGTGGAATGGAGATCTGGGCTTAGGGACTAGTCAGTACATTGTTAAAAACTGCTTCTGTCTTGTTGATTGTAATGGGAACTTTGAGGTTTTATTTCATCTTGATTTAACTTTATTAGGCCATGTATATCTAGCAATACATCCATTTATTTTAGATTTTCTAGTTTAGTGGAATACAATCTTTCAAAGTATGTCTTTTTGATTCTTTGGATTCTTTGAAGTATCCCTTTTCCCCTCTGAATTTTTTAATTTGTGTCTTCTCTCTCTTTTGGCTAAACTGGCTAAAGTTTTCTCATTATTGTCAATCTTTTCAAAGATTAATTCTTCATTTCATTGGTTCTTTCTACTTATTTTTTTCATTTCTATTTCATCAATTTCAGCCCTGATTTTATTTTTCTTTTCCTGTCTACTTTTATTAGGTGTTGTTTGTTCTTCGTTTTCCAAGTCCTTCAGTTGGATCATTAAATTATTAATATGAGATGTCTATAATTTTCTGATGTAAGTATTCAGTGCTATGAACTTCCTTTATTGGCCTGCCAGACCTGTGTCCAGTAAAGTTTTGTAGGTTATGTTTTCATTTTCATTCAATTCCAGAAATTTTTCAATTTCTTTTTGATTTCTTCCTTTACCAAAAATTTCCTTTAGTAGTGTCTTCTCTAGTTTCTGTGAGTTTATGTAC
>NW_008332088.1:4188932-4195997 GCF_000622305.1 Nannospalax galili
AATATAAATATATATTTATATAATTAATATATAATTCTGTTATATATCATACTATATATAATTTCTTCAATTATAGTTGGATAGAATGCAGAATGGTATTCCAATTTTCTTATATTTGTTAAGATTTGCTTAGTGTACTAATATGTGGCCACATCTTGGGACTGTCATATGAGCTGTTGAGAAAAATAAGTATTCTTTGATGTTTGGGTGGATTGTTCTGTATATATATGTTAGATCCAATTGATTTATGACATAATTTAGCTTCTGTGATACTTTGTTGAATTTTCCCCTGAAATTTTTTATAGTGTTGAAAGTGGAGTATTGAAAGCCACTATCATCATGCCACTGTCATTAGTCTGTTATTTTAGAACTAATAGTATTTTTTAATTTCAGTTGTGTGTTTTAGCTATGGTTTGTTTCTCCTTCTCCTATGTCCATCACTCAAAGGTTAGACATTTTTATAGATCTCCATGTTCCATTCACATTAAAAATAATTCATTGACCTAAAACCATAACCAAATATACATGTGACAGAGGATTTGTATCTACAATTGCCAAAAGTAAATGACATTAAAAATTAAATGACCCAATTAAAAATTGGGGCAAGGAGTAAAACAAAGTTCTCAAAAGATGAAATGCAAACGGCAGAAAAATAGTCTTTAAAAAGTCCTAAACATGTAGCCACCAGGAAAATGCAAATTTAAAATATTTTGCAATTTCATCTTACCCAGTCATAATGGCTAAGATGCAAAAACAAACAAACAAATGGACAGACAGGCAAATGCTGGAAAATATGTGGGAACAGGGAACACTCATTTTCTGCTGATGAGAGTAAAAGTTGGCACAGCTTTTATGGAACTCAGTGTGAAGTTTCTTCAAAAAGTTAGAAATAGATATAGAGACATGATCGATATAACTTCTGGGCAACTACACATCAGACTACTGTAGAAGTATCTTAAGATGGATGCACATATGTACATATTTTTTAAAAGTTTAAATGGAGTTATAACATAATGGGGGGACATGTCCGAACCAGACACCATAGCCTAACAAAAGTAAGCCCAAAGCCAGGAATGGCTCCTCTGCTTTAGAGTAGTTGCTGAGAGGGCTTCCATAGGCTTTGAAACAATGCAGGCTCTTGCCATTTCTATTGACTACTCTCCAGAATTTAATGGTAAGACTCCATTGCTGAAGACATCTGAGTTGTAGAAAATATCAGGAAAAATCAAACTGGTGTTTACCAAGAAGTTTCATCTCTATCGAGTAGCTTTCAAGGTGATATGGATGATACTGAAAGAGAAACATAATCCTAAGTCTACCCAGTTATGAACCCTGCAAGTTACAATTGCGGCTGGCCTGTCAAAAAATATCCATGAATGCAATAATTGCTTGAATGTTATGGGAGTAACTGGCCACTTTCTGATTGGACTTAATGTCTACTTCACAAGATGGAGCTCATATTTGTAAGTGTTATCTGGGCCAAGACTCTGGCTAGGTGGGTCATAGGCTTTACTGGAGAACCTACTACTACTATCCTGCTGTTGAACATAGAATTAAGCTGATTTCTAATAAATTATTATACCCATAGATTACTGCATTTCTGCTCATACTAGAGAAGCATCTTGGAACAGATGGTGATTAACACAGAGGCACACAACTGGTAAACGTGCAGAGAATAAGACACAGAAAAGTGCTCAAACATAGACACCCATTTCTCTGTTTCACAACCTCTGCTTCTAAGGCTCAGGGATCATTGTAGAAGATCAGTCATAAAGATTACAAGAGTAAGAGGTAATGGATGAATATGAGGAATCTGTGTTCTATTGACTCAACAGAGCAATTGTATATATACCTGAAATGCTTACAAAAACAGGCATCAGACATTTGGAAGCTCAAGCCAGATATAATCCCAGCATGGAGGGGGATGTTGTGCAAGAAGCCTCAGCCCTAGCTGATATATGCTAGAAGAGGGAGAATCAATCTTCCTTCCTTCCTTCCTTCCTTCCTTCCTTCCTTCCTTCCTTCCTTCCTTCCTTTCTTCTTTCTTTCTTTTTTGAGACAGGGTCTCCCTGTAGCCCCAGCTGACCTCAAATTTGCTATGAAGACCAGGCTGGACTTGAACTCATAGAGATTTGTCTGCATATGAGACCCAAGTGCTGGGATAAATGGTGTGTGCCACCACACCCATTGAGAACCATTTCTTTAAGAGTGTGATACTGGGTGAGTTGACCTCACTCCATTGGATAGATCCACATCAAATATTATTGGTAAAAAGGAAAATTGGATTCAATAGGTCTTTAAAAATAATAGTAGAGAACATGAAGTGAGATGGTATGAAAATGTGAGTAGCTCTTAAAGAAAATGGAGAGTTAGACTAGCTGTATTCTCCAGGTTCAGGGTCCACATCTACACTGCCTAGTTTCTTATCCTGTCCCCAGAAAACCCCATCACTGTCTTGCCCTTGGTCACCCTCCTGATCTGCCTGCCTGCCAACAACTTGTATACTATGGTGGTAAGTTAGATGCAGCCCACTGAGCCTTGATTCCCCTGAAGCCTGATCAGCTTCATTCTCTCTCCACATACCGTCCCCACTCCCAGCCTTGTACCTAGAGTCACTCTTGCTCTTCATGCCTCAGATCTCTGGACTAGCTTCCCTACCCAGATCCTGTTCTCTGCATTCTGATGCCCTGCACTCTGACAAGCTGCATTCTCCAGCTTCAGGACTTAAACCTATTCTGCCTAATTAGTTAGTCCTTCCCCATGCTGATCCCACACCACTCTTAGCTCTATGACCCCCTCCTGATCTTCCAACCTGAGACCTACTCTCTGGCCTGCCAGAACCAAGCCACTAGACCCCATGGCCTTGAATTTCCTTCACCCCATCAGACAGCACTCTACTAATCAGCTTGGAACCATCTTGTCCCACCAATTAAAAAAAATCAAAGTGAAAAATTGAAGCACACACCAACTTAATATGCATACCTGAGCAAAGAGCAACCGGGTTATATCAACATATAAACAGAACAAAAATTCAAAAAAACAAAGACAGATTAGAATTACATGTCAGACGTACAATAAAAAAAAGAAATCAATATGCACAAATAACACAAAATCACAACTAATATGGAAAACCAAAAGAATATGTATGTACCCAACAGAATTTTCCATGCCTACAGAAGTGTAGTACAATGAGAACCACCCAGGTCACCCAGACAAAAATTTAAAAGAACAATCATAAACATGATCAACGAATGTAAGGAACACAAAGGCAAGCAACTCAAAGAACTCAAAGAGGATAGAACAAACTTCCTACTAAAGCTCAAGGAAATACAAATAAATAACTGAATGAAAGGAGAGAAACAATTCAGGACTTCAAAGTAATTCACAAAAGAGATAGAAATATTGAAGAAAAGCCAAACTGAAATACAGATGGAATTGGAAAATTCAATAAATTAATTTGAAATCACAGGAGAAAGATTCAGAAGCAAAATGAAGCAAATGGAAAACAGAATGCCAAGACTGGGCAACAAAGTTGAAAACTAGAGTACCCACACAAGACTATATAAAATTTAAAATAACACACAGGAATGGAATATTCAGGAAAGGTAGGACACCATGAAAAGTCCAAATCTATGCATGCATAATAGGAATGGAATAAAGGGAAGTATTTCTGATCAGTTACATTGATCAGGATTTCAACAGGATTATATGAGAAAACTCCAATTAAGGAAAAACAATGTGTAGAAACAAAAAACACACAGACCACCAAATACATAGGACCAGAATAGAAACTACAGAAAATGATAGGTATTTTCTTTCTTCCATTGAGATTTAAATTATATTTCATATTTGAAACAGAGATTTTAATAGTATCTGATAGGATTCACTATATATATATGCAATATTTAAAATATTTGCACTAAAAAAGGCATGCATTCTTCCAAGCCAACTAGTCCACCCTTGGAAGACAAAAGGAAAATGAGGAAGAACCCAATAGAGGGATGCTTTTGGAAACCCTTGTCAAGAAAATCCAATGAACTTTCATATGAACATTTGAAAATTGTGCTGTTCTGACTTTTTTGAGTTCCCTGTCCAGAACTTGTAATGCTAATTTCTCTTGCCTTTACTTCTCCTTCACATCTCCTATTCATGATTCAAGGGCTTTCTTCTTCCCTTACAGACAAGAGTTATGCAATTTGGGAAGGGCACTCCAGTTGCCTCACCCAGTGTCCCTGTTTATCATGGAAGAAGCTAGAGTAGTAGTCGTCCCTATTCCCTATTGGCAATTTGGGTAACCCCTTCAGATGGTGGTGTGATAAGAATAGGAGGTAGGAATTGGCTAGGCAGTTAGGGTAAAAACACCTCAACGAAATGTAGCCACTTTGTTGGCTAAAAGTCAAAATGTCCTAGGGCCTGTTAGCAGCATACTCTGTTCCAAAGGCCAAAAATATCAAAAGTATTTGGGAGCTTGTATCTAATCCTTAAAAGATTTTATGGTTATCTGTCAGAGTGGGTAATTTTGGAGGGGAGGGAGTGGGCATGGATTAGATCAAAACAGCTTATGTACATGTGTGAAATTCCCAATAAACTTTTGAAAAAAAATAATAAAAAAATAAAAAGGCAAGCTTTATCAAAACTGGTTTTATGAGCAACAAGTTTTCTGTATTTCACTTGAACTTTTGCGATGATTACAGTAGAATATAAGACCTCCTTTATACTTATGCAATACCTTGATCACCAAATGAAAATCACCCATTGTGCAAATATATGTACTCCCAAACAAAATAGAAATAAAGTCAATGTAAGAGACTACAGAATGAATGTGCCTGGATTGAATACTATTAAACCTCTGCCATCCAGTACTCAGAGATTATTATGGGACAGGGAGCTGCCTGGAACAGCCAGGAGTGTTGCATGACCACAAGGCAACAGAGCTTTTCTAGTGGCCAGAAACGTGTTCATATGAATGTTTCCAACTCAAACCACTAAAAAACACAGCATAGAACTGGGGAAATAAGTAAGAAACCCCAACCTTATTTGAGCAACTATTGGCACTTGATCACTGCTGCCTGAGGGAAGGTTTGTCTTCTTTAAAGGAGTGACACTAGATAGGTTGACCAGACTCCAGGGAATGGACTGATACTGACAGACATTTGGGGCTGTAAACTTGGGTAGATAGGCCTTAGTATATGTGACAGAATGGATGAAATCTGGTGGGAGGTGTAAGAGGTACAGATAGTAGAGGGGTTCTAAATATGACCAAGATGCATTGAAAAAAAATGTACAAAAATTCAATTAAAAAATTAAAATATGTTTAAGTGGCCAGGCATGGAGGCACATGCCTTTAATCCCAGCACTCAGGAGGCAAAACAGGCGGATTTCTGTGAGTTCGAGGCCAGCCTGGTCTCCATAGCGAATCCAGGCCAGATAGGGCTATGGGGAGACCCTGTCTTAAAAAGAACAAACAACAACAACAACAAAAAAGTAACTCATAGAATGTAATATTAAAAAAAAAAAAAAAGAAAAGAAAAGAAAAGCAGCAGAGTACCAGAGAGTGCCGAGTTCTGGTCTCCTTCTGGTAGAGGAGCTGATATCACAGGGGACTGCTGGAGAACCCCAGATCCTGCCCCCATATGGTGCTTTGAAGAAGGCAAGCACTTCTCTCAGCCTTCAAAGTGCAACTTCTCCTTTAAGTCGTTTTTACGTGGCAAGAACATGAAAGCCGTTCGGTATGGATATTTTTCTGTTCCAAATTTTTATCTGCAAATAAAAATTGGCTCTCTAACTGCAAAATAAAGAAAGGAAGAAAGGAAGGAGGGAAGGAAGGAAGGAAGGAAGGAAGGAAGGAAGGAAGGAAGGAAGGAAGGAAGGAAGGAAGGAAAGAAAGAAAAAGAAAACAGTAACAAAATTAAATTGCATGCCTTATCTCTAGTATATATAACTATCACTTATAATTTTGCTTAATGAAAATGGTGTGCTACATTTTACATGAATAGATTTTTTTAGCTCATCATATTTAGCAGAGTAGATATTAAAACATACATACTGTTATGAGAAACTCACTTTAAACACAGCTGATCATTTTCACAGATTCCTTATTTTCAAATAAACACAAGTAGTATTAAGAACTATGCAGAGTCAATTCACTGAAAGATTTACACAGCCTTTTAAAATAGTTATTAAAACAATTGAATATCCATAAAATAAAATGCTGCATATAAACCCTTACCTTGTATCAACTCCTAGGCAAAAATTAACTTCAAATACATTAGGGACTTCAAATTAAAATAAAAATGTAAAAACGTTATTCTAATATAGACAAAAATTGACTGGTAGATAGATGGAACTGGAAACAGACATCCTAAGGGAGGTAACCCAGACCTGCAAAGACAAGTGTCTCATGTTTTTCTTATAACTGTATGCTAGCTTCCAATCTTTAGATAACTCTGTTACAGTTGGAAAAGTCTTAGAGATTTGGAACTTAATAAGCTGCAATGGGGATAAAATGGGAAAGGAGAATTATGGATAGGACAGATTTAATGGGATGGGAAGTGGGAGGTAGAAGAGGAAGTAAGAGGAGGGATAGCTAGCTGCAAAGGACTTGTGAAAGAGTGTTGTGGAAACCTAATAAGGAAGTTTCTCTCAATATATGTATATACAGTATAAAAAGGGTTCAAATGCAGCCACCTTATATTATGGGTTAAGTTTTCCTAATTGACATCACAGGTAAACAAATGTGAATCCCAATGCCAAGAATGGGCTCTCTCTTTATGTGTTGTTTACCAGAGAGGCCCTCAAAATTCTCAAATAATTTTAGTTTGCCATTGCTCCTTTGATTTCATAACAGAACATGATGTTAAGTCCCTATTGCTGAAGACACATCATACCTGGTATACTGAAATCCCTGAGTCACAGAATAAACATGGAGAATGTGATGGCTAATCCTGGGTGTCAACTTGATTTGATCTGAGATTAACTGAAATGAAAGAGATCTTCTGGCGTTACCTTCTGATGGCAGCTGGTATAAAAGACCAAGGCAGAGGAGAACGCGGGGCTTTTTGCGGC
>NW_008332088.1:4196912-4197385 GCF_000622305.1 Nannospalax galili
TTGGTAGGAAAAGATTGGAATCCTGACACGTGGGATGGAGATGTTTGGGAGAAACCTGAGGAGGATGAGGATTGAGAATCCTCAGATGCTGAGGAATTTGATTCACCTGGTGAACTAATTGCCCCACCCTCAGCAGACCCACCCTCTCCACCCTTTCCTGAGGCAACTAATCCCATTGAGGAAGCTAATCCCATTCAGCAAGATGAAGCTGATATCCCTCTGGGCCCAGTTATTATTGCCTCTAGGCCTATAACCAAACTCAAAGGTAAGCAGGCCCCTAGAGGAGAGATAGAAAGTGTGGTCCATGAGGAGATGCACTACACCACTAAAGAACTTAGTGAATTTGCTAATTCTTTCAAACAGAAATCTAATGAATATGTCTGGGAATGGATTTTAAGGGTATGGGATAATGGTGGAAGGAACATAAAATTGGATCAGGCTGAGTTTATTGACATGGGCCCCCTGACTGGAGA
>NW_008332088.1:4201457-4214742 GCF_000622305.1 Nannospalax galili
ACCTTCAGCACCAGATTGGGACTACTGAGACATCCAGCCTTGTGGACTGAGCGACTACAGATTCTCAGCCTCTCCAGTGTGGTGCAGCCATTGTTGGACTACTTGGACTCTATCCTGTGAGCTAAGCTGATAAATCTTTATACATATTCATTCTACTGGTTCTGTTTCTTTGGAGAACCCTGACTAATACAGAGAACTTAATCTAATACTGACCTTGAAGCTTCATCTCTGCTGGCTACCTTTCATAATACTAGAAGGTGCTTATATATATTACTGGCTGAGAAAGGAAATCAAGAACACTGAGAGCTACAGTATCAACTTGCATGGAAAAAATATGCCCAAATTTGAACAGTGGCATGAATATTATGGGAGAAACAATCACCTTTAAATTGGATGAAAGGTCTGTGTCATAGTAGGGAGTGCATATCTTTCACTGTTATCGGAATAATAAAGGATCTGTTGGTAAACAAATCACAGGCCATAAGGTAGAAGAACCTACTGCTATCACTCTGCTAAATAGACATAATATTAAATTACAATGATTTATTATACGTTTCTCAACTCTCATCAGAGGAGGTTTTTGCAGCAGAAGAGAACTAACACAGACACAAATGGTCAACTTTCAGAGAACAAGAGACTTCAAGACTCAGGCATAAGTGGGACCCTTATATCACATCTTTACTGCCCTGGAGTTGAGAAATCTACCAGGCTTTCACACCAGCAGGGAAAATTGATGCTCTCTGAGAATCTACCAGTTGTCAATATGTATAAAGCTAGGACTAGGGCTTCCTGTCAACCTCCCACATTCATGTTGGGCCCATGTATGGTTTGGCTTTGTACAATCTTGTGGATGCTGTCAAAGTACTCTGGGATCATATGTGCAACTAACATGCAGTATTTAGACATTCCATTTTCCTTGTATTCTTCTACCACCTCAAGCTCTTGTAATCTTCCTGACACAATATAATGATCCTTGACCAGACTCCTGGACATGGAGCACAAAGGAGGCAAAGAATGGGCTTGACAGACACCTATAAAGCAAAATTTTAAAAATAATTTAAAAAATAAATAAAAGGATAGATAATAATGGAGGGCATAAAATCTAGTGTGGGTAGTGAGGAAGGGTGGAGAGAGGGAAGAGATCAGAATATAATCAAAATACATTGTATGGAAATTTGGAATCAATAAAAATAATACAGGTGAAAAATTTTAGTGTCTAGAACTAAACAATGAGTTATCATCTAAGGCACCACTTGTAAGAATAAAAGTGATAAAATGCTGGGCGTGATGGCGCTCTGGAGGAAAAAAAAAACACTCTGGAGACAAAGGCAGGTGGATCTCTATGAGTTCAAGGCCAGCCTGGTCTACATAGTAAGTTCCAGGACAGCTGGGGCTACAGGGAGACCCCCATCACAAAAAGACCAAAAAAAGTGATAAAGCAACATTAGCAATTAACAACTTTTTCTTTGCAGAAATCATGACAAGAATAGGAAGAAGATAAACCGAGAGGTTTTTTAATTAAAAAATAAATCTATATCCAGTAGAAAATGAGATTACATATAGAAATATTTTACTGAAAATTGTTCACCGATACCACTCAAGTACACAAAAATATCTTTAACAGATAAGTGAAAGCTAAAAAAGCAAACTAATAACACTGTAGCCTTATAATAATAGCTAAAATTCAAAACATCGGAATAACCAAATTCTAGAAAAGATATGAAAAACTTGACTCACTCATATTGCTGGTGGAAATGTAAGGTTGTACACCTGCTCTAGAAAACACTGGAAATTTAAAAAAAATCTAAACATGAAGTTGTCTCATTATTCATAAATAGCATTAGAAGCATAATCATAAAAGCTCAAATCTTTAAAACCCCTAAATGCTCTTTAGAGAATTAATGGTTAAATTAAGACTAGAACACTTATAGCATAGGCTCTGACAACAATATTGAATCATGTACTTTTCATGTTCATTAAATGCTTGGATACATTTCTGGAAAAATATTATCTGTGTGAAAAATATGGTCTCAAAACTTTGCATGGTGTCATTCCAGTTTTATAACAATCCAGAAAAAAAATTATAAGAATGACAATATACTCATCCATGAAACTCACTGCTTTCTTTGTCACATTACAAGTACTCTGACTGGGATTCTATAGCTTAGAAAGTATAACGAGCAAACACACCTAAAACAATACCACTCCATTCCTTGATTAGAGATACATCAAGACATATGGTTATAGTCACATAATGAGCTAAACTTTTCTCTAATAAAGAGTAGATCTTATGTTTCAGAAACAATGAACAGAAAGATGTAGTGAGAGCAATGTGGCACACCCACTCACATTCCTCACACTGGCCTCACACTATTGATTTGTAGTATCAAGGTGGGCTGATTCTTGTACATATACTTTCAAATCTATTGTTTCTAATGCACTAGATCCTATTTGTATTCATAACTTCATCTGCAGGGTTCTATACACTGAAGCAGAGTCTGCCTAATTATTTCACATTTCATAATGTGAGAATTGCTTTCCTAAACATCTACAGTGCTCCTTGATGGTTAGCATTTTGTCTCACACCTGGAAATGAATGCATACGTGTTCTTGAAGTTATCAGTAGCAGATGTCCTATACCCATCCTGTGCAGATGCAGCTCTTTCCAATAACCAAATCCCCAACTAAGAAGTTTGTTTTCTCAGATCCTGTGCTTTCATTCCATCCTGCCAGGAGCAGTGTGCTAGCCAGCCAATAAGAGTTTGATTACCCTTGCCTATTATTCACTCTCAATGGCTTGTTCCCTTGAAGGTATGCACACTGCTGCATTGCTTAGCAAAGCTACCTCATAAAATAAGTGTTAAAATCAAATGTAATTTTCATTTGCACTCCTTTAGAAGGTATTCAATGGATTATTTATAGGCATTTATGTATCTTCTATATGACTGTTTGTGGAACTGGCTATGCAAAGCATAATTCTTCTAGTCATATACTGTATATCATAAAGTTTAATTAAAAGTGCATGTGCTTCACTATGTACTAAATGATGCATGTAATTTACTCCATGGTACATACATATTTCATGTATTCATTATGTATTTCATAATCTAAAATATGAGTATGCATATAATTAAACAAAAAATTTCCATAATTTTCAAACTTGGCAAATGCAGATGGAAATCACAAACATCAGTTTTTGAGAAGAATTGGCATTATGAAAACATTGCTTGTTTTAAACAATTCATGATTTAAAAGTGAATTCTTGTTTACTTATATTGCTTTTTTGTTCAGAATCAAATATTTAGCAAAGACTATATGTAATATAAAAATAAGATATGGGGCTGGAGAGATGCAACAACAGCATTGGTTGTTCTTCTAGAAGACCTGGGTTTGAGTCCCAGCACCCACATGGCAGTGAACAACTGTCTGTAAGTCCAGTTCGAGGGGATCCAACAGCCTGTTCTGTCCTCTGTGGGCATTACACGACATGGGTGCACTTACTTACATGCAGGAAATACACTCATATACATAAAATAAAAATAATAAATAAAATATAAAAAACAAGGTAGATTATAACATTTATTTTTATTAAAATTTTGTGAATGTCATACCATATATTTTTATAGTATTTAGTATTTAGACAGACCTCCTCTGTACATCCCTACCCCATGCCCAATTTCATGTATTCATGTATATTAAGGTTTATAGAATCAAACTTATGTCCCCAAACGCTGTTCAGTGTGTCCATCCACTGGAGCCTGGTCAACCCATCAAGAGTCTTACCCTTAAACAAAACTGACTCTGCCCCTTCCAAAAGCCATCTGTTGGCAATAGTTCTTTAGGTATTGTCGGGGTTTCTTAATATTTGTACTAATTCTGGGAAGTTTTCTATTACACATTTTTATATTGGCCACTTCTTCCCTCATCTCAGTAGACCTCTATCTCCCTACCCACCCAACTTAGTAACTGCTTTTTTAAAAAACCTGTTGGGCTTTTCTTGTGTTTGTGTCCAACCCTTGGAGCATGGTTGATCAATAAAGTGCTTGATGTTATTGAATGTAGTGAAACTGGTATATTGCAAACCCAAAGGAATTTTTGATTAAGAATTAACTAGATTATTTTTGGCAGCAGTAATTCGGTTGTGTCTTATACTAGACCTCCTGTTTTTCTTATTTGTACATCTAGCAATGCTACCAGTTGTGGAACTCTGTAATAGTCTCTATCTGTTGATAAGAGGAGCTTTTTGATGAATGGTGTACAGTGTATTCCTCTGTAAATATAAGAAATCATATTTAGCATACAGTAAGAAATTTTATTAGCCTAGAGAAATGACAGAAATAGGATTTTCTCCAGGATCCATGACCTCTCCAAGTCATGTGTATTTGGCTGTGTTTACAATGCCACCCATGAGTTTCCTCCCATTGACAAGGCTTTAATTAAAGTTCAATTAGATAGCTGTTGATTACCCCAAGATAAAAGTGTCACTACTGCCCTAATAGAGATAGTTTAACATGCTAGTCATTTTGGTTATTTGACTTTAAAGCTGGGTTGAACCATTGATTGAATCTCTCACTTAGCAGTTTACATAATCTTCTCTAAAACTGTGAAAGCTGGTTTCAGGGAGAGCCTTTCAGGTCCATTCCAACATCATTGTTCCAAGTTCTGTGTCCAAAGTATGCTTTGTGTTCAGTAACAGGGTCTTGCCTTCAAATTCTGGGAGATAATCTGTGGCAATATCCTGTGTTATTTTGGGAGTCTCTCGGACTACCGTGACCAACAACTTGAATGGGGATTTCTCCTGTCTGGCATTGTGCTTCAAGTATATATACATACTTATGTTCAGATATTGTATATGTATTTTTCAGGGTTGTTTTTTTTTTAGTTTATGTATTTACCCCAGGCTTTTTTTAGTTTATATATTTACCACCTAAGCTTTATTTATCTCTCCTTTCTCTCTCTGTTGATCCCCCCTCCTCCCTCCCATGATAAAGTACCTCCATTTTTCCTTTGATAATACCTGTCTCCTATTATCTTCCCTCTCTTGAATTCCTTCTTCTCCTTTACTGCCATGGTTCCTTGTATATTCTTCCCTCCTCCGTTCTCAGTTGAATACCCCCATTTTCTCCGTTTTCCCCTTGATAACATGTTTCCTACTCTCCCCGTCCCAGGCTATTTCTTTCCCTTAATTGTCATAGTTTATTTCCTGCATCCTGCTGTTACATCAGGATATATACTCACATATAGGGGATTGCTGCTAAGATCCACAAATGAGGGAAAACACACATCACTTGTTTTTATGAGTCTTTGTTACTTTACTTAGTATAACATTCTCTAGTTCCATCCATTTACTGCAAATTTTATGATTTCATCTTTTCTTACTACTGAGAACTCCATTGTGCAAATGAAACATATTTTCATTATCCATTCATCAGCTGAAGAACATTTAGGTTGTTTCCATTTCTTAGATATTGTGAAAAGACTAGCAACAAAAATGAATGTACAAGTTACTCTACAGTATGATGAGTCCTTTGGGTATATGTCACAAAGTGGTATAGCCAGATCATATGGTACATTTATTGTTTGCTTTTTTTGTTTTTGAGTGTATTGCCTGCATTTATGTGAGTGCACCTATGTCATGCAATGCCACGGAGGTCAGAAGAAGGCATCAGATTCCCCTGGAACTGGAGTTAAGGACGGTTCATAGCAGCCATGTGGGTGCTGGGAATCAAATCCAGGTCCTCTGCAAGAGGAGTCAGTGCTCTTAACTGCTCAGCCATCTTTCCAGCCCCGTATTGTTTATTTTTTAAGAAAAAAAAAAAAAACACGCTGCTTTCCATAGTGATTACAAATCTTTGTATTCTCACCATCAGTGAAAGAGCATTCTACTTTCTCCATATGCTCACCAGCATTTGGTGTCTTTTGTTCTCTTGATCTTAACCAGTCTGATCTGGATAAAGATGAAATATTAATGTGGTTTTGAATTTCATTTCCCCTAATTACTAAGGATGTTGATGTTGAGCACTTTTTAAGTTTTTATTTTTAATCATATATATGTTTGAGTATGGATTTTTTTCAATGTGAGTGCAGAGGCCACAAAAGCCAAAAGAAGGCCTTGGATCTCCTGAAGATGAAGTTACCGGCAATTGTGAGCCTCCCAATATTGGTGCTAATGACAGAATTCGGGTCTTTTGCAAGAAGACAATGAATTTTTTTTTTTTTTCCATGAGTCATGTCCTAGTTTGTTTCTTCATTGCTGTGACAAAATACTCCATTAATACCAGCTTGGGGAGGAAAGGGTTTATTTGGCTTACATCTCCCAGGTCACAGTTCATCAGGAAGCCCAAGGTAGGAACTCAGGTCAGGAACCTGAAGGCAAGAGCTGAAGCACAGGCCAAGGATGGACATTGCTTACTGGCTTGCTCCTCCTGGCCCCTGTTCAGCCTGCTTTTTTATCTAACACAGGCCCACCTGCCTAGAGGTGGCACCACCCACAGTGAGCTGGGCCCTCCCACATAACTCAACTATCAAGAATTTCTAATTAGTGCTAGCACCATCAGTTGGGTAGTACATAGAAATCAGTGGAATGAAAAAAAGCTAAGAATCAGAAAAATCTATGAAACCAAATTCTGACTCATTAAGAGAAGGGATAAATTTGACAATCTTCCAGCCAGAATAAAGACATAGAATTCAAGAAGCCAGAATGAGAAGGGGACCATTGTTAGAGATCTTTTGAATACTTATAGTGTGCAATAGCAAAGTTTATAGAAATTTTATTCAAAATTTTGAGAAAATGTAATATTTTCTGAAACCTATCAAAATTAAAGAGACATATATAACCAAATGTCCTTCTATTTGTTTAAAACAAACCTATTCAAAATTTTTAAAATAAAAACTCCATAATGACATGATTTTAATGTGGAATTTCATTAAATATTGAAGAAAAAGAGTACTCATTTGACAGTGTTTTTACAGAAAATTAAGACAAATGTAATTCATTCTCTATAGGTAGAATTCGTATACGATTGGCATCAAATAAATTACAAATAAATATGAAGGACGGTAACTCTCATACACATAGTTTAAAGAACTCTTTAGAGGCAGGAGACAATCTATCAGCAGTTAAGAGCACTGGCTGCTTTTTCCGAGAACCATAGTTTTATTCCAGGCAACCAGATGGCAGCTAAAAAAATGTCCCCAGCTACAATTCCAGGTAACTACATCATCTTGACCACTACTGGCATTGAACACACATGGTGCACTCAAATACATACAGATAAAACACTCATATACATAGAAAAATAAAAGTAAATCAATAAGTTAAAATTTTAAAAGAAACCATGTCAAAAACATAATAGAGTCTATTAAAATATAAATGGATAGTACAGTGCAACAAAGATACTTATTTGAAGGATGTGTATGCTTGAAATTAAATTAAATAATATTATTCACTCTATTAAAAATTCTAAAATAACACAAATCATCAGCAAAAAGATACTGAATTTTACAAAATTAAGCATCCCCCTTTCTATGGCTTATCACTTTGTTTACTTTCTATAAATTGTAGTTTTTGAGAATTTCATGAATGAGTACTGAATTTACATCATTTCCATTTGGTGTGTACCTCATAGGTATGTGTGTTTAAGGCTGATCAGTTAGGGTTGGATAATCTATTGAGGAGCTTGTCCCTGGAAAAAACTGATTCTCCTTCCCTCAGTAACCAAAGATTATATGTAGCTCTTAATTTAGAGGTGTAACCCTGTGAAATTCCCCCATCCACATTGGCATATCAACTAGTATTTTAATTATGCAGTTCTTTTTTAGGCAACCATATTTCTGATATTTTTGCCTGTCATATCTAGAAGATACTATCTAGTAACAGGCATCCTTTTCTTCTGGTTCTTAGTATCTTTCCAATCCTGCTTTGAGTATAAGCATAAGCAACTATAATACACTCTAAATATATTTATTTAGGAATATGGCAGTAGAAGGTTTTCCTCTAGGATCTATGAACTCTACAGCCACAAGTAGTTAGGTAATCTTACAATGCCAGGCATGAACTCTCTCCTATAGAGCTGGCCTTAAGGCCACTTAAGACAATTGTAGTTACACCCAAGTTAATAGTGCCACTGCTGAACCATTAGGGATATTTTGATGGGACAGTCATTGTTTTGGTTTCTCCACCTCAGGGCTGGCTATTGTTTGCATTTGTGCTTTGACAACTTGCATAGCATCTCCTGATACTATGAGGATTGCTCCTCACAACTTAGACTTCCATGTCAGTTACAGCTTGATTCTTCCAAGTCCTGTGTCTGAAGGCATTGGTGTCTTCAGCAACAGAGTCTTAACTTTCATTTACTATTCATTCATCAGTTGAAGAATATTTAAGCTGTTTCCATTTTCTTTTTATTGTGAAAAGAGCAGTAATGATCTAAGAGTGACTAAGAAAATATCCCTGTAGTACTATATTGAATTCTTTGGGTAGAGGATAAGGAGTAGTATATGTAGTATATGTCCAGGGATTATATGGTAGATCTACTTTCAGCATTTGGGAATTCTCAACACTGATTTCCATAGTGGCTACAGCAATTTACAATCTCATTAATAGTGAATGAGGTTTCTCCTTTTCCTAATCCTGGGCTGGATTTATTAACAGTTTTCTCCTTGATATTAACCATTTAGACCACATAAGATGAAATCTTAATGTAGTTTTAAATTGCATTTTTCAAATTCCTATCTATTCTGAACACATTTTAAAATGTTTCTTAGGCATGATTTCTTTTTTTGAGAACTATCTGTTCAGAACCAGAGCTCATATTTAATTTGGTCATTTTTCTCCTTGATTCTTTGGGTTTTTTTTTTTGAGTTTTTGAATAGTATGAATATTAATGCCCTATCAGATGCTAGGTTGGCAGAGTATCTTCCACTTGGCTTGCTTCCTTTTCATTTGATTGCTTCCTTTGCTGTACAGAAACAATTTAGTTAAATAAGGTCTCATTTTTCAATTGTTGACCTTAATTGTTCAGCAAATGGAGGCAGTTTAGAAAGCTAGTTCTTGAAACTATGACTTTCAGGGTCCTGCCTGTTTTGTTCTAATAGACTCAACATGTCAGGTTTCACATTAAGGACTTTGGTCCATTTGGAGTTGATAGTTAGGGTCTAATTGCATTCTTCTACATGTGGACATGCATATCCCTAAACACTGTTTGTTGAACATGCTTTCTAAATGTCAGTTTTGTGCCAGTTCCCTGTTGTTTTTACTAGTATAGCTCTGTAATATAGCTTGAAATCTGGTACAGTAAACCTTTAAGCATTATTCAATTTGTTCAACATTGCTTTGGCTATCTGAGGACTTTTGTGCTCCAACATGATTTTAGGATGTATTTTTCTCATGAAGATTATGATTGGGGATACATTGAATCTATCAATTGTTTTTGATTGAATGATCATTTCACACTATGCGCTATGTGTTCTCCTAATTCATGATCATTAAGGATCATTCCATACATATTCTGTGTCTTCATCAATTTCTTTCTTCAGATATTTAAAATTTTCATCAAAGATGTTTCTCAACTCCTTGTTTAGGTTATTCATAGATTTTTTTCAAGTTGTTATGAATGGAAGTTTTTTCCATGATTTCTTTCTCAGTAGGTTGTGATTAGTACATAGAAGCCCTACTGTTTTTGTAACTGACTTTGTGTTTTGTTAATTTGATGAATGTGATGATTATTTCTAAAAGTTTTCTGGCAAAATTTTTGGTATCTTTTATATATAATATCAACTGAAAATAGTGATAATTTTACTTATTTTCCTATTAGTTCCTTTAGTTTCCTTTTTTCCTCATTGCTTTAGCTAGAACTTCAAGCAGTCTACAAAGGAGTGGGAATATAGAACAGTCAGATCTTTCCTGGTCCTCAGTTTAATGGGTTTTCTTTAAGATTTTTGTCATTTAGTTTGATTTTTGACTATGGTTTTGTCATATGCAACATTTGTTATGCTGATGTATTCACTTTTCAATACTTTTATCATGAAGTTATGTTGAAATTTGCCACAGGACTTTTCTACAACTATCAAGTGACCATGTAGTTTTTGTCTTTAAGTAAATTTATATAATTCATTACATTAGCTATGTATTGATATCTACCCCAACATCTTATGGTAGTCTCACTTCATGTCCTCTAATTTTTTTAGATACATAAATTTTAGTGTGGGTTCCACAAAATGCTCTTTGGTGTGGGTTGATCTCCTGGAGCCAGATAAATCAGCTAGAATTACACACAGTCCTGAAGAAAATTAAATCTCACTTGCCCAGCTGCTATCAATTGCCCATGGTTCCTCTGCTATAGCTGGGGCTACTTGCCTACCTCCTCTAACCTCTGTTTCATATGGGTATTATTTTTTGGCATGGACTTGCACAGATGTTGTGCATGAAATAACAAACAATATTTGTTCCTAAGTACAAATGTTTTTTTCTGTCTGGAGAATAATGCCTCTTTGTATTAATCCACCACTTCTGGCTCTTACAATCTTTCTGCCTCTAGTTCTCAATGACTTCTGATATTTTGGAGGAGAGAATGTAATCTAGGTGTCCCATTTAAAACTGAGCACCCTGCAGTCTCTTAGGCTCTACATCATAGTCAATTGTGTTTCTCTATGTTAATCAACATATGTTACAAAAAGAAGCTTCTCCAGTGAGAGTTGAGAGATATATTAATTTATGTGCATAAAAATAAATCATTAGGAGTTAGTTAAATTATATGTCAATTTAGCAGAATAATAGTAATTCATAGGTTATTTTATAATCAGTGATCTCTTTAGCCAGAATTATTGGCCCTAAAAGCAATACCAGGTATGTGCTCCATATTATGAAGGAGACCTTCAATCCAATGAAAAAGTGGTTGGTTACTCCAATAATATTTGTGCCACTATTACACAAGTTGATATAACTTGCCAGTCCAGATATTAGTGTAGCTTTCAGGGTTCACATTTGGGTAAGGCTAATGATTCATTTTCTCTTTTGGTAGCATGAATAGCAACTTCCAGAAATATGGAAGCTATAAAACATCAGTGCCAGCTTGATTTTTCCATGTGCCTTTTGTGAATCACATATGTAGTGTCTTTAGCAATAAGATCTTATCATCAATTCCTGAAGGGCAAACTGCTGTTATCATTAATATTTTAAGAATTTTCTGTTTAGCTCCTTGTCCCATGTTAAAATTGTGCTATTTGATTTTAAGATGTCCAGATTTATTTTTAGTTCTTTCTGTATTCTAGATATGAATCCTCTGTCAAATGTATATCTGATAAATTTTTGATTCATGGGATCTCATTCATAAATTGTTTGACTTAATGCCTGCACTATAGGAGTCTTACTCAGAACATCCTTTCCTGTGCTATAAGTTTCAATATTTTCCCTAATTTCTTATCTATTACATTCAGGGTATCAAGTCTTAGGTTGTGATTCTTGATCTATTTGGAGTTGAGTTCTGTGTATGATAAGAGATAGGTGTCTATTTTCATTACTTTACATGCTGTAATCCAGCTTGACCAGCATCATTTATTGAGTATGGTGTTTTTTTTTTCTGCACTATATATTTCTGGATTCTGTTAAAAACCAGGGGTCTGTAATATGTGTACTTAATTCTGGGCCCTCACTTCTAATCCACTAATCAATATATTTGTCATCATATCAGGGCCATGCTCTTTTTATTCCTATTTCTCTGTAGTATAATTTAAGACCAGTGCTGGTAATGCATTCAACAGTTATTTTATTGTTCAGGATTTTTTTGGCTATCCTTGGTTTTTGTATTTCTTTATGGATTTTGGGATTATTTTTCCAATTTCTTTGAAAAATTGTTTTGAAATTTTAATGCATGCTGCATTGAATTTGTAGGTTGCTTTTAGTCTGATAGCTATTTTCATAAAATCAGCCATACTGATCAAGGGTCATAGGTGGTCTCTCCATCACTAGTATCTTCTTCAATTACTTTACTCAGAGTTTTAAAGCTTTTATTACACAAGTCCTTCACTTCTTTGGTTAGATTTATTCCAGAATGTTTATATATTTAGAGGCTATCATGAACTGTATTGTTTCCATATCTTTCTTCATATGTTTGTTGTTGGTATATAGGAAGGCTGTGGATTTTTTCATGTTAACTTTTTTTATGTCCTGCTACTTTGCTGCATATGTTTATCAGGTATAGGTATTTTCTATTCAAGATTTCAGGGTTTTCTGTGCATAAAATTATATCATCTACAAATAAAGACAACTTTATCATTTCCTTTCATATTTGTGTCCACTGTATCTTTCTTATTTGTCTTACTGCTCTAGCTAATACTTCAAGCACTACATTGATCAAGAATATTGTGGACATCCTTGTCTTGTTTCAAAATTTAGTGGGAATTATTTGGATTTTTCTCCATTTAGAATGATGTAGGCTGTCAGATTGTTATATAACACCTTTATTATGTTTTGATATGTAGCCTCTATCCCTAGATTCCCCATGAATTTTATAATGAATGGATATTGGACTTTGTCAAAGACCTCTTCTAATGAGATGAGTATATAGTCTCTGTCATTCAGTCTGTTTATACAGTGAATTTCATTTATTTATTTGTATATGTTGAACCATCCCTGCATTTTTGCAAAAAAAAAAAAAAACAAATTGATCATGGTGGATAGTATTATTGATGGGTTCTTTCATCCAGTTTGGGAGTATTTTATTAAGAACTTTTGCATTTATGTTTATCAGAGATATTGGCCTATAATTTTCTATTTTGCTTTTGGGATTATGTCTGGTTTTGGTATCAGAGTAGTATGGACTTCATAGAATTTAAGAGTGGTACTTACTTTTGCATTTTATACAATAACGTGTGGAGTATTGGTATTAGTTCTTCTTTGAAGGATTAATATAAATCTACACTGTATTGTGTGGCCCTGTGCTGTTCTTTGGGGGGGAAATTTTTAACTATTTCTACCTCACAATTTTATTTAAATTATATGTGTAATTATTATTCAAATTTGTTCGGCAATATTTTACTGAAATTTATCTAATTCTTTTAGGTTTTCCAGTTTAGTACAATATAGATTATTTTTTAAAGCCTGTACTTAAGATTTTAAGAATTTCCTTATTATCTAAGTAATATTTCCCTTTTCGCCTTTGAGTTTATTAATTTGGGTCCTTTCTTTCTTTTGGTTAATTAAGCTGATAGTTTTTCAATATTTTTGATCTTTTAAATGATCCATTTTTTTTTCTTTCATTGGTTCCTTTTTTTTGTTTTGTCCCCT
>NW_008332088.1:4215008-4229147 GCF_000622305.1 Nannospalax galili
TATGTTTACCTTATATGGGTTTGCATACTTTTTCAAGTTTTTATTGTTGTTGATATCTGGCTCTCTTCCTTTGTGTTCAGATAGAATATAGAATGATATTTAAATTTTCCTAAATTTGAGGATACTTACTCTGTACACATATGTCAAAATTTGGAAAGTTCTATAGGCTGCTGAGAAGAAAGTGATTGTGTAGGATGTTCTGTAGATAGCTTATATGGGTTTGCATACTTTTTCAAGTTTTTATTGTTGTTGATATCTGGCTCTCTTCCTTTGTGTTCAGATAGAATATAGAATGATATTTAAATTTTCCTAAATTTGAGGATACTTACTCTGTACACATATGTCAAAATTTGGAAAGTTCTATAGGCTGCTGAGAAGAAAGTGATTGTGTAGGATGTTCTGTAGATAGCTTTTTGGTCCATTTGATTTAAGGCTAGGATTGTAGTAGGTTCTTGGTCCTTTTTTTTGAGTATGAAATGACCTTCCCTGTCCCATATGACTAGTTGTAGTTTGGGGCTATTTTGTCAGATACTAGAATCACTATACCTGCTGATTCTTAATTCTATTTGTTTGTAATATCTTTTTCTTTCTCTTTCTCCTAAAGTGGTTTAGATCATAATTGACGAGTTTGTAGGCAGCAAATTGATGGATTTTGCTTTCTTTTCTTTTCTTTCTTTCTTTACTAGTCATTTATTTATTTATTTATTGTTTATTTATTTATTTTATGTGCATGAGTCCTATGTCTGCATGTATTTAGGTACACCTGTGTTTTGCTGTGCCCACAGAAGCCAGAAGAGGTCATAGGATTCCTTGGAACTGGAGTTACTGACAGTTGTTAGCTGCCATGTGGTTCTTGGGATTTGAACCTGGGACTTCTCCAATAGCAGCCAGTTAGACACTGAGCCATCTTTCCAGCCCAAACCCTGCTTCTTAATCCAATCAATTAGTCTGTGTCTTTTTACTGGGCAGTTGAGACTACTAATATTGAGGGTTATTACTGACCAAAGTTTACTAATTGTGTTATTTTTGTTTTATAATATTGTTTTCCTTGACATATTTTCTTAACTCTTCTGGGATAATTTATTTTTTCTTTGTGCTTTCTTCAAGGTATTTAATCTAATCATTATCATTCCATGATTGTTCTCTTTAGGCTGGTTTTATGGACATCAATTCCTTAAGGATGTTTTTATCATGCAAAAATTTTCTTTTCATTGTATTACAACTGATAGTTTTGCTGAATATAGTAGTGTGGGCTGTATTCCATGTTCGTCTATGACATATGATGTGGGTCAAGGCCTACTGGCTTTTCTAATCTCCACTGAAAGCTCAGCTATTCTTTTGTGGAGACTACATTTATATAATATCACTTGATAGTTCTCTCTAAAGCTTCAATATCTTTATGTTGTTGTTTTTTTCTACATTTTAAAGAGTTGATGATTATATACCATGGGGAACTTCTTTTCTGGTCATATATCATTGCTGTTCTTCTTACCTCTTGTACCTCGATGAGTATATTCTTAGTTTGGGGAAATTTTCTTCTATGATTTTATGAAAAATATTTTCTTTGCCTTTCACCTTCGTTTCTCCTTCTATACCTCTGGTTCATAGGTTTGGTCTTTTCTAGAGTGTCCCAGAAAAGAAGATCTACATCCAGTACTACTTAATTTATTCAAAAAGATAGGAATGGAGGGACAACTTCCAAATTCCTTCTAGGAAGCCATCATAACTGTAATAGCAAAGCCAGGTAAAGATACAACCAAAAAAGAAAACTACAGACCCATATCCTTAATGACAATAGAAGCAAAAATTCTCAAAAAATGCTTACAAATCACATACAGACACAAATAAAAAAGATCATCCACCATGATCAAGTTGGCTTTATTCCAGAGATTCAGGGATGGTTCAATATATGAAAGTCAATAAACATCATAAATCATATAAATGGACTCAAAGACAAGAACCACATAGTCATCTCAATAGATGCAGAGAAGTCCTTTGACAAAAATTCAACATAAATATGTTCAAAGTCCTAGAGGGAATTGGATTGGTGTTGAAAGTTTCTTTCAACATTAAGAAAACCGTATACTACAAACCCACAGACAGCATCATTCTAAATGGGGAAATACTAGAAGGATTCCCATTGAAATCAAGAACCGGGCAAGTCTGTCCACTATCTCCACCCTTTTTTAACATAGTGCTTGAAACTCTTGCAAGAGCAATAAGACAAGAGAAGGAAATGAAAAGAGTAATAATTGGAAAAGAAGAGATCAAATTATCCCTTTTTGAAGATGATATGATATTCTATATCTAAGAGACACCAAAAATTCCACTGGAAAACTCCTAGAAATTATTAACAGTTCAGTAAGGTTGCAGGTTACAAAATTAATCTACAAAAGTCTATAGCCTTTCTGTATACCAATAATAAGCAATCAGAGAAAGAGTGCTTGGAAACACTCCCTTACACAATAAGAGCAAAAATATAAAATAAAATATCTCAGGATAAACCTGACCAAAGATATTAACAACCTCTATAATGGAAATTTTAAATCTTGAAAGAAAGAGATTGAGGAAGACATCAGAAGATGGAAGGACCTCCCATGCTCATGGATGGGAAGAATTAATATTGTGAAAATGGCCATCCTACCCAAAGCCATTTATAGATTAAATGTAATGCCAATCAAAATCTCCATGACATTCTTCATATATATGGAAAAAAAATCCTAAGATTTATATGGAAGCACAAAAGACCTCAGATAGACAAAGCAACCCTGAGCACTAAGAGCAATGCTGGGGGAATTACTAAACAAGATTTTAAAGTGTATTACAGAGCCATAGTCATTAAAACAACGTGATACTGACACAAAAATAAAACTGCAGATCAATGGAACAGAATTGAAGATCCAAATATGAGTACATGCAATTTCAGCCACCTGATATTTGACAAAGAGGCCAAGAACATTCACTAGAGGAAAGACAGCATGTTCAGCAAATCATAGTGGCAAAACTGGATCTCCATCTGCAGAAGAATGTCACTAAACCCCTATCATTCACCTTGCACAAATGTCAACTCCAGATGGATCACAGACTTAATTTGAAGCCTGAAACTCTGAAACTGTTAGAAGTAAACATTGGCAATAACCTACAGGATACAGGTGTAGGAAAGGTTTCTCTAAACTGGAAGTCAATAGCTCAGGAAACAGGGTCAAGAATCAACAAATGGGACCTCATTAAACTAGAAAGATTCTGTACATCAAAAGAAGCTATCAAGGAAGTGGGGAGGAAAACCACAGAATGGGAGAAAATCTTCACCTGCAACACATCTGACAGAGGTTTAACATCCTAATATATAAACAACTCAAAAAAACAATCAAGAAAGGCACTAACCCAATTAAAAGATGGGCTGAAGAGGTGAACAGAGAGTTCTCAAGAGAAGATATAAATATGGCTAAGAAGTATCTCAAAAGGAGTTCAGCATCATTAGTAATTAGGGAAATGCAAATTAAAGCCACTTTAATCATACCACAGTCAGACTGGATAAGATCAAGAGAACAAATGATTCCAAATGTTGGAGAGGATGTGGGAAAAAGGAACACTCATCCACTGCTGGTGGGATTACAAACTTTTTCACCCATATGGAAAGCAATGTGGAGAACTCTTGAAAACCTGCAAATGAATCTACCATTTGACACAGTTATACAACTCCTTGGCATATACCCAAAGAACTCATCCTATTGCAGAGACTCTTGTACATCTATGTTTGTTGCTGCTCTTTTCACAATAGCTAAGAGATGGAAGCAACCTAAGTGTCCCTCAGCTGATGAGTGGGTAATGAAAATGTGGTTCATTTAAATGATGGAGTTCTACTCAGCAGTAAAGAAAGATGAAATCTTGAAATTTTCAGGTAAATGGATGGAACTTGAAACTGTTATACTAAGTGAAGTAACAGAGACTAAGGACAAAATAAGACGTATGTTCTCCCTCATATGTGCATTCTACCACTAAATCCTTAGAAGTGAGTTTGTATCCAGACATAACTGCAGGAATGACAATCATGAAAAGGAAAGAGGGAGGTTAAGGAAAAGAAAGAATCTTAAAAAGAAGAGTAGGAAACAGTCATTAATAATGGAGATATGGCTAAAAATGGGGTTATTTTAAGGGAAGAGAGGAGGGTGGCTTATACAAGGAACCTTGGGGATTAAGGGAAAGAAGGAGCTCATGAGAGGTGGGACCATAGGAGAAGGGTGTTATTAAGGGAGAAAGGGGAAAATTGGGGCATTATAAATGGTGGAAGAGTTAGATAATTCAGGAGATAAATAATGCCTAGCTACTTAAAAA
The DNA here is from genome assembly GCF_000622305.1 of Nannospalax galili. Classification (NCBI taxonomy): domain Eukaryota; kingdom Metazoa; phylum Chordata; class Mammalia; order Rodentia; family Spalacidae; genus Nannospalax; species Nannospalax galili. The sequence goes on from NW_008332088.1 coordinate 4,219,344, forward strand.
AAACAGAAGGAACTATATTAATTAAACAACCTACTGACAAATGATACATACAAGTAGCTCAAGGAATATAATACATGTCTAGGCAAGATTTATCTGAGAACGTTTCATCTTTTCCCAAGCTTTATCTACATAGTACATGGTAATTAAAAGTACCAGACTGGTGGAACTAACATTCTTGGATGTCTAACAGCCATACTTTGAAGCCTATACTAATTTGGTCAGAGGGACATAAAGGACAGTTTGTGCTTCTTGCCCTCCTAGGTCGACTAACCTCCAGGGGACTATGAGCATCTCTCAAAATGTCCTGTGACTGTGGTGTGTTACCTGTCCTCTTGATCAAAGAAGCCCTGGAGACCCCACCAAATGGACTTGAACCACTGTTCAATCTACGAAGAAGAGGGTCAATACAGAGGAAAAATTTCTTTCATGCTTCCAAGTGAAGCCAAACACGGTCGAGCAGGACCTCTGACTTATCTTCACATAGATGGAAATGGTAAAAGAAAGGAGCCAGGGGCTCCTCCCAAGTCCATGTTACCCCCGAGGAACAGATCCATAAATGATCTTAAGAGTAAAAATAAATTTGTTTATCTGGTCCATCTGTATGGTTTTAAATACCCAAAAAGAAAGTATAACCAAAGTTTAAAAAGGTCAATATAATTCTTTAAGAGTAAACTGGGTGTGGTTGTGCACTCCTGTAGTCCCAGCACTTGGGAGGCAGAGGCAGGCAGATATCTGTGAGTTTGATGCCAATCTGGTCTAGATTAGCTGGGCTACAGTGAGAACCTGTCTCAAAAAGACAGAAAAAAAAAAAAAAACCTCCATGTGTATAGCTAAATGCTACCTAATAGGATAATAAGAAACAATACCAGACAGGAGATACCTTCCTTTGAGTTGTTGGCCAGGGTAAAGTATTAGAGTTAATAATTTCCACATCTTTAAAATTCAGAGGTTTTACATATAAATCCAGATATCCAGCTTCTTTTGAAGAACTGAAAGCAGATTGTAGTCTCAGATCCATAGGGGCCTGTTAGCCCCTGTCTTCCCAGCCCCTGACAGCTCCCTACCATCCTAGGTCCCAGAGGTTACCTCAACACATTTTCTTGACAGAAGAGAAGGACTGTTCAGCCTCCATGTCTCTCTGGAATAGGGAGAGCCAGTTGACATCACAGAGCCTTTGAGCTCTTCTCCATCCTCCTCCTTCACTTGCCTTACCAGTTAGCCTTGTGGGGTGTGTGATTTCTACCAGTGGGATCCACAGAAGAGTCTGGAAAAAGGCAGGGAAGCCCGTCCCTAGCAAGGCTGTGCACCAGCCAGAGCAGTTCCTTTTTTAAACTCTCATACGAATCAGAGTTTCACTGCTTAGAAAAGAAAGTTTGACAAAGGCCACTGAGTGGTGGCATCTTCGCAGAATGAGACACCGTCTACAGGCAGGCATTTGAGTCTTCTCTGAAGCTGCTTTCAGGGACGTGCCCTAAAAGAGATTCAGGGGCATAGGCCTCTGGGGTAAATGGTAGGTCCCAGGAGCTCCACAGTGTGGTATGGTTTTTCCCCAAGCTAGGATTCCTGGGAAGCTCCAAACTAAATGGTGACATCAGTGTGCCATGGTTGGAAGTCTCCCTCTTGTCACTTTGACTTGGTATGCACCCTGATGTTGGCCTGGCACCAGCTGATTTTGTTAAAGGCCTTCAAGGTTTGTCTCTCTGAGGTTGGGCTTTGGTTTTAAAAAAGGAATCTGGTCTATATAGTGAGTTCCAGGATGGCTGGGGCTACAGGGAGGTAGAGGTAGAACTGTGTCAAAAAAAAAGAAAAAAAAAAAAAAAACCTCCATGTGTATAGCTAAATGCTACCTAATAGGATAATAAGAAACAATACCAGACAGGAGATACCTTCCTTTGAGTTGTTGGCCAGGGTGGCACAAGAGACAGTAACCCAGCATAGAACTGGAAAATGAACAGCAGACCTCAGCCTTATCTAAAGAATATTGGCAACCGATTGTTGCTAGAAGCGCTGATCTTCCTAAAACAAGGAACTGTAGATAGGCTGACTAGATTCATCGAATGCACAAGAATTGGGGAATGGCTGGAGGCATTGACAGCCTAGTGGACACTAACAGAGATGACAGAGTATATGGGATCCAGTGGGGGGAGGGGGCTATGGGTGGGTGCCATTTGGGATGTGGGTATATAGAATAATAAGATTGTTTGTGTATGAAATATACACAAAAAATAACAAATTTTTTTAAATGAGTTAAAGAAAAAAAAATGAAAAAAATCCCAAAATGGTCATCTTACTAAATGATTCTGGTATAACAGCATCATTTGGCTACACCAAGATCACCAGTACCTGGGTTCATACTAAGAAGTGAGTTATATTCAAATATAAAACAGTAATTGAAATACTCAATGTAACATGGTAAAATCAGAATAAATATTAAGAGAAAGGGGGACTAGAAAAATGACAGCAATTAGGTGCACTGGCTGATCTTGAGAGATCCTAGGTTTGGTTCCCAGCACCCACAGAGTAGTTAATAATTGTCTATAACTCTAGATCTAGGGAATCTGACACCCTCTTCTGATTTCTGTGGACACTACATGTCACAGGTACACTTACACATATGAAGGCAATACATTCATTCAAAGAATAAAAATAATAAATATAATACTTAAAATATATTAAAAGAAATGAAACTACTCATACAAGTGATTTGTAAATTTTTAGAGTAACAAAATGTCATAAATTACTCAAAGGTGAATATGGTGAACAGATGAACAAATTTTGATTAAATAGTAATATTAAATAATATTTGGAAATAGAAATGGAATTACTTATAACATAACCATGGATGAGCCTCATTTATACTTAGTTGCATAAATAAAATAAGACGAATATGCTTAGCAGTAGATTTCTTGTCTACTGTGCACACTGACCTGGGTTCAATCTCCAGAGCTGCAATACAAAAGAAATTAATTAATTAATAAGTCAGACAGAAGATTGATGCTATATAACAGAATTTATACAGTATTCCAGAGAATAATTCATATTGAATACAAAAAAAATGTCTAAAATAAGATGTACATGGGGTTGGAAGTAGGTGGATTTCTGAAAAAGAATGATCAAAATAGGCAATTAGTTATATCAGTCTATTTAGGGGATGGCACACAAGTTTGTTATTGTGGCCAAGGTTGGCTTCAGAGTGGAATATAGTACTGGGGAAATCACTCAGTGGGCAAAGAACTTGAGCACAATCATGAAAATCAGAGTTCAGATCTCCACCACCCATGTAAATGCCTGTCTTGTATGATAGCTAATTCTGGTGCTTCAGAGAAAAGTAGGGGATGCCCAGGGCAAGCTGATTAGCTCCTTTACCAGAGTTATGGAGCTCTGGGTTCAAATGAGAAACCCTACGCTAGTATTGGTGGCATGAGAATGAAGAAGTCACTTGAAGACAACCACTGACCTACATATGAACATGCACATATATGTTGCTGCACAGATACATACATGCACACAAGCATAACACACAAACTCTGTACATATACATATAGAAAGTGACTACACAAAAATATGAAATTATGTAAATTTTATTGTATGAGAATTAAATTGACATGTACATGCTAAAGGAGAGAAATGTCAATCACGGCTGGAAAATATGTTGTGTGGAGATTGGAATAAGCCTGTAGAAAATCAACTACTGGTAATGGGCCGTTAAACCTCTTTTAAGGAGAGAGAGAGAATAAAGATATGTGTACATATATATATATATATATATATATATATATATATTTAGCCTCAACTGTCAGCTGACCTGGAACTTGCTACATTGACCAGGCTGGCCTCAGTCTCACAGAGATCCACCTGCCTCAGCCTCCACAGTGCTGGGATTAAAGGTGTGCATACCACACCTGAGGAGAAAAACATTTTTCACCATAATAGATAACACACAACTCAGATTGTCCTGATCCAAACTGACTGAAATCTATGGGTGGCAAATGAAAGCATTGTCCTCTGAAATGCAATGAAAGTTTGTGAAAATTGCAACATTTCAAAGGATCAGAGATATAAAATGTTTTACACAGAGAACATGTCTGAAATTTACTATACATTAATTATGCTTTTAACAGTAGTTTGTCAGGATACAGGAGGAGAAAGAGTAAAAAAAATGCAAACACTTCTGTCTAGGAAATCCCCTTTCTTATAATGTGAATAGGTTTTAAAGCTCGTGGACAAGACCTGGAAGTGTCTTTATGTAGTGGGCAGCAGTTAATGTAGAAAGTTTATTTGTTCAAAGTGCTGAGAGTAAGCTCAGACCTTAGTTGGACATTTACATCAACCCAAGATCACTTTCCCCAGATTCTCAGGTGCTATCATTGAAGACGTGTCTGAAACATGTAAGAGCAAGAAGTTAGGGAGAACTGTTGTTAAATATTGTCTTTTGGTCATGACATTTGATTCCTATTTTCTTTCATAGCAGCTATGTTTTTCTGCACAAGAACAAGGCTGCCTAAATTCCATCATGGCTGGAGGAGGGGCTCATAAGGCCCCACCCTAAGCTAAGGAGCTGCTGGCAGTTGATGGCAGCTGGAGGATGGATAATCATTTTTCTTTGGGGCTGTGGCCACTGGTAGGTTGCCTGTGCTCTAGTCCATGACTCACACCCATGTGCATACAGACAGCACTAACTAGACAGAGTGGGATAAAAGGGAATGAAAATTAAGTCTAGGGGAACAGGGAGGAAGAAAATGAGGGAGGGTTTATATGATCATAATGCACTGCATAATGTGTGAAATCTCAAAGAACAAATTAAAGAAATAAAAATAAAGCTTTCAGAATATAAAGGGGATCAAAATCCTTTAAATATTATTTAAACGACCAATGTTTTGCCAGGTTTAGAGCTTCATTTTTCTCATATATTGCTGAGTAGAAATATTGCACAAAAATGAAAAGTGCTGATTCATAAAAGGTAGATCATTAGGCTTCGCTTCCCTCATTATTTTAATAAGTGTGACAAGCATATCATTCTACTGCCAATTATACTGTCAGAAGCTAGAGCGGAATAAAAGATGGAAACTCTGCATATCAACTCTCCCATAATAACAGGAGTCAATATTCATAGTTGATGCTATAGTTAGTGTGACATTAAAATCATAACATGAATGATCGTTCTGAGGCTATGACATTTACAGGGAAAATTTTGTAATTTTCAAATTAGAGTTTCTTTTTAGAAAATAATGCAAGAAAATAAGAAAATAGAACCAGAAAGGAAACAAGCTTAACGTTACCTGACATCAGCCGTCCTTCTTTCATAGTAATAGAGTATGGATGGTGTTGTGGATCACTAGTTGGGTATTATATCTATTGGTTCTTGGTACTCAGCATGGTCTTGTAAACAGATTTTTGACTCATCTGATTTTTATGATAAAATGGGCTGTGATTTCCTGCAGTCTTTTTAATGATGTGATTAATATTTGCTACTTCAGTCCTTTCTCCCTCTTTACTGGCAGAAGAAGGACTGATACTCGGATTGTACATTTGTTTGACACAAGAAATGGCAAGAGTGCCACAAAGGAGTCCCAAAGAGTTCTAAGATAATTAATTGCCTTCCTACAGCAACCTACCCAACTTTGTTTAAGGCAGTTTGTTTTGTCTTCATCTTATTGAACAACTTGTCAAAATCTTGCCAGTATCTCTCTACTATGTGGCAGCTATAATGGGTGGAGTTTAATAGGATATTATAATCAGATAGGTATTTTCTTATAGTTTTATAATCTTAACACTAAAGGCTATACAGAAGAGGAACTAGAAGAATTGAAATGTCAGGTATGCATTGACCTGTAGGCATCAGATTTGGGATAGATTTTGAATTCTGAACTCAGAGTGCTAGTTTTTCTTTCCTCATATCACAGATGCTTGTAGGGGAAGTAAAGTTAAATTCATGGGAGTAGAAAGCACACAAATTTTAGAAATATAGCAATGGCCAAGTTTTTTTTAATCATTGAATTTCTGCAATTTCACAGTCACTCGGCATCTGCTTATTGGGATGTTAAAATAAACCTTGAAAAGAAAAAAGAAAATGTTTCAAGTTGCTTTAACTCGCACAAGAGAAAGAAAATATGCTTTTTCATCTGTTTTAGACAAGAAAAATAGCTGAGTGAATTTGTAAGACTTTTTATGACAGTATTACAAACCAATTCAAAGAGATTTATTAGAGAAGAAATAAAATTTGTGGAATACAATAAAATAATAAACCTCTTCAAGACAGAGAGAGCAGGTTCAGGACAGAAGCCTGTTCCTCTTAGAGTCTGTCATTATTGTTCTTCATTTGATAAAGCTTATTGATAATTTACAACCACTAACTTATGATTCACTTGGAAATGCAATTTTCAAGTACCTCAGAAGCATGAGCCTTTCATGGATACTCTGAAGACAAGGTGGATGGTGAGATCTGGGAGAATCCCTGTAAACAGAGCAAAATCAGGTGGCGCTGGACAAAGACATAGTTCTGTCTATCAAGCAACAGAAGCACATCCAACCCACCCCCTGAGAAATGGTGTAGGGATGCTTGAAAAAAACTTATGAAAACATACTGTTCCATAACCATTGTATAGATGAAATATATGTGCTTATATAAACTATATATTCATATAAAAGAGTTTAACTGCAGTAACCCTACACAGGGGATTATGCTCATTCCAGGAAAGATAAATGACCAAATATAAAGGACAACGTCAGGTATGGGATACCTCTTCTGGAGCTGTTGGTCCTGGTGTCCTGGAGACCCACTGAACAATGCAGTTTGCTGCCATTGCTCTTGCTTCCTCACCAGAACCTGATGGTAATATCTGTTGCTGAAGACACCACACACACTGGTCATAGTTCATGGGGAGATCAAATCACTACTGACCAGGAGGCTTTCTCCCTGCTGAGTTGTTCTTATAGTACTAGAAGTTGCTATGCAGACTGGAAGGAGAAGGAATTCATCAACAATTTTATTTGGCTGTGAAAACTGTGAACTGCAATAGTGACCACTGTGGCAAGGTACGCCTATTGGTGCAATAGTGGTATAATGTTTTGGAAGTAACAAATCATTTTCTGAGTGGATTTAAGGTCTTCTTCACAAAAGGAAGACTGATAGTGAAAATATGGCCAACAAATCATGGTTGGGGATCTCACAGACCCCACAGTTGAACCTACTACTGTTATTTCGTTAATTGAAAAGAGTATCAAACTTCCCTCTAAATTTATGTCTCTATACCAATAAACTAGCCCAGCACTCAGACCATATTACAGAAATTTCTTTGTGCAGTGAATGGTGATTAATACACAAACTCAAAGTGCAGAGAATAACCTACTGTGGAGTGTTCAACCACAAATGGGACATCTATGTCCCTTCTGCAAGGCTCAAGGACCATCATGGAAGAAAGGGCAGAAAGATTGTAAAAACAAGAGGGCAGAATGGACCAAAGTGGAACTGTACAGTCTGGACATGGCAAGAGCCCTGTACTTATGAAGTCACAACAGCTGTAGTTATGTGCACAAGGCATGCACAAGATTAACCCAAACAACATCCTGACATGCAGTGGGAAAGAGCACAGGAGTCCCCATCCCTAACTGAGGAGCTATAAACAGTTGATGGCTCTGAGGACGATATACCCAGTTTTCTGTATGGGTATGGTGCCTGGCAGATCCACTATGCGCCAGTGAATAGTCCCACAACCAGGAGGTTATAGACAGCACAAACTGGATTTGATGACTTATTAAAATAAACATAAAAGAGGATTTGGCATTTTGGATCTAGGGAAATTGGAGCAGATCCAGGAGATGTTAAGGGGAGGAGATGGTGATATGATCCGAATACACTGAATAAAATTCTCAAAGAGCTGATCAACTCTCACCAGCAAGGCTTACTCCTGCAATAGAGGCAATGCACACAGAAGGCCACAACTGTACCACGTGTAGAGAATAAGAGACTGCAGGGTGTGTGTCCCTGGATAGGACTCCTATTTTAAACCTCCCCCAGTGATGGCTCAGGAGAATTGCAGAAGAAGAAACAGGAGAATAGTGTGATCTAAGGTTGATGAACGATCAAAAGGAAACAGAGCCTTCCAGGCCTCAGGGATCTTGTTCATCTGAACTTACAGCAATGATGACAGCATTCAAAAGACCTAGAGAAACTCAATCAGATAATAACCCAGTACTGAGCTGGGAAAATGGGCAGCAGTTCCTAACCTTAGCCAAAGAACTAATGACAACCGATTAATCCTGAATGAAAGAGACTTGATCTTCTCTAAATGAATAACTCTAGAGAGGCTGACTTGTTTCCAGTGGATGAACTTGCACCAGTGGACATCTAGGTACACAAACCTGACTCAATAGGCCTTAACATATATGACAAAATGAATATAATCTGGTGGGGCTGGGCTATGGTGGTGCAGATGGGGGAAGGTTCTAAATATGATTAAGATGTATTGTATGAAATGCACAAAAATTCAATAAAAATATACATTGAGAAAAAATATATAAATAAATTAAAAATTTTTAAGAACTAAAAATACTGAAGAAAATGGAGCGATCCATGGAGCCTACCCAGAAGCTGAGTCTGTGGTGAGATGGTGAAGAATCTACATCCTAAGGAGAAGAAGCAGAAGAGAGCATTCTGTTTGTCAGGTAAATATGTGTGACAAAATAATGGGTTAGTGATCTGGGACAAGACACAGGAGAGTGATGCAGCAGCTATTTCTATCCACCAGAGCACACTTCATGAAAGGACAGATCGAGGACTTCAAAATGGGCCAGTTCCCGGAATGCATGTAAAACCAGCCAAGCCCAACATTTTCCTTCACACTCAAAAGAAAGAGAGTACTCTTAAATATGCTTTAAAAAATAGTTAATTTTGTTTCATTTTTCTGGCAAGTGTATTCAGATCAAGGAAGCCACTGACTGAACTAGATGACTTGAAGAGATGAAATTTCAGAATAAGTTACCGAAACTAGGCCTAATTACGTAGTCAAAATATTGCTTCAAGGAAAACGCATGCTATAATACTGCACTGCTGCATTTGCTTCAGAATAATATAATTTAGTGCTCAGCCAGTTTTTTTTCCCATAAGTTGTATCATATATCATCTATTTTCCAAACAAAAATAGCTTCTCCTTGCATGAACTGAAAAGCTATTTCATGCTGGAGACTGTATCCATCAAAAACATTGAATGAGTGCTAGGGATATGCACCAGTGGATAAAGTACTTGTCATGCAAACATGAGGGCCAGATTTTGGATCCCTGAAACAGACTTAAAAGTCTGGCAGGTGTGGAACTTGGTGAAAGCTCAGTACTCTGAATTCAGGGCTAGGATATCCCCAGGAAAAGCTGGCTAGCTAGACTATCTGGAAGAGGTGAGTCCCATGTTCACCTAGAGACCTTACCTTGATAAATAAAACCACCAGTGATGGAGGAAGACCCCGATGTAAACTTTGGACCTCCACTCACAGTAGTACTCTTATACATGAACGTTCGTCCATCCACACATATGCATCTTCACACAATCAAACACCAAAAACATACAGTAACAATACTTATTCAAAGAATAATGCAGAAATTTTGTCATCCTACATTGTGTTCTAGTTAACAAACTTACTCAGAGATGTAGCCTCTGAGTAATGATATTTATAATACATTATTGCATTGAAACTCCAAGAGCTGTGACTCGTTATACATATATCTATATTCTAGGTCAGCTGCACTGAGAAATACAATCCACTGGCAAACACATAGTGAAAGCTAGGAATCTTCCCTTTGCATAAGATATA
>NW_008332088.1:4229260-4246184 GCF_000622305.1 Nannospalax galili
TGAAGTAAATCTTACCCATATTTTATATTTTATGAACAAACAAGGAAACAGAAACTAAGTAACACTTAGTAAGTCAGACCTTGTCTCTTTCACTAGAGCTTAGAGTTTGGCTAAAGTCACTTATCAATCAAATATTTTATAAATATAAAGTTTTGTGATTATCTCTTTTATGTGATTGTCTGTTTTATATATTATCTGTTGTATACCTCAACCTGAAGTAGTGCCTGGTGAGCGTTACATTCTCAGCAAGCACAAAGAATTGACTCACAGCTATTCGTGTCCTGTGAAGTACTTCAGTTCAGTGTGACCTAGTCTGTTCAGGCAGAAGAGATATCTTGACAGAAACAATATTAAAACTTAGGTCTAGAAATTATGATGTTATTAGTCAAAGAGATTTGAGAGACCATCTAAACAGAAAGTCATGGAAGGTTTCCTGAGATATTGGCAAGATGCATTGTTCACATGAATGGAAAATTCTAAGTGTCAGGCTGGTTACTGTAGCAGACAAATGAGACACATCTGTGAGATGGTACCTTGGAGTTTTCCTTCCATCATACACAATCACGATCAAATTGCTGCCCTCCCCCCTCATTGAGGACTAGTTACAAGGATTTAAACATACCTGCCATTTTAGGATTGTACCAACACATGTAGTGAAGATATTCTTCTCACTTAGACTACTTGGACATCTTTGCAGCCCAGAGACAAGCAAAAAAACAAAAACAGAAACAAAAAACTTCAAATTATGCTTAAGTCTATCACTGAGGAGTTGAATACTTAAAGCTGTAAAGAAGACCTGTAGAGGCCTCTGGCATCATACTTTCACAATTAGGGATCATTAAAGAGATCCATTGTGATAAGAGATTGCTGTATCTCCATCTTACACTGAATATTCTGGCTGCACTGTAGAGTTTCATTCAGTAGCAGAGGAAACCAAAGGCTGGATACTGCTCAAGTGAATCTATACTTCCTACAGAAAATTCCACACTTCTCAGGATAGTGGGACATGGTCTGTATATTCGCCTCAGTGGGAGGAGAATCAACTCTAAAGGTGTCGCAAATGATGAGATTTAAGATGACAGAATAAATGAAATGGTAATTATTCTATAATGAAACATTTTGTAAAAGATATGAGATGTATCCAGGACTAAATATAACATGAGGGAAGGAAAATTTCCTGGAAAGATTCTTAGATTCTGTCGTAAATTTCAACATGTAACATAACAACTGTAACTCATATTGTATAACTAAACAGAAGATATTTTATATGATTTTTCATGGTTACAATTTTGTGAAGACAATGTGATCACTTTTGGATGTGCTGAATTTGATGTAGGAGTGGGGCTTTTATCAATGTGCATTGTTAATAGTACTAGAACTCTAGTTTCTATTTTGGCCTAAGGCAGATTTCTTGTCATTTAAATGTCATACGATTTTCCATTCAAAGCAAATAGTACTTGTAAAATTTTTTAAAAAGTTTAAATTCAGATCTACCACACTAAATATGTACTAAAAACCTGGAATATATGAAGAATCCACAAAGCAAAAAACTATCAATTTTCACTCAGTTAATGGTACTCAGTTTTCAACTACAAGAGATAGCGAGGGGTAAAAAAGTTTTTAAAAAATTTAAAAGGTCATTTCTTATATTCAATATGAAAAATAACTAAAAAACATTTAAGCTGTCATAGAGACTTCAAGGACACAATGTTCTCTTTAAAAAATTAATGATTAATGGTAAAAATAGAGCTTAAATCATGATTTTTCTATAGATGTTATTATATGATTTAATAGTTTATAGTAGACACCAACAAGATTATCTTACTCAAGAAATATAAAATAAGTAAAAAATCAGTAGCAAAATTAAAGATTATGAGTTTGTAATTTCAATACACTAATAAAAAAGGGAAGTAATCTATTTCAAAAAGTTGATATTTTGGTGTAACCATAATAGTTACAGTGCAAAGTTCATAAGACTTACAATAGAAGCCAATAATTTTTTTGTCCCTTAAAAATTTCCTAATTTTTGTTAAAGTCTATAGGAATCAGTCTTTTTGTGGCTAACTAATAATCCTGGTTGGTTTTGAAGTGTTATTTCAATAACAAAACACAATTGAAAAAGAGAAGTTTAAGGAGAAGATAAAGTCAGTTAAATAAGAATTTCCTTCTAATATGATATGGATATGGATGAGCAACTGAACATCTGATCTCTCTCTCTCTCTCTCTCTCTCTCTCTCTCTCTCTCTCTCTCTCAACCAAATCCATCTTTACCTTCTGAATGAGATTCATTTCATCTTTATTCTGTATTTAGCAAACAAAGCCCTTTATAACAATAACATATTTCATCAATCCCAAAGTTTTCAGAAATAAAATCAGACTCTATTGCTGTTTTCACCACCAGTCTAAGAATTCATTGAATGAAACATTAAGACTATCTACTGACATTTGCCTCTCAACTGTTTTATAGACAACTGCCAACAGAATGAGGTAATAAAGCAGTGTATTTGCAATAACTCAGTATCTTTGACTGAACTGGAACAAATGCCTGTGGAAATGGCATTTCTTATGGTTGGTGGGTGACCACTATGCACTAATGATGCAAAATTGAGATATGGAATAATACAACAAAAATCATGATCTTTAGCTGTATGACATTTTAAAGATTCAATCAGATTATTAATGTGGCATTTCAAAAACAGGAATGGTTATTGTAAAGAGTAAATGATTATGAAGGCATTGAGGAACTCTTGATTCTTACTAGAACATAGAAAAAATGGCTATAAATGTTTTCAAGGCTTGCTCCAAATGACACTCCTTATTCATGTGGGAAAGAACATGGTGTCTTTTAATGGGGAGAAATGCTTCATCTCCTGTGGGATAGCCCATCTTTCAGAACCAGCTGTTTTCTTTCTTCTTCGGAGGTGCATGCTCCAATTTCAGTTTCAAATATGAGGGTATTAAAAATGCTATTGAAATTATTGGGCCGGAATTCTTGTATTTTTTAGTATATTCTATGAATTCGAGTAGTAATTAGAAAATAAAAATTAGGTAAAATTGTTCATTATAGTATTGAGATATCTGGAATTCCACATAACCTGATATCAACCATGTATTTCCAATTTATTTAATTAAGGAAGAATTATAGGTGTCTATCTTCAACTGGAAGATAGCCACAAGAGAACCATAAAGATTCAACTTAAGAGGGTATATTTTTCATTCCCTGTTATTTATAGGTATTATGACACCGTAATGCTGGGAATTATAATATTTAAGAGCTAATTTAGAGTAAATCTATTACTGTCACTGAAATATAGTCATTAAAACCTAGAAAATTAAGAAAGCCCTTCTATGAATAATTTATTGGTAAAGTCATTTCTCTAGAGTATTAAAAAGTATGGTTATTTAATAAAAGCAAACAGAAACAGAATGACACAGTACCAAATAAATAAAAGGAGTTCAAGAGCAGTAGTGACGTACAGGTATGATTTTGTGCCTACCTAGAATCTTCTGTCTCCTATTTACCTTGTACTGTAATTCATGACAGTATCTTATGCAGTCGTATGATCCTTATGATATCAATTTTAGGTCTGCTTGTTTTGGTCCTTGTAAATTCCTATAATTTGAAAAATGTTTGTTTTATCATGCATGTAATAAACTATGTGCCACATACTTCAATTTTGAATGATGCTGTTCAAATTCAATAAGAACCAACAGTCTTGAGTAGCAGAAATCAATAAATGAGAAATCTATGTGTATAAGAAATCAAATCTTATTGATATTGTCATTAACATTTATATAAAATGCCATCTGAATCTAGAGATGTTATCATTGGTGTTTGAATTTCCCAACATTGCTTAAAAACATATTTTCAAGAAATTATTTTGTTTTTGTGGTAAAACCCTCTTACTTATACTCAGTGTTTATTCTGCACTTTGAAAATATTTCCTCAATTGTGTCCTATTTCTTCACAAAATAAAAAAAGAGCATGGTGGATTTAATGATATTAAATAGTTATTTTCACAAACTGATCTTCTCTTTAGAAATAAAGATGCTCTGAGAAGATTCTGAGTCCTGAAAAGTAAAACTGTCCTTTTACAAGCCTCATATCGATAATGGGACCATATACTTACCGTGGGATATATTTCTCTCTTTTTACCTATCAAAAAAGACTTTGCTTACTTAAGTTTTTCATTCTTGAGGTCATTTTTGGCATGAACTTCTCAAGCATTAAAAGTTTCCAAATTTATTCAAGTTTAAAATAACAATTGGGACAGCTGTGACAAAAGCATTAAAATATATCCCAAAGCAAGGGATATGGCAACCTGATATGAGAATACAAACACATAAACAAGTTCACTGTTTAGGTACAACTGTACATTGTCAAACATTTCTTTAAAATCATGTGATGTCATTAACTACATACTTGTATTTTAAGTATCTCTGAACTCCAACGATAATGAATTTATATATTCTTCAAAGTAATCAAACGCTTAATATTTTATTGTTCTAATACCCTAGTATTTAGATCAGAGATGTCAATAGTCCTTTGGCCCTTAGACTGCCATTATGGAATCTTGCCCAGAATGCTGAAAGTGGTTGTTTTGTCAAACATAAAACATAAAAATAAAATGATTGTCCTACCTACAAACTAGTAAGAGAACCAATTTTTTCCAAGTTCATGCATTTACATTAATAGTATTATCATTTCTCAAAATAATTTAAAATTCTTTTGGTATCTGTCTTCAACACAAACCTACTAGGCTTATTATTTTTTCTTTTTTTATTATTGTCAGTTTATTACTATTACTTTAAGGAAAGTAAGTTTTGTTCTAGTTTTAAAAAAAAGTAACATAGCTGTATTTCGTTGTTCCTTCTTCTGAGGAAACATGTGAGTCAGGTATTAGCATGGGATCACTTTTCAGTGACTCCCAGGGAAGGTGATGACCAAATGTAATAGGTATTTTGAACAGAGAGATGAGACATCAAGGCTTTGCCAGGAAGCAGCTTTATTACACCTAGCACTTGACTGTGTCGGTTAGTATCACAGAGTATAAAGTGAAATTTAGTAAAGATCTCCTGTCATTTCCTATTTACAGTGTACCTCTTTGTCCCCCATAAATGGGAACACATTTTTTTTTTTCTGTTTGGGTGTCCCCAGCTATAAGGTCATAACAGGAAGAAATGTGTAATACTCTCAGGCATGGACCATGCTTCACTCTTTCTCTCTCCCTTTGTTCTGGGAGGTGGGGGTCCCTGACATACTAGCAGTTACTCAGCACTACCAGGAATGAGGTACCTAGAGTTCAGGTTGGTGGTATATGCTTATAGCCTCTGTACACAGACTTGTCACTGATCATTTTGGACTATCAATAAAGATATAATTGTCTCAATTATTATTCCAAGCTGAAAGACTAAAAAGATACATAATTCATTTCAGAAACATTAAAAATAAATATGTAGGTCTGTATAGATGGCTCGGTGGTTAAGAGCACTGACTGCTTTTGCAGAGCACCTGGGTTCGATTCCCAGCACCCACGCAGAGGCTACGAACCATCCTTAACTCCAGTTCCACGGGAATCTGAAGTCCTCATCTGACCTCCGCGGTATTGCCTGACACAGGTGCACTCACATACATGCAGGCAATACACTCATACACATAAAATAAAATTAGTAAATAAAAATATTTTTAAAATAACTATATATGTAAAACTTTGTAACCAACTCTTAGTCACCATAATAGAATTATAGCAAAATGAAGTATTTTGCAGTGGTACTATCATTTTCTACACCATGTAGCTTTCCAAAGTTTTCACTGTAAAGTAGCATTCCTATCAGTTTGTCTTTTATCATCAATGAGCAAAGCACAGTATGTTACTAATACTCTTCTGATATTAAAATTACATTTAATTGTTGAATTCTCTCTAATGACAAGATGCCTGATATTTTGGTAACTAGATCAAGCAAATAGATCAAGTTCTCTGTAAAGTGTCTCAAAATAACAACAACAACCGGCACATTCCCTGTGTTCTTCACCTCAAAGTGAGTATGAGTTTCAGTTTTAGTAAGATAAGAACAGAAGAAATAAGGTATGCTGGATAGCTTTAGTGTTAACACAATTCAGTTGAAGGAGCCTCAATAGGAAATTTCCTCCATAGGACTAGCCTGTGGCCAAGTCTGTGAGGCATCTTCTTGATTGTTGAGTGATGTGGGAGGGCCCAGCCTGCAGTGGGTGGTGCCACCCAGGTAGGCCTGTGTTGCAAAAGAAAGAAAGCTGAGCAGGGGCCAGGGGAGTAAGCCAGTAAGTAGCATTCCTCCATGGCTTGTGCCCAGCTCCTGTCTCCAGGTTCCTGCCCTGAGTTCCTACCTTGGGATCCCTGATGAACTGTGACCCGGGAGATGTAAGATAAACCCTTTCTTCCCCAAACTGGTATTGGTCAGAGTACTTTGCTACAGCAATGGAGAACCAAACTAGGACATAAGGAAAACAGATACAGACTTGTCCCATGTCATGTGACAGGGGAGGGAACTCACTAAGCATATGTATACATATTTTCCTCCTTGCTACCTCCTTCTTCTTCTACCTTTCCAAGTATTCATTTTCTTCTTTTGCCTTTGAAATTTTAATATGAATGAAATATTTCTCTGACATATATCCTAGAATTATATAAAAAATTGAAAAGAAGCTATAACCTTTACCAGTAAATCACTCTTTGGAGAACAGAAACAGTACTAGAAAAAATATCTTCAACATGCTGGGGAAATAGAAAGTCTTACCTTCATTGAATCTAAACTGGTGTATCTCACTGTATTCCAATATGATCAGCACTATTATTTTAATAAAGTAAAGATAAGGTTATTATCTTTGTAGATGATAGACAGATACCTAGATATCATGATTAATGGAGCTACAAAGAAGCCTAGCAATATATATTTATGCCAGTGTGTTTATACAGTTAAGGAAGTAATGTTGGGTAGTATGTAACCCAAGGTACTGTTTACACAGTACCTTTTGAAAAACATGGAATTTTTTCATTCCTATGTAAACTAAATGTCAGGTGTTAAGAGAACAAACCTGTTGTTTAGTTATTTCTTCCAGATGAGGACATCCAGCCGGGAAAGATAGGGAATCTCATAAAACCAAGAAGCAAACAAATCTCAATAGGCTCAAGAAGCTTCTGAAATTTATGATTCTCAAGGCCCATACCCAAGTTTCTAATAGAAGAAACAATTGTTAGGAAGAGGAGATTCTCCTATGGAGTTGCCTTCAAGTGGTACAGGAAGCTCCAGGATGAAGTGTTCATAAGTTATCCCCCATGTGGGCTTTTTGGTGCTGTTACTGCCTTTTTCTTATCCTTGGTACCTTAAGTAAATCATCATTCTCATATATTACTCTTGAAAACTCACTGGTTCCCTAAGCCAGACTTGAGGGAAATCATTTGTTTTGTCTCTTTTCTGTGTCTTACCTATGATGAATAGAGTAGATATTTGATATGATAAAAGAGAGGAGAAGGGAGGAAAGGGAACAGTAGGGAAGAAAAGAGCTGCAAGGAAAGAAGAGAAGACAGTTCATAAAAAACAGAAATGAGAGGGAAAGGTGAGAGGAGGGTATAAAATAGAAGGAAAGAGATAAAAGAAAGGAGATGGTCATAGAGAAAGCAAGATCTGTTCTTAAAGAGAATGATCAGCTCCTGGTAGTCATAAGAGCACAAGAAAATCACCTCCTTTTTATCAGAATTAGACATTCCTTTTTAGCACTCTATGCTTCTTTTATAGAAAGTCACTTTGATAAGTGTTCACTAGCAGTATTAATCTAAGGAATAAACATGCTCTTATGAAGTAGTTGGCTAACATGGCCATAGTAAGAACTTCCATACTCTTTGAAGGAGGCCAGCTAAACTTTAACAAGTGCTTTGATCTTCCATTGTGGACCTTGTATCTGTAGTCATAAATGCCCTTTGTTTCTTGATTGGCACACTAGTACTTAGTGTGTGCATCATCCATTAAATGTATTTATGTTTGTACAAGCATTTAAATATTATTCATAACAATTTCATTAGATAATCACATGTAATAATGATGGCATGAATCTTCAAATATGAATCACCCCAGTACAATGGATATTTAATCATTGTGGACTGCCTTGAGAAAACAAGAATCAATTAACTGGCCAAAGAACAATGTTTTATTTACTTTGTGTTTTCTAGAAATCTTTATGTATATTTTGTTGTTTGAAGTCTAGAGCTTCAGTAAAGAAAATATATCATAACTAATTTTATTTCTATCTTAAAAGACTTAAGTGGGAAAAAGTCAGGGCAAGGAGAATGATTTGTGTATTTCTCAATTATCAATAGACTTAAATGTTTATGAAAGACTTGAATTTCTTATTGATCTCTAAGTGTTTTTTCATTAAAAATAACTTCTTTTTATGTAATTCTCTAAGTGGCTTTAGCATTATAAAATAAGGAGTGATCCCTTACCTCCATAGATGTTAGTAAAACTGACAAAATCATCACTTAAAATTATTTTTGTTTTATTTTTTATATATGTCAGTCAAAATATAGTTTCTTCATGAATTTCTCTAACTTAAGAAAGAATTACCAAGAGAATCTCATTAGAAAGTAAGCCTAACTAAAAATTTTGTAGTATTTTAGCAGAGGTCAAAGAGCAGGAGTGAATGGTAAATGACTGGCAGTGCATAACCCTTACAAACAAACATACTTTTCATGTAGAACTGCTCTCCAGTTATGGAAAAAATGCCTTGCACACCACTACATTGGGCACCTCAGAGATTTATTTTTGATTCATAGGTCCACATTATAAAATATAAATGTAATGAAACAGCAAAACCATAAATCATTAATTTTTTGTCACATGACCAGAAGAGAGTTGACAATCATAGATTTTTTTTGAAAATTGGATGCAGGAAAATATTGCAGAACAGTTTATCACTCTAAGAGAGTCAGGATTTAATTTATGGGGGGGGGAATAAAATTTGGTAATTATGATTTCAATTATGAATCATTTATAAAGGTTGACTTTTAATGACTGAAAATATCCCATTCATCATTCAGGTTGAAAATGCTTCATTATTCAGTTATTAAACATACTGCATCTAAAATGAGAAATTATTCTATGTAAACTGTTACACAAGTGCATTAGTACAGTTGGTATATTGTTATTTATCCTGGTTTATACACACTAATATTTATTCTCTCAAAAAGTAAACAAAAGGAAATTCTTAATATGAAAATTCTCAGATATTAAGAGATGTATGTAGAATTCTAGTCAATCTACCTATTCTAGTCAAATCTATCAATTTGTGGAGATATTATTTAAGCATTACCTCTTTTTCATCTTTATGCTTATATTTTTGTCCTATTTAAGATGTATATCATCTAAAATGCAGAATTCCTACATGGAGTGGATTATATTAGAAAATTCTGATAGTAATTTAACTGCATATCTAAAGGTTACTTTTTATAGTGTTTATATGGTGCTGAGATTGTCTTCAGTTTAATTGTTGACACTTGAGAATCTGCTGAGCTTATCTATGTCATAGACAGAATAACATTTCTCAAAGATGTCCAGATTATAATCCAAGAAACCTCCAATTTTTGTTACTTTATGTGGCAGAAAAGACTTTGAAAAAATACAGAAATTAAGGACACTGATCTGAAAAGGCTACCCTGGGCTATCCTTATGCACACCTTGTACTCACAGGATCCCCACAGGAAATAACTAAGAGGGTCAGACTCAAGTAGAATGTATACAAATAAGCAGAGTTTGGAGTGCTGTCATAGCTAGAATGCCCCTCCCTCAGCCAAAAAATACAAGATGCATTGGTAAACTGTTGGAAATGGCATGAAATAGCTTTTTCTGAAAATTCTAGACTAAGAAAATCCCCATTAACAAATTTGATATTAAATCATAAAATAATTTGTGGGGGCTTATTATAGTTGCACAAAGTAATTAATATACCTAGTCATGTGAAATTTGATTTTCTCTCTTCCATTTTCAACTTGAGCATCATTCTTACTATTTAGAAACATTTTAGGTTTATTTAATACATAAAAGAAAATAGAAGCATGAAATCAACAGTAATGTAGCCCTGCAGATGATATTCAATGTTGAACTTCTGCATGGGAAATAATATTTTCTGACCCAAATATACTCTGTAACTACACCACACCTGTTTCCTTAACCATTGCATTATAATGGCCCTGTCACATGCAGATGGCAGTTTCACTGTACTCCTTCCTATCACCTTGTGCTAACACTCTTTCCTTCCCCTATTACATGATGTTCCCTGGCCTTGAAGCAAATAACAAATGTTGGCAATGGTGTGGAGAAAATAAAACCTTTATTCACTGTTTGTGGGAGTGCAAATTGGTGTCAGTACTATGGAAGTCAGTGTGGAGGTTTCTCAGAAAGTTAAAATAGAACTTCCATATGACCCAGCTACACCATCCTGGCATATACGTAAAGGGTTCCATGTCCTGTCATAGAAATGACTGCCATCCATATTTACTGACACTCTGTTTACAACATCTAGGAAATTGAATCAGCCTAGATGGTTATCTACTGGTGAATGGATAATGAAAATGTGATAATTTACACAGTGAAGTTCTATTCAGCTCTAAAATAATTAAATCATTAAATTTTAAGGAAAAATGGAGCTAGAAAATATACTGAGCGAAGTACACAGGCCCAGAAAGACTAATACTGTATACTCTCTCTCATGTGCTAATCTTTACTCTTCCTTTAGTGTTCTTAACAATAATTTTATCAGCACTTGATATTTTGAAGAAAATAATTTTTTGGTGTTTATTTATCATTTTAGACACTTCCAAAAGTTATAGAAGCAGAATGACGGACAACAAAATCCATTTCTTTCTTTGGACTTGTATTTTCTTTTAAATTGTTGGGGTGGGAATTGAGATTGACTCAAATTGATTTTAGTGCTTTCTTTCTTTGAGTGGGCAAGTATTTAAAGCTATGTAGATTGCTCTCTATACTGTCTCCATTGGATCTCCAGTGTCCTGGTACCCACACCACGCACTTCTGTATATTTCATCATATATTCAGGTTTCTCTTCGATTTATAAATTACTTAAAATATTTTCTATGTTTTCAGAATTGTGAGAGCATCTGGATTACTAAGTTCTTATTTTGTTAAATTATCATCAGAACACACTATACAGAATTTCAATTATCTCAAATTTTCTGAGGTTTATTTTATGGTTCAGGATATTACCAGTCTCAGTGAATATATTCAAAGTTTGAAAACCCTTGATTGTTCTGCAGTTATTTGATGTATAAGAGTGCCCTGTATTTTCTGGCTCATTGTCTAACTCAGCCATTTCATTTTAAAACCCAAGCTCACTATGCACTTACTGCCGATTTCTTCCTGTACGAAACAGAAATTTTTACTTTATTGTGTGGAAAACTGTGGGGAGGATTATATGTAAACTTCTCTGTGTCTATGAAAGTTCAAAACAATATAAGCATCCATTATCACTGCAAAGAATCCTATGAAATCAAAACCTTTTCTGTGAATGGTTTAAGTTGACTGCTCTAAATGACATTGATGCAGTCATCAGTTGAGAAATGATTATAATACAGTCCTATAAGGCAAAATCACAATTTTTAATTTATTTTTACTTTATGTGTGTGAGTGTTATGCCTACATGTGTATAAGTGAAACCATGTTATGCAGTGCCCAAGGAGGACAGACGAGGATGATGGAATACCTGGAACTGAAATTATAGATGGTTGTTAGCCACCATGTGTGTGCTGGAATTTAAACCCACATCTTCTGCAAGAGCAGCCAGTGCTCTTAACTGCTGAACGATCTCTCTAACCCCAAGAAAGCATGATATTTTTGTCTCACCGAGTATTTATGTTTCATTTCTGCATTTAAGCAATATAAAAAAATGGAACTACACTTTGTTTAAAATTATCCCTAATAGTTACAAATCAATATGAGGGCCTGTATACATGCAACTGCAACTGTGTCATGCAATCCCAATGGAGGTCAAAAGAGGGCGTCAGATCCCCTGTAACTGGAGTTCTGGACAGTTGTAAGCTGCCATGAAGGTACTGGGAACCTAAACCCACTCCCCTGCAAGAACAGCCAGTGCTCTTAACTGCTAACTCATCTCTCCAGCCCAAGAAATGTTTTATAGTTTGATTTTATAAGAGTAAAAATTTAGCAATTCTTCAAATATATCTAATAAAGTAAAGTTTTTCTGTGCTTTGCAGATTACTTTTGGATTTGCTGTGTTTCTCTTTTATTGTGACCCTTCTCAGATCCCCATTTTCATTTTTCTATTGACTTTCTTTATTTGAAATGAATTATAAAAATCATATGTGTATAATGTGTGTCTGTGTGTAGATCTCTTCACATGAATGCTGATGACCATGGAAGCCAGTGGGAGGATCTGGGTTTTTTAGAGCTGGAGTCATAGGTTGTCATGTGGTGCCTGATGCGGTGATGGGAAATGAACTTGGGACTTCTATAAAGACAATATATGCTTTTAACTACTGAACTATATTTTCTTTTTTTTCTTTTTTTTAAAAAAATTATTATTTTTATTTTATGTGTATGTGTGTATTGCCTGCATGTATTTAAGTGCACCTATGTCGTTCAATGCCCACAGAGATCAGAAGAGGCTGTCAGATCCCTGAGGACTGGAGGTACAGACAATTGTTAGCTGCCATGTGGGTGCTGGGATTTGAACCCGGGTCTTCTGCAAGAACAACCAGTGTTCTTAATCACTGGGCCATCTCTCCAGCTCCTGAATTATATTTTCAGTCCCAACTTTTTCTATGAATTTTGTATTTGGCTATAGATTCAATGATATAGACAATAAATACTTTGTGACTGCCTCAAATTGACCAAATATGATCAAAGACATTACTTCTCAAATAATTGGTAATGTAACTGACATGTCTTTTTTAACAAATTTTCAGAAGGATGTGTTATAATTGGCCATGACTACTTGCACCACCATGAAAGGTTATCAGTCCAGAATAGCTCTGGCACCTGTTTTATAACATGTTTTATATTGCTATATGTTCGTTTGAGGATGCAGCTTAGTTGGAAGAGTGCTAGTCTAGCATGCACAAAGCCGTGTATTAGGTACTGGAACTGCATAAATCTAGATATGGGAGTGCACACTTGTAATCCCAGCACTTGGGAGCTAGACACAGATTTAGGAGTGTAAAGTGATCCTCAGCTGCACAGTGAATTTGAGACCAGTCTGGTACATGAGACTCTTTCTCAAAATTATATTTTGGTAACTTTTTTATACTTACCTAGTGGGAACTAGTAATAACAATTAGCAAATAGTTGTTAATATATTTAGAAAAATCAGCTATTGGGGCTGGAGATATAGCTCAGTGGTTAAGAGCACAGGCTGTTCTTGCAGAGGACTCGGGTTTGATTCCCAGCACATGCATGGTGGCTAACATCTGTCTGTACCTTGAGTTTCAGGGGATCTGATGCCTTCTTCTGACATTCACAAGTATAACACAACATGGGCACATTTACATAAATGCAGGCTTTACACTCATACACATAAAATAAAAGTAACAAATAAAATGTTAAAATAAAGAGAAATCAGCTATCTAACGTAACCAACTCCTTTCAGATTCTGTGGCTAAAAGATCACATGTGTAGTGATAAAAACAATATGGTAAAAATGCACAGTTGTTAATCTTAGGGTATTTCTGGGAGCTTACAGTGATCTGTACAGATTGTAGTGCTCACCTGTACATAATCATGGCATCTCTAGAAGAGTTTCTTTCATTTTCTAGGGATATGAGCTTTTTGGATCACACTGAGTTTATTAGATACATGGAACAGACTTGGGGATCCTCATGGATCCAGGCAGGATTATGAATTTACACAGATGATAGAAAACGATCTTGGGTGACTGTGACAAAAGATATATGTTGAAAATTGTATGATAAATAAGTATGCATGTGTGAAAATTTAATAAATCAGAATTTACGAGGAACATATTTCATTTTTTGGTTTTGTTTTAGGGTATTTGTTTGTTTGTTTTTATAATAGTTTTTGAGGGTGGGTCTCCTTGTAGTCCCAGATAGCCTGGAATTTACTATGTAGACTACACTGGCCTCAATCTCATGGAAATCTGCCTGCCTCTGCCTTGCTGAGTGTTATAGATAAAGGTGTGCACCACCATACCCATCTTATGAGGACTATCATAAACCTCTCCTTTATCTCTGTCTCTCTCTGTCTCTCTGTCTCTGTCTCTGTCTCTCTCTCTCTCTCGTCTTTCTTTCACACAAGGTTTTGTCAACCAATTTCCAGAAAGAAGGCTGTTGGAACTAGTTTATGAATAGTTATTGAGGGCCAGTAAGTTGTTTCAGCAGGTAAAGAAGTTTCCTGAACAAGCCTGGTGGCATGAAATTTATCCCCCAAACCCATATAAAGGTAGAATTAGGGAACCAACTCCATAAAGTTGTCTTTTGCCCTCTATGTGTACACTGTGACACACAAACATGTACATACACAATAATTAAAAATAAATATTTTTTTAAATCTTTAAAAAAATCCATTCAGGCCAGGTGTCCTAACAAATAAAAACTTGGTTAACAGTGACTATACATATAGAATTTATCCAAAAATTTTATTTCTCAGATAGATGTGTATGAGTCACAGAATCCCAGAAAAAGAAACTGAGATAGATGAAAATTATAGAGGTCCTTGAGACTCCTTGAGACCTCCAAGCTATTTGCTATATTATGAAAGATTAAACCACTAAGGCAAAGTTTATCTGTACAAAGATGGTGTTCTTATATTGCTTTCTAATTTCCTGGTAGTAAAAATTTGCCAGGAATCTTTTGTTTCCAGTATAAAACACTGTTCTTAATGAGCAATGACTGTCATGATTTAAGCAGTGTAAATTCCCACTGGCATTTCTAGTAATGATTTCAGAACAGGTCCAGAAGGACAAATGAGTGAGGCCCATTTCTCAACAATGATGCTTACTGCAGTAACAAATGTGAACACAGATGGCTACTAGGGTGGCTCTTTCAGGCCAGAAACTAAAGACTGTCTATACCCCCAGCATGCAGTATGAACTGAAAGCAGGTAACAGATGGGTTGGATCCTGAGAATGGAAGCACAAATGATGCACATCTTAATATATTTATTAGAAACTTTGGATAACAGGAATGGATATGTTTGAAACCTTGGTCTTATCTCTCATTTACAAATTTTTTTAGAAGTGAAAATGACAGAGCAGTTGCATTATGAACTCACTGCACTTGTCATAGCATTCACAACAACTATACAAACTCAACCCCAAAAGAATACCAAGATTGGAGAGGGGAGATGGATATATTGTCCCAAAACTAGCCAAGGACCTACTGACAATTCATAGCTTCTGGTAGTTGGGGAGCCAATTTTCTTTAAGAGTGTGTTCCCTAGTATATAAACCGTGGTCCATTGGGTGACCACACACACAGGAGTATATGAGTAGCATAAATTGGACTCAATAATTTTTTTCAAGATGAGGGCACACATAAATTTGGATGGGTAGGGAAGGTAATTAGAACTGGAAGGAAGTAAGGGGAGGTATAGTGAATGTGATCCCAAGTAATTATATGAAATTTTAAGAGCTAATAGAAAATGAGAAAGAGGCAAGGGCCAGTGTTGCAGATTCTCAAACAATACTTGCCATTGTCCCTTCTCTTGGTTACCTACTAGATATGACAGTAAGACCCTATTGCTAAAGGCACTGCATATATGAAATGTAGAGCAAACAAGGAGAAATCACTGTTACAGACATCTCAAAACCTCATCTCTACTGACTACCTTAAGGGAAAAGTAGTAATCATCACTGTGAATGATATGACCTACAACACCTGGCCTGGCAAGATATGCCAACTGATACAATAGTGGCACAAGTTCTATGGAAGTAACCAACCACTTAAATACAATCACTGATTGTATTTAAGGTCTTATTCCCAAGATGGAGTCAGTATCTGACAATATCAGGTCTAGGAACATGTGGATAGACAGATCTCAGGCCATAGGAGAATCTCATATGATTATTCTGTTAAATAGCCATAATATTAAACTAACTCTTAACAACTTATTATTATACATGTAGATTAATGTGTCTTTCAACTCTCACCAAATAATCTCCCTTATGTGGCTGATCTTCATTAACACAGAAACCCCAAAATGGCAAGTGTGCAGAGAATGAGACTACAAAGTCCTTATCCCTAAATAGATCACCTTTATCAAACCTTTGCCTCCCAAGAGAACATTCCAGTAGAGATGGTGGAAAGATTGTAAGAGCTAGAGGTGCTGGATGACCACATGGTAACAATTTTACAAACAGCTAGACAGTTGCTCACATAAACTCACAATAATGGTGACATCATGCACAAGACCTATTTAATCCCAAGTCAGAGAGAATCCCACCATGGAAATCAGAAAGTAAGTAGGAGACCTTATATCTAGATGAGTAATTATTGACAACCTGTGACTCCAGGGAAAAAGGGTCAGTTTTTCTAATGGTATAATAATAAATAGGTTGACCAGTCTCCAGTGAATGGACCTACGTTGATGGATATTTGGGGACACAGGTTTGACTATAGGTCTTATATTGAATACATGAAATTGGGCAGGGTGTGTTGATCAGAGGTACAGAAGGGGAAGGCCATATAAATGTGATTACAATATATTGTATGAAATTCACAAAAATTCAATAAAAATGTAGAAAAAAATTAATAAAAATAAGTGTTTCTTCCTCCTAGCAGCCATTAATTACCAAAAGTTTAGAAAAAAAAAAGCAGTGGTTTACTGTATTGGGATTCCTGATGGACCCAGTAGAAGGATGTAACTGAAGGACATTAGGGGACAAATCAAATTCAATAAGCATATA
>NW_008332088.1:4246668-4248565 GCF_000622305.1 Nannospalax galili
TATATATATAATATTTTTAATAATAAGCATTTTTTATTAAATTTTTCTGTATTTCATTCGGAACATCCCAATTAATCTTAATCCCCTTTACAACTCCTTCCCCACCGGCACCCTCCCATAACCCCACCACCGGCATTGATGCATTCTGCCATTTGTGTCAAGGCCTATTGTCTCAAGTGTTTGTCCCCAGAAATTCCTCAGTGCAAGTTAATCTACTGAGACCTAGTCAACCTATCTAGAATCCCTCAATTTAGGAACATCGGCTCGAACTCACAGAGTAGTAACTGTTTGCCAATATTCCTTCAAATACAGTTGAGGTCAGCTGTCCATTATCCCAGTTATACACTGGAGTTTTGTCTGCCTTAGCATGAGTCTTGGGCATGCTGACACCGTTGCTATAGGTTCCTATGAACAGGGTCCCAGGACCTTGTAGAACGCTATGCCCATATGGTAATGTACCTCCTCCCTGGATCTTAAAATCTTTCCAACCCCTCTTCTGCAATTGTTCCTGGGCCGTTGGTGGGTATAGTTTAATACAGGAGTCTTGTTCAAGGATCAATGTTCTATAGACTTCTAGTCTCTACATGTTGGCCATTTGGAACCTTTTGTGTTCCTGGTCCTCTGTGGCATGAGGAAGCTTCATTAATGAGAACTGAGATATTCATTATTGTCTTCTTTACCCCTTGTGCTATGTTCCTGAACCTTAGGTGTAAAGGTTGCATAGATGTGCAACTTAGAATTGGACAATTCACAGACAATATCTTTTGTGACCAGTTGTGGTATTCTGTCATAGTATCCATCTGATGAAAAAGAAGCTTCTTTAATGAGTGGTGACTGGGATATTTGATACTAAGATCCACAAATGTGGGAGAATATACATCATTTGTTTTTGTTTTTGTTCCTGAGTCTGTGTTATTTCACTCCATATAATAGTTTCTAGTTCCATCCATTAATCTACAACTTTCATTATTTCATCTTTCTTTATGATATTTTTATTATCCACTAGTCAGTTGAGGAACATTTAGATTGCATCCATCTCTTAGCTACTGTGAAAAGAGTAGCAACAGCATGAATGTACAAGTATATCTGCAATAGGATGTGTCCTTCAGGTATATACCAAGGAGAGGTATAACCGGGTCAAATGGTAGTTTCATTTTTAGATTTTTAAGAGTTCTCCAGACTTTTTCCATAGGGGTTTCACAAGTTTACAGTCCCACCAGTAGTGAATGTGTGTTCCCCTTTCTCCACATTCTCACCAGCATTTGGCATCATTTGTTATCCTGATCTTAACCATTCTGGATGGGGAAAAATGAAATCCTAAAAGTGGCTTTAATTTACCCTTCCCTAGTTGTTAAAGATGTAGAACATTTTTAAAGATGTTTCTCAGCTATCTTTATTTCTTCTTTTGAGAAATATTGCTTTAAATCGTTAGTCCATCTTTTAATTGGTTCACTTGTTTGATTGGCTCTTTGTTTTTTGACTTCTTAATGTATTCCAGATGTTAAACCTCTCTCAGAAGTGTTACTGGTTAAGATTTTCTCCCACTCTGTGGGTTTTCTCTTCACTTCTTTGTTTGTTTCTTTTACTGTAAAGAAGCTTTTCAGTTTAATGTGGTCCCAGTATTTGATTCTTGACCTTAATTCTTGAGAAACTGATGTCCAATTTAGAAAGTCGTTTCCTACACCCATATATTGTAGGTTACTGCCAATGTTCTCTTCTAACAATTTCAGAGTTTCAGATTTCACATTGAAGCCATTGATCCACTTGGACTTGACTTTTGTTCAAGATGAACCATCTTAAAAAATAAAAGCTCTTTATCCTTAAATATAATATTAATTGTCTAAATTTTTAACTCTGGTTTTCATTTGTAATTTTATATCACATTAATAAGTATTTT
>NW_008332088.1:4248706-4259852 GCF_000622305.1 Nannospalax galili
TATGTATATATTTACTCTTATATATATGAGTAAAAGAAATTTGGTGGTAGGACAGTTAATAAGTGTAGTACAGATATGGGAGAAGATGCAAATAAGATCAAAATATATTGTGCCAGGGCTGGAGAGATGGCTCAGTGGTTAAGGGCACTGACTGCTCTTGCCGAGGACCTGGGTTCAATTCCCAGCATCCACCTAGAGGCTATGAACATTACTTAACTCCAGTTCCAGGGGAATTCTAAGCTTTCTTCTGACCTCCACAAGCATTGCATGACGTGGGTGCACTCACATACATACAGGCAATAATGGAATTGAGTCAGTTTTTAACCTTTAAAAAATATCTCCATTTCATTTCAAAATATACTGTTTCCTACAGAAAGACTAATTTTTAATGCTACTAACACTTATTTTTATAAAAGTTACTTAAGATTTGGAATGATTTCAGAAGTGTGGATGGAAATCCACGTACGGTGTCACCTGTTTTAATCCCGGAACTCTGGACCCCAGGGGCAGGCAGATCTTGTGTTATCAAGACCAGCCTGGTCTATACAGCAAGGTCCACATCCGCTGGGGCAACAAAGAGACCCTGCCTTAAAGAAAACATACAAAAACAAAACAAGAAAATAAAAGCAAAGGAGCATAGATGGAGAGCAGAAAGTACATTCCCAATTTCAGAAAGTATCTCAGTGGAGGTCCATTTGAAGATAAATCAAAAATAACCAAGAGTTCAAATATCCTGAAAAGTTTTACAGAATGTGAGAAACAGAAAATAACATTTATTTCAGTTTGCAATTTTTGCTATATCCATTAGAGAAGTCAAATCCTTTAGAGGAGTTGAGAACTTGTTATTACTTTCCAAACAGCTAATTATCCCTGCATGACACATGGTTAATAACAGATATAAAACACAACCTTTCCTTAGTCATTTGGATACTAAAGCTGATCACAGACTGTTCCAAAATACTCAATATGATTCTAGCTAATGGGTGGTGTTTTTAGAAGCAACTATACAAAGTTCACTATAATCACATTCAATCTAAGGGCTTTTCTGTTTCATTCCTTTAGAATCAATTTTATGCTGTGCTCAATACATATTTAAAATGACCACATCTTAGGAACTTATTTTTGATTCATTTTTCATATGCTGCAAAGCATCCTAATTGAAGATACAAAATTGGCACACTTCTAAAAAAATAGATTGTAAGATACTTAAATGTCTCCAATAATACATCTAATTCACAGAAGGCAGAAGAAACCTTATCAAATATAGAAAAATAATAATGTAACTTGAACAATAGCTCACAAAGGAAATAACCAAGAGTGTAGGGTCTGAAAAAAGTCTAAAGCATCTTTCTGAATTAAATGTAAGCAGTGTTTCCCAATTTAATATTTTGATGAGTTTCATTTCATCAGGAAGCTAGTCAGTCATTTATTTTGAGAAAACAAATTTCAGTCATATACAAGGTCAAACAATATCCATAAATTGACCCTACACAGATCACAGTGCCCTTGAGGAGATGGAGTTGTATTGCCTGAATGAGAACTACAGGATTTGAAGTAGTCTGTATACTTCATTAGTGCTGAAATTTTCAAACATGATAATGAGTCATTTTCCATTCATCACAGGCATTTCTTCTTCTTCAGAATGGGTTGGATCATGTTATGGGCCTCTTACAATTTCTTTCATTTGAGTATCTTCTCTTTATTATGTCTTCCTCTCCTCTGACAGGTCAGTTTACATGATAAAACTCTGACCCAACCACTACTATCTTATTGGCAGAAACAGTTTCAAAGAGGAGAAAAGTTATTAAACAAAAGACCACACATTTATCCTCCATTAGTTTTTGTCTAACAGTTACTGTTCATTTGATTTAAAGTCTGGGAATTCAGGTGCAGTGAGGTAAGGACTCTGCTCTCCAATTCTTAACAAGGTACTTGCCTTTAAATATTTCATATCATTGCTCAGAAGGGAAGGAAGCTATATAGTTATTTACTAAATGATACTTGCTCCACAATATATGCTATTTGATCTAAATGGAATGTCTATTTCCTCTGAATCGGCTGGAGAAAAACTTGTTATTATCCTACTTAATGTTGCTTTCTCTATGAATCATTTCCTGACTTTCCACTAATAGGCATGGATAACCCAAGTAATAAGTATTTATACTGTGTTCTCTGGAAGTTTCTTTGCTATATATTAATTATTAATTATGTATAATTAATACATATTTTGGATTACGAGTGTTTTTAAAGATGTTCACAGGTTTTTAATTTCATTCAACAGAGATGATAGATGATAGATGATAGATGATAGATAGACGATTGAAGATAGATAGATAGATAGATAGATAGATAGATAGATAGATAGATAGATAATTTGCAGCTATTGTGAAAGAGAGTGTTTCCTGTCCCCAAATTCTCTTTGGTGTGGATCTATCCACTAGTACCTGAATATATTAGTTATTTTTCTGTTTCTGTGATAAAATACCATGAATGAGAGAACTTAGAAAAGGAAGAGTTTATTTTGGTGTATGGTTCCAGGAGACTTAGACTTTGTCACTGTGTTAGAATAACAAATAGCTCCATAGATTAACTGGTTTTCTCCCCATTGGCTAGTTACTCCAATGGGCGCAGCCTACTGCAGAGTGTGGACTATGGGGGGTGTGGCTGGGAGCCATCTTGGAAAGGAAGCCTTGAGCTGAGCCAGAGAAGCCGCAAGTTACGGGGAAGTACGTGAGCCATGGGAAGCTGCTCGCAATACCTGAAAGACAGAATGAACTGACTTTTATGGACCTGGGGTGATCATTGGCTCTAAAGGCATGAGCAAATTATGAGTATGGCATAGTGTGATAAGACAGGCTCTGAGGTGTGGTGCGGGACTAGGCACTGGGTACTCATTCCTTTGTAAGTTAATAAATACACATAAAATATATTGTGTGGTTTGTCTGATCACACTGGAGACCCAGAGAGAATTCGGGTCACAGAATTGGCATAGTCGGCAGGATATGATGAAACTGATAATGAGTTTTAGAAGAGCGCTAATGGCAGCGTTGATGTGGTTTTTGCAATGGGTTACTAAAAAGACACCAGCCACACAAAAGCGGGGACCACAGCTATGTTGTAAATGTGGGGATATGTTGCGGGTATGTGAAGATTCGACAAAATTTACCCAAAGGCTAGAAAATCTTTTACCTGCTGTAGACACAAAGAGAGTGCACAGAGAAAGAGTGGCCACTTTGCAACATAAAAGGTATGACCCAAGCAGGAGAAGCTAAAAGAGCTGCACTGGAAGAGCTGGAGAGAGAAAAAGGTGGGACACTTTGACTTGTGTAAAGCCCAAGGACTCAGAGAAAAAGACAGATAATGGTAAAAAGGAAAAAATAAAAGCTAACTGTACTATAGCTAGGAAATATTTCATGCTAGAACTGTTAAAACTAGGAAAAACTTACAAGCAAGCAAACATAGAGCCCCTGGCAACATAGTTTGTGAGAGTATGGGACATGGGAGTAAATGACGTCAATCTAAGTCCTTCAGTAGCTTCACAGCTGAGTTATATAACCTTATGATATAGGCTGTTCAACCTAGGCCAATGCATGGGGGAGCAGTCCTTAATGGGATGGCTGGTTGAAGACATTAAAGATATATGGCTGTCACCAAGGGAGACTAACATGATTAGCAGGGGCAGGTGGACTATAAAGGAGGGGCAGGCATTACTGAGAGAACTAGTATGAGAAAAGCAATATATGATGTCCAGTTCACTGGGCCAGATGAGACTGTGTTCACCAGAGATAGGAAAGAAAGCTTAATTCAAATGGGACCTTGAGAATGGTATGGGGCTTTAATCTCTTCAATAAGCCCTTTAATGGGACAGGACCTTTATAAAGTGAGAGAGGCTTTGGCAAATCTAAATGATTCTGACCAGCATGTAAAACGTGTCTGTGAAATAACAGAACACCCTATAAGAGATATAAAAAAGACCAGACAAAAGAAATGGTCCACTTGGGTTACTCAAAGACAAATGTGGCAAGACTTATGTCAAGCCCAAATCTCCAGAGAAAAAATTGATAGAAAACCAAATTTTATACTAAGTAGTTTCTGGAAGGCTTTAAAACCAGAAGAAGAGTTTTCAAAGGACATTTGAAGGATAACAATTGTATGGGGGTGGTTAAGAATCCCCAAAGACTAAATAAGATGCATTTTTCTTCTGATAAAGGCTATACTAGGGGTGGAAGCAGGCTTTCCCACCAAGTTCTCCCCCAGCAACCTGGTGTGGTCAGTGGGAAGATGACAGATGTGGCTACAGTCAGGAGGCAGACCCAGAGCCTGGATGACTCAGGGAAACAAGAAAGGCAGCCAGTGCAGGGTCAGGCAACTGGAGCCAACACCTGTAAGTGTATCAAGAATAAAAGAATCCAAAGGGATAACTGAAAATGGCAATGAGCTATCAAAATTAATGCCTTATACCCATGCTATGGTACCTAACAAGGATATATGGAGAAAACAGTTAATACAAATAGACAAAACTTTTCCATGATTTGACACCTTGTCTATGAGTGATTTAATATACAATGTTAACATTCCTTCAAATGTTTTAGAGATGTGAAGCCCATTTGAAAGATACCTGAAGAAGCAAAGGCCAGCTATAGACAACTGTTAAGAAAATCTATGGTATGAGGGGTGGGTTGACACCTATCAGCTGTTGGTCAGAGAGAGCTCCTAGATCCTTCCTTCAATTCGCCAAGACTATTGACATTAATGTCGGTTGTACAATAGAAAGGTCGGTAAGGCCATGTTGCTGAAGACACTGCATGTTGTGAGTGCAGAAGAAGAAGAGACAGAGCTGAGACTAAGCCAAAAAACTCTGTACCACTGGATGGATGACGTTCATATTGCCAGAGGTTCTATACTAATGGTTGGGGAAGAAAAGATCCCCTAAAAGACTACGTAATGATAGACCCCACATGCTGCACACTATGGACATGCCATGCAATACCTGCAAGTGAAATAATGGCTTGACCACATATGTACAACTGACAAATTTCTAATTGGATAAGGCCCACTCCTGGGGTGGAACAAACATCCGGTGCTGTAGACCAGGCCAACGCCTTTTTTAGAGAAAGGCTACAGGTCCTAGTGGAGAAGACATCATGAGTCTACTGTTTAATTAATATAGTACACCTATTGAGATATCTTCTAGGCATGTGTAATTACATTCATGTTTGTTTAAATATGTCTACTTCCTTCCATTTGTCTTTATAGTAGAAGAAACACCACTGAGATAGACCAGTGGCCACAGCCTAAAGACGACTAATAGGGAGGCCCAAGAAGCCACTCTCTCACCATGATACTAGAGAGATCGCCCTACATCTATCACACACTCCAAGGCTCAGGGACTTTACCAGAAGATGGATGGAAAGATTGTAAGAGCAGAGGAAAGGGATGGAGTGTCTCACAATTGGCTAGTTCCTCCAATGGGTGGGGCCTGCTGCAGAGAGTGGACTATGGGGAATGAGACTGGGAGCCACCTTGGAACAGAAGCCAGAAAAGCCATGAGCCTTGGGGAAATGCACGAGCCATGGGGAAGTGCACAAGCCATGGCATGCAACAGCTGAAAGACAGAATGGACTGACTTTTATGGACCTGGGGCGATCACTGGCCCAGAGGTGTGAGCAAATTATGGGCATGGCATGGTCTGATAAGGTGGGCTCTGAGGTGTAATGCAGGGCTAGGCACTGAGTACTCATTCCTTTGCAAGTTGATAAATACACATAATATATATTGTATGGTTTGTCTGATTGCGGAGGAGACCCAGAAAGAATTTGGCCAAACTGGTCAAGGTTATAACATCTCTAGTCTATCTGTTGGAAGACCTACATTTCACTGGCCAATCATCTGGTCTTAGGATCGACCCTAGGAAGGCAGATTCACCTAAATTATGCTAAATAGATGGGTAGAATACCTAGTGTTTTAATGGGATAGTGAACTTTTCCTGCCTGGAATCCTGCCTCCCAGTGCAGAGATTCTGGACCCAGTCAGAGACATTTAGGTCTCTGTAAGTCTGCCTGCTTTTCTGAATTCCTCAAGGCAGCTTCTCAGATTACCAGCACATCTGCCTTGAGGATTTTTCTTTAAGATTGTAATAAAATTGTCCTAAAGCTTCCATTTGGGTTCATTCTTAAATTGTTTTATGAATGAGATCAAGAGCCCTGTAGAAGACATTTGTTCTCCTTGTTTCAAAGGTGGAGGTAGGCATGATGGCAGGGGTAGCCTGAGCAGGAGCAGAAAAGAGAGGCTCACATCTTTAAGCAGGCACAGGGAGCAGAGAGCAAATAGAGATCCACAAGACTTAAGAACTCCCCCAGTGACATGTTTCCTCCAGAATTGTCACACCTTCTAAAATCTCCCAAAACAACGCCACTAACAGGGGACAAAATGTCCAGATACTAATACTTGGAGCCTATCAGGGACATTCTCTTTCAAACTACCATACTTGTCAACCTTAGATTGACTCTCACCCTTCTAGTAGTCATTTATGGCTAATAGTTACTCAGATATGGTTGGGGTTTCCTACTCATCTCCCCACTTTCAATCTGGGATTTTGTTAGTTTAGAATTTATATGATTTGGGCATGTTGTAACCATTGCTGTGAGTTCATATGAAGTAACTAAACAGTTGTCTGGAAAACACAGTTTCTCTGTGGTCACCAACAATCTCAGGCTATTATAATCTTTCCACCCCATTTCCTACAAAGATCCTGGAGGATTAGGAGGCAGAAATTTGATATAGGTGTCCAATACAGGGGTTAACATTCTGCAATCTCTTATTCTCTTTACAGTGGTTAGTTCTGTTCTCTGTGTTAATCAATGTCTACTGCATAAGGAAGCAATTCACAAATTTTAATTTTTTTAATAATTTAAAGTTTTTTAAAAAGATAATTAAAACATAAAATGAAGAAAAATGCCAAAAAACTAAATGTGTGGTATACATCTCTCATCCTTTTCTTGTCAATATAATAGAAGATTAGGATTTTTAAAGCTAGTTTGTACCACATAATAACATTTAGAGCAACTTGGGATATATTGTGAAGGGAGAGAAGGGAGGGAGAGAAAGAGAGAGAGAGAGAGAGAGAAAGAGAGAGAGAGAACCAAATAGAACAGTCAGTTATACAAAGCAAGTGGTCATGATGCATACTTTTGTAAACTAGGACTTTCAGAGGAAGAATCATCACATCTTATGCTCCATAGCCTCGTTCTTTGTCCAATCCAGTTTTGTATTTATCAACAGTAAATCACAAAAGGACGTGATGATGGAATTTAACAATGCTATTTATCCCAAAGAAGAATGCAGTGTTTAGTGGTACTATTTTGTAAGTAGAAGAATTTAGCTATGACTATAACCAGAAACTCTGATTGGACATGATAGAATTTGTCTTGTGGGAATTTTCATTATGTATCTAGACACCGTTTAAAGTAACATTTTATATATTGACATACTTAAACTTCCAAGAACTATAGAATTTTAAGAATATTGTATTTTAATTTTGAAGAATACATATTAATATAAGATACTGTATTAATTATACTGTAGAAATAATTTGAAGCCTAGGGAAAGTGGTAAAATAACCAAAAATGCATCTATATTTCAAGAAATAAATTGGATATTTTTGATTATAGGTTTCCCTTATGAATATTAGCAATATCTACTTTAAATTCTAGTATTGTGAAGAATTGAAGTAAGAAACATTTCCAAAGAGCACAAGTCCACTCACATCTATGGAACACAACCAGCACTTTTACTTACATTGTTAGAGTAGGAAAATGATTCATAAATTTAACTGGTCAAGACCATAAAATCTCTAGTCTATGTGTTAGAAAACCTATCTTTCTAGTTTCCCTGGTCAATCATTGGGTCATAGGACCACCCCAGGAAGGAAGGTTCACCGTAAGCTAAATAGATGGGATGAATACCTAGTGTGTTAATAAAGTAGCAAATTTTTCTTTCCTGGAATCCTGCCTTCCAGTGCAAAACTTGTGGACCAACAAGTCATGGAGTCTGTAATTCTTCCCTCTTTTCTGAATTCTTCAGAAAAGTCTAATCTCCCCTTTTCATCCTCATGGCTTTCTTTTTAAACATGATTTCTTTAAGGCTTTGGGCTTCCTCTAGTATCTTGTACTTCTTCCCTGCCGTGTGGCTGCCAATCAGCTAATTTGCCTGACTTCCATGCAAGCTTGAAACTTGAATGGCTTCATGGCTTTCTTTCCTTTTCTCCTCCATTCTCCCCCTCAAGGCAGCTGCCAAGATTACCAGCTCACCTGCCCTGAGGATTTTTCTTTAGAATTCTAATAAAATTGTAAAATGCTTCCATTTGGGTCCGTTTTTAGATTATTTTATGAATGAAACTAAGAACCCTCTAGGGGACCCTCTTTCTCCTCTTTTCAATATGAAAGTATTTAAATATTTATATTTGTTTTACTTTATTTACTTACATAAATATCAATCCAAGCTTTAAAGTTCTGTTTAAGAAGAGGTGGTCTGTAAAACCCCCATGGTAAATTCATCTCTGCTCTGTTTTGGAAAAGCAAAATTCAGAAACAGTACATGAGAGCTGGAGAGATGGTTCATCAGTGATTAAGAGCCTTCTCTTGCAGGGGACCCAGATTCAGTTCCCAGCACATGGTGACAAACAACTGTCCATAACTACAGTCCCGTGGAATCTGATGCCCTCTTCGAACCTCCTCATACATGGCATGACAAGGGTATACTTATATGCAGGCAATACTCTCATACACATAAAATAAAAATAATGAAGAAACATGTATTTTTAAGGTGATAAGAGATAGTTTATTCTGGAGTCAAATAAGAGTGACCCCAGGGAACACAGATTCAGGTTAGCCCTAATTATATGTTCCATCATGGTCACAGGTGCATTATTATTTTATACTAACCAAACAAAGAAAAGTCATAAATCAAGACACTTTTCAAATACATTGGTGGGTACATTCAGTAGGCAGGTCATAGCAAAGTGGGGCAGTGGGTTTCTACCATAGGTCTCAGATGATATCTGATGACATTCTTAGCCTTTTGATTGGTGAGGAAATAATTCTTTTGTTAAGTTAATACATTTTGTCAGCTTAGGCAGAAACAGGTAGGCAAGGAATGACTGTTCATGTCTAAATAAGACTCTAGACATGATAGACCAAGGCTCTGGATTTGTAGCATTTCAAGCTCTCCACAGTCATTGAAGTGCTAATCAGTTGCTCAGCCTTGAAGGAATTTCAATCCCAGACAGGATTTTCTGGAAACTTTTTCCTTAACATTTTTCCCTGTTGACTAAGCATCACATTTTGTGCACGCGGAGGCTACATATCATTTAATACCATGTTGTGGCTGAGAAAACTTATTTCTAGAATTTTCTGTAGATGAGAGTCAGTTGTAGGCAAGATAGCAATCTTTAGCAGAGAGGAATAGCTAGCTCATAAATGAAGCCAATAAAAAAGAAATCCCAGGATCTTATCAAAACTATTAACCATCAGGATACAAATTTTACTTTTGTCTTTCTTTTGCTCTCTGAATTTGACATAACATCTGCATGTGACATTTAATGGAATGATAATACTGAAAAATAATCAAGAACATTGCTCAGTCGAATGGAGTAAATGTAACAGATTAAGGCAACAAACATTAAAATAAAAAAAAGATTGACTATAGTTCCCTTGTATTTACAGTTATTTGTACTCTATGAACTATTATATTTATATTTAGAATATTTAAACAAATCTTTTTTTTTTTTAATGTTTGATTTTTCTGTCGATCACTTAGACCTTAAAAGTATGATCTTATGGAGTGGCTAGCTATGACTCTAGTAGTTCTTGTTGTGGATAATGATTCCATCTGTTTTATTATATTGGTATCATACCAAATTTAGTTTGGAAAAAAAAGAAATGAAACATTGAAGAGAAGAAATTACACAACAATACAGTATTCTTTAAACTTCCTTCTAACAAGAATGTCTTCAGTTACTTAGCAAACATTAATAATATTAATATTAATGAGATCAAAGCTGTTAGAAAAATCAGAATTTTATAGACCTTGAAGGCATAGTAAACTACTTTTTATTTTGATGATTAAAATGGAAATAGGACACTCAAAGTCATTGTAGTATTGTCCATTTCCGTAGTAAAATATAGGTAGTTTAATTATTATTTTTATCCTGGCTAATTGTATTACATAAGACATTTTAGATGCTCATTTAATCAAGGCACATCAGAACTTAAACTATAAAATATCATGAATATTGTTGGCATCAGACTGATGTATAAATTGGATAAGAAGAATTAACTCAAATCTTCGTTATTTCTATCTTGGGAAAATAAGGTTGTAGTTACTTGTTAAACATTGAAGTATATCATAGGGCCTTTTAGTCTAATTGGTTAGATTCAGTTAAAATATATACTTTTAATATAATATATATATATACATTTGAAAATTGGATTTTTAAGCCAAAATACACTGAATCATTAGGAAAAAACATATATATTTTAACAAAGAGTGACATAAAGTCAAATTCACTGCTGGAAGGCACATGTGGCTTTCAGTCCCCTCCTCCCACTGTCCTTATGACAACACAAGCCAATAATTCTCCAAATCTGCTGTTTGGAAAATCCAAATGAGTATATCGGACTTGCTAACTGACCTTGAGATGCTGGTTTACTTATAAAAAGAGCTCCCCCCACCCCCTCATTCATGGCTGTGCTGGAAATTCCATACCCAAATGTAAATCCTGTGGCTTCCCAACAGCTACACAAAATGGCGACAGACCTGTCTCATGGCTTTCTCAGATTATCTATTATTAGCTCCTCTCCCTCATGCAGCTAAGGTCAACTGATTGGGTGGGAGAGGTAATAGGATCCCTGCTTCTTGACTCCTTCCACAGACCATGAGAAGGAGGTGGGACTAGAGCTTGCTGTCATAGTAGTCAGAGGACTGTCCAGGTTATAAGTGAAAACAATTGAATCTTTTAAACAAGAAAACTAGCTGAGTAAGGTAGGGGTCTGGGTAAAATTTTATATATATATATATATATATATAATGACACAGTCTAAAGACGTTTAAGCATAGCTGAGGGATTAATTGCATGGTATTAGGCATA
>NW_008332088.1:4259930-4314699 GCF_000622305.1 Nannospalax galili
GAAATGGTTAGTTACTTGAGGGAACTGGATTGTCAATTAATTGAAGATGAGTCCCTTTCAGCATCAATGAAATCCACATCAATGAGTTAGGTGAAATTGGCACAAGAGACTTTAAAAATCCATTTCATTGGGGGCTAGAGAGATGGCTCAGTGGTTAAGAGTACTGGCTGCTCTTGCAGAGGAACTGATTTGATTTCCAGCACCCAAATGGTGGCTATGAACATCCTTAACTCCAGTTTCGAGAGAAATCCGAAGCCCTCGCTGACCTTTGTGGCATTGCATGACACAGGTACACTCACACATATTCAGGCAATACACTCATACACATAAACTAAAAATAATAAATAAAAATTTAAAAAATTCATCTCCTTGAATTCTGTAGTACAGGAGCACATTAGAAGTACCTGGATCCAATCTTTTCTCTCCAGCTGAATGGGGAGTTTGACACAGTGTCTCTTTATTTGGTTTATGAAATCCTCTGGTTTTCTTTATCGTTTGAGAAAGATTTTGCTAATAATTCTTAATTTTTAGTAATCATATTTAAAAGGCCCTTGTTTTCTAAACAAAACATTTAAGAAAACTTTTTTTTTCTTTTTTTTTTTTTTTTTTTTTGGTTTGTTTTTGAGACAGTGTCTCTTTGGTAACTGTTAGGTTCCTGGCCAACTCCTAAATTAGCCCTGGCAAAGTCCCTCTGCTTATTGGGCGACCAACCAATCCTGCACTAAACTGACCAACCTGCATGATGAAAAGTTACCCAAGCACCTTACTGCCTATAAAAGGTGTCTGACTGCCCCTGCTGGTTGCTCTTTCTTGGCTCCTCTAGAGGTAGCGCAGCAATCTGTTTGCTTTCAAATAAATTGCTGCCCGCGATGGAGTAGTATTGGTCAACGGTATTCACTGCACTGCTTCAACACATACAATGCTCAAAACCTCAACACCAGAGAGAAATGCCTTGGTTCTTCCTTTTACCAAACCAAACTCCTGATGGACCATCTTGTCTATCCCAGCTGCCACAACTCACCACGTAAAGCCCAAGATTACGAGTCTATCATTTTTCCTGGGTCCCACTCACCCTCTGACAGAGTTCTGGTAAGTGCGCTCCTGTGGAGCTTCAGATCTACTTCTCTGCCTTCATTCTCTCTCCTTCATCTAACTTCGTGCTGGAAGTCATCCCTTTTCTTTTCAAAGGTGTTTGACTCAGTTTCAACTCATACCAGTATGCCAAATATCTTCCCACACCTTGCTTGGGAAGCCCCTTTCTTGTCCTTAGGATGCCTTGACAAGTGACTTGAGCCCTTTTCTCTGTAAGAATGGTCCTATGACAGAGCCACCTTACAGGGATGCTGTTTCTCTGTGAAGACCTCATTGTCCACTTTCTTGTTGGGCACTTGGACTGAAATCTGTCATGGAACTTTGTCACCCATCTAAGGATTAAGGTGGCTGGGGGTTCTTACTGCACCCCCCAAATACACACACTGGGCCCTCTTTTCCTTCCTTATCCTCCTCATCCTGGGCTTGGAAGTTTCTCTGCTTCATACTCTCTACAACTTAGGTGGCTCAGAAGCTCCAGAAGCATTCTACTGGGCCCCATATGACTCTCTCCTTCTCCACTCCCCAGGGCTTCAAAGTTTCTCTGTCTTCAGTCTTTCTCTCTCTGTCTTCTTCCAACATCTTTCTTCCTCACTTTACTGACGATGGTCTCTGATACTGTTATTGTCAATCTAATATCAGGTCTCCTTTTTCTTCCATTCTTTACTCAAGGCTGTCTTTCTGCCTCCCTCTAACCAGTTATAGGTTACCTATTTAGGGAAAATGGTCCCGACCCCTCTCCTACTCTGGTAACCCTAGTTCTGCTTCTGATCAGCTGCAGACATGTAGGTGTCTGTTAGTCTGCCCACTTTGCTAAATTTTTCAGAGAAGCATAATTTCTCTTCTTTTTATCCCTTTTCCAAACCTGCTTTCTTTAACACTTTTGGTTGCCCAGCATCTTGTTCTTTTTACTTTGTTTAAAGCTTTATTCTCCCCACTGTTACGAAGTTTGAGATGACTAGGAAAAGACCACTCAGACTGAAAAAGTTCCACATCAGCTGAATTTGTAGTTTAGTCAACTAGTTTAAGGAATAAAATGTATGTCTATTCAAGATTTATCTGAGAATGTTTGGATTTAGCCCAAACTTTATCTATATATTGCATGGTAATTAAAGTACTAGATTAGTGTAACTAAACTTCTTGAGTATTTAATAGCTATACTCTGAGGTCTATACTAATCTGGTCAGAGGGACATAAAGGGAAAAATTTTTGTCCTTTGCCCTCCAAGGCTGACTAAGTCCCAGGGGACAATGGAACATCTCTCAAAATGTCCTATAACTGTGTTGAACCTTTTTCCTCCTGTTTAGGGATGTCATGGAGACCCAAATAGAATGACACAAAGCAGTGCCCAGTCGACCAAAAGGAGGGTCATCACAGAAGAAGGTTTCCTCCATGTTTTCAAGCAAAGCATTAGTCATGTAGGTCCTTTGACTTATCCTCAAATAGACGGAACTGGTGAAAAAAAAGTCCTAAGGAGTCAGAGGTTCATCCCAAACCCATATGCCCCTGAGGAACAGGTCCTCAACTGACCTAAGGAGCAAAAATGAATTGGTTTATTTGGGTCAATTGCATGGTGTTAAACACCCAACATGAAAGTATAACCAAAGATTAAAATCGTCAGTATATTTCTTTAAAAGTCCAAGAACTTTTACTTCTGAGACATTAGGCTTAATTATTTACACGATGTGATTTAGACAATTATTTGTCATTGATTATTTTGTTTCTAATAAGAAAATTCTGCTCAAGTGAAAGACTTCAAATCTTGGCCTACAATACTGCAGTGCCTACCAGCATCCAAAAAAGACAAGTTCACTATTTTTCTAACCTAAAAATCAAATGATGCTTAAATTTCTTTTCTCCCTGTCTAGATGTCATTTAAGAGGGGAATTACACTGTGATTCTAGTCATTCCAAAAACTATGAAAGTGCCTGAAAAGCAAACCCTCATTGTAGCCATGGCAGCTGAAAGAAAAATGGGAGAAACCCATAGATGGATCAATTTGGAAACCCTCATCAAGAAACTCTGATTTGCAAATTCACCCTGTTCTGACTTCTCGTCCTCTGCCTAGAATTTGTGAATCACTACTTCTTCTTCCCCTGCTTCATCTGGTGCAAAAGAAGCTGCTTTGATGAGTGGTTAGTTGGATTTTTGTCTGGAAAAATAAGATACCTATCTTGCACATAATAAGAAATTACATTATTCTAGGAATGTGACAGCCTTGTGTTTTCTCTAATATCTATGATCTCTCCATGTGTATTTGGCTGTGTTTACAGTACCACACATGAGTTTCCTCCCATTGTGTGGACTTTTAGTCCAATTAAGTAGCTGTCGATTGCCCCCAAAATATATTTGCCACTACTGCACCAATGTCATTTGGTGTGCTGGTCACTGTTGTAGTTATTTAATCTTGAAGCTGGTGTTGGACCATTGATTGATGTTCTTCATTAGCACCTTGAATAGTGCTATCCAAAGCTAGGAGAGCTAACCTTCAGGTACAGTGGCTGCCAGGTGAGTTCCAGCTCCAACGCTCCAAATCCTGTTTCTGAAGTATGTTCTGTCTTTAGCAATAGGGTTTTACCATCAAGTTCTGGGAGGCAATCAAAGGCTATGGTAATACCCTGTGTAATTTTGGAAGTCTCTTGGACCAACATGGCTAACAACTCAAAGGAAGGTTTTTTTGTTTTTTTTTTTTTTTTTTTTTTTTACAGTAACTAGTTATTATTTATATCTCCTTTCTCTCTGTATTTAACCCTTCCATCATTGGCTTAAAGTGTACATCTTTTCCACATTTCTCCTTTGATAATACCAATCTCCTATGGTCCTACCTTTCTTGAGCTCCTTATTTCCCCAAATTTCCTTTTATAACCCTCCCTCCACCCCCATTTTATTCATTTCTCCCTTTGTAATATATGTCTTCTGTTCTGTTT
The DNA here is from genome assembly GCF_000622305.1 of Nannospalax galili. NCBI lineage: Eukaryota > Metazoa > Chordata > Mammalia > Rodentia > Spalacidae > Nannospalax > Nannospalax galili. The sequence continues at coordinate 4,263,947 of NW_008332088.1, forward strand.
CAGATTTCTTCTTTTCCTTTACCTCTTTTGTTTCTTTTCATTATCCTAGTCCTTGCAGTCACATCAGAATACATCCTTACACAAAAGGATTTGGTGCTAGGATCCATATATGAGGGAGAGAATATATCATTTGTTTTTCTGAGTCTCTGTTACTTCACTTAGTATAACAGTTTCTAGTTCCATCCATCTGCAAATTTCATAATTGCGACTTTCTTTACCACTAAATAAACGTACCACATTTTCATTATCCATTCATCAGTTGAGAAACACTTAGGTTGCTTCCATCTCTTAGCTCTTGTGAAAAGAGAAGTAACAAACAGATGTGCAAGTATCTCTGCAATAGGATGAATCCTTTGAGTATATGCCAAGGAATGGTATAGTAAGGTCAAATGGTAGGTTCGCTTTTAGTTTTTTAAGGTTTCTCCACACTGCTTTCCATAGAGGTTTCACGAGTTTACAATCCCACTAGCAGTGAGTGAGCATTCTCCTTTCCCCACATCCTTTGCAGCATTTGGCACCATTTGTTCTCTTGATCTTAGCCAGTCTGACTGGGGTAAGATGAAATCTTAGAATGGTTTTAATTTTCATTTCCCTAATTACTAACAATGTTGAACACGTTTTAATATATTTCTGACTCATTGCAATTTCTCCTTTTTAGAACTCTCTATTCAGATCCATAGCCTGTTTTTCAATTGGGTAACTTGCTTTCTTCCTTCTTTGCTTTTTTGAGTTCTTTATACATAATGGGCATTAAACTTCCGTCAGATGTGTCACTGGTAAAGATATTTTCCCACTGTGTGTTTTATTTCTTCACTTCCTTGTTCTGTTTGTATTTTTTTGTGTGTGTGCATATTTATGTGTGTGTGCGTGTGTGTGTGTGTGTGTGTATGTGTGTGTTTTCTGTAAAGAAGCTTTTTAGTTTAATGAGGTCCCACTTGTTGATTCTTGACCTAAATTCCTGAGCAATTGATGTCTGATTTAGAAAGTCCTTTTCTATACCCGTATCTTATAGGTTACTGCCAAGGATTTCCTCTAATAGTTTCAGAGTTTCAAATATCATATTGAGGTCTTTCATCCATTTGTAGTTGACCTATATTCAAGGTGAAAGATAAAGGTCTTATACAGGCAGAGATCCAGTTTTGTCATCATTTGATGAAGAAGCTGTCTTCTGTCTAGTGAGTGGTCTTGGCTGCTTTGTCAATAATCAGGTGGTTGAAATTTCATATACTAATGTAAGTGCCTTCAAACTTGTTCCATTGACCTATGGGTATATATCTGCACCTGTACCATCCTGTATTTATGACCGTTGCTCTCTAATATAGTTTGAAAAATCGTATAGTAGTCCACCCAGCATTGATGTTTGTTCTCAGGGTTGCTTTGGCTATCAGGGGTCTTTTGAGCTTCTGTATGAATTTTAGGATTTTTTTTTCTAATTCTGTGAAGAATTACATGGGAATTTTGATTGGCATTGCACAGAATCTATAAATGGGTTTTGGTAAAAGGGCCATTTTCAAAATACTAATTCTTCCAGTCCATGAGCATGGGAGGTCCTTCCACCTTGTGGTGTCTTCCTCAATCTTTTTCTTTAAAGATTTAATGTTTTCATTGTAGAAGTCTTTAATGTCTTTGGTCAGGTTTATTCTGAGATTATTTATTTATTTATTTATTTAATTTACCTATTTATTGTTTATTCATTCGTTCATTTATTTTGAGGCTATTGTGAATGAAAGGATTTCCATGTGCTCTTTCTCCAAGTGTTTGTTACTGGTAAACAAAAAGGCTCTGATTTTTGTAGATTAATTTTATAACCTGCCTTTTAAGTGCTAATCATTAGTAGGAGTTTTCTTATGGAATTTTTTAACATCTCTTAGATATAGCATCTGCAAAAAGGGGTAATTGGACCTCTTTTCCAATTAGTACTCCCCTATTTCTTTTTCTTTCATATTGCTCTAGCAAGACCTTCAAGCACTATATTAAAAAGGATTGAAGAGAGTGGGAAACCTTGTCTTTTTACTGATATTGATGGAAATGCTTTCATTTTTTTCTCCATTTAGAATGAATTTGACTATGGGTTTCTTATACATAGCTTTAATTATGTTGAGATATGTTACCTCCAGTTCAATTCCCTACAGGTCTTTTAACATAAATACATGGTAAATTTTTACAATGGCCTGCTCTATATTGAGATGATCATGTGTTTTTTGCCTTTGAGTCAATTTATAAATGATTCATGACATTTATTAAATTACATATACTGAACCATCACTGCATCTCTGGAATAAAGCTGACTTGTCCATGGTGGATGATCTTTTTGATGTGCATCTGTATACAGTTTACAAGTATTTTGTTGAGAAGTTTTGCATCTATGTTCATTAAGGTTATGGGTCTATAGTTTTCTTTTTTATTGTCTCTTTATCTGGTTTTTGGTATTAGAGAGTCACAAAGAATTTGGGAGTTCTCCCTCTGTTTCTATCTTTTTAAATAATTTAAGTAGCATTGGATATAGATTTTCTTTAAATGTCTGGCAGAATTCTGCTCTAAATCCATTTGGATCTGGGCTATTTTTAGATGGGAGATTTTTAATTACTGTTTCAATTTCCCTATATGTTATTTGCCTAGTTAAGCTGTTGATCTCTTCTTGGCTTAAAATTGGTGAGTGCCATGATTTTAAAAGGTATAGGTTTTTAAAGTATTCCCTTATAATTTTCTGGATCATTTCATTGTCTTTTGTGATGATTTCTCCTTTCATCACCAGTTTTGTTGATTTGGATTTTCTTTCTTCCCTCCTTCCTTTCTTCCTTTTTTTCTTTCTTTTGGTTATTGGGCTAGAAGTCTGTCTACCTTGTTTATTTTTTCAAAGAACCAGCTCTTAGATGCATTGATTCTTTATATTGTTTTCTTTGTTTCTAGTCTAAAATTTCTGCTCTGATTTTCTTATTTTTTCATTTCTGCTGTGTTTTGGTTTCATTAGTTGTTGCCTTTCAAGAGTCTTAGATTGCAATGTTAAGTCATTTGTTTGTGTTCTTTCTTATGTTTCAATTTAAGCACTTAGATCTATAACTTCCCTCTTAGGACTGCTTTTAAATTGTGTCTGGGATGTGTGTGTGTGTGTGTGTGTGTGTGTGTGTGTGTGTGTGTGCGCGCGCGCGCACGCGTGGGCGCTGTATAGTCCTTTTCAATTAATTCCAGGAATACTTTTGTTCCTGTCTTAATTTCTCCTTTGATCCATTCACTACGCACGAGTGCGTTTTTTCAATCTCCGTAAGTTCCTGTAGTTACTATGACTTCTCCCAGTGTTAATTTTAAGCTTTATCGCATTGTGCTTTGATAGAATACATGGATTTATTTCATTTTTTTATTTGTTGCAATTTGTTTTGTGCCTCAGTATGTGGTCAATTTCAGAGAAAGTTCCAGGGATGCTGAATATAAAGTACATTCTTTGGTGCCTCGATGGAATATTCAGTAGATGTCATTTGATATATAGTGTTGTTTAATTCAGAGGCGTCTCTGTTAATTATTTGTCTCATTGATGTGTCTACTGGAGAGAGTGGAGTACTGCACTTCCCTATTAATGAACTGGGATTAATCTGTGTCTTAAGATCCTGTTTTTATGTTTGGTTTGTTTTTATGAAGTTGGGTTCACCAGAGTTTGGTGCATATATGTTTGTGATTGTAATATCATCTTCATTAACTGTTCTTTTGATCAGAATGAAGCCACATACTATCTCTTCTGATTAGTTTCAGTTTGAACTCTATTTTGTCAGACATTAAAATTGTAACTTCTGCTTGTTTCCTAGTGCTATTTGCTTGGAATTTTTTTTTTTCCCCCATCCTTTCACTTTTAGGTAATGCCTGTGCTTGAAGGTGAGTTGAGTTTCTTGCCGACAAGAAAAGGTGTTTCTTAATCCATTCAATTAGACTGTTTTGACCAGGGAGCTCAGCCCATTGATATTTAAAATAATTATTGAAAGATATGGATTGGTGCCCATCATTTTAATTTCTGTTTGCACATTTGGTCTAACTTTGTGTTCCCACAGTTAACCCTTCATTTAATTTCTCTCTTTTGCCCCTTTTGATATAGTTGTTTCTTTCTTCAACTCTTTATATTACTTCAAGAATTCTCTGAAGGGATATCTTTGTGGACATGAATTCTTTCAGGTTATTCATGTCATAGAATATATTTATTTCCCCTTCAACTGTAATAAACAGTTTTGTGCAGCAAAGTATTCGGGGTTGACGTCTATGGTCATTGAGAACTGGAGTACTTTGTTCCAGGCTCTTCTGGTTTTCATAGTTTGCACTGAAAAGCTGTAATTTTGATGGGCTATTCTTTATATGTGACTTGTTTTTTCTTTTGCCATTTTCAGTATTCTCTCTTTATTCTGTATATTTAGTGTTGTTACTATGATATGCCATGTGGAGTTTCTTTTCTAATCCTGTCTACTTAGGGTTCTACATGCTTCTTGTATTTGTATGGGCGTGTCTTCCTTTGATTTGGGAAATTTTCTTCTACAATCCTGTTGAAGATTTGGTCAATACCATTATCCTGAGATTTGTTTCTTTCTTCTATGCATATTTGGTCTTTTCTTGGTGTCCCATATTTCCTGTATTTTCCATTCCTTTCTTATTAATTTTTTTTCATAATCTTTGCTTGAATGATTCATTTCAAATTTATCACACAGTCTTGATATTCTGTTTACCATTTCATTAGTTCTGTTGATGAGGTTTTCTCCTGTCATTTCTAATTGGCTTATCAAGTTTTTCACTTCTTAATTTCAACTTATTTTTTTAAAAATATTCCTGCCTCTTTTGTGAATTCTGTCAGAAGTTGATTCTATATTTTTTCATTTCTTTTATTTGTTTGTGTGTTCTTTAAATTAGTTGAATTCTTTGATCATGTTTATGATTGTTCTTTTAAATTCTTTGTGATGGATTATGTCTAGATGTTCTCATTGTAGAACTCTTCATAGCACTGTTGATGTTTGGTGAGGACATATTATTTGGGTTTTTCATATTTTTATTATTTTTATTGTGATTTAGGCATGTGGATTTCTTTAGATGTTTGTGATTCTAGTGTGAGAATCAAGCTTTACTTTTTTGAGTCAGAGTCTGTTTCTGTTTGTATACTTGATGTGCCTCAGTTGGTTTCCTTTTGGATATGAAAAGCTGGGTAGTTTAGGCTTCAGGTTCTCCCTTTTGATTTTATATTGAAAGGACCAGATGGCTTTCATTCAGCAACTTGGGGTTTCCTGTGGAGACCCAAGTCAGGCTAGAATCAGATGCTCTCATGCTTCCTCCTAAGGTCTGGGCCCCTCTACCCAGGAATCAGAACAATTTGGGAAGCTTGCTAGATGGAGACTGGATTCAGATGATCTCAGCCAGTCTGCAAAGATTTGACCCCTTTGCAGCACAATGAGTGAGATCAGACTTAACCTTTAAGAAGACAGTTCTCTGGAATCAAAGGTAAGTTGGAGGTGGGGACAGCCAGGGTAGAAGACTGGTCTCTGGAGTCTAAAGGCAAGTTGAATGTGGGGAGAGCCTGTGAAGACTCTAATAAACTAGTCTGAAAATGTAAGCTGATCTGAGTGCAGGGGATCAGGCTGCAGTGGGTGAGTCTTGACTAAGAGGTTAGTCTAGAGATCTGGGGTGCTAATAGCAAAAGTGGGCCCATGTCCAAGTTTAGAAGGAGAACAGGATGAAGAAAATAAGGAAAATATTTTTTATAAAGGAAATTCAGGCTGGAGAGATGGCTCTGTGGTTAAGAGCACTGGCTGCTCTGATAGACAACCCAGGTTCAATTCCAAACACCCATGTGGCAACTAACAACTGTACATAATTTCAGTTCCAGGGGATCTGATGCCCTCTTATGACCTCCATAGGTCTTGCATGACATGGGTGTACTTACATTCAGGTAATATATTTATACACATAAAACAAAAATTATAAATAAAATATTAAAAAATTAAGAAGAAATCTACATGATGTAGTATCATAGATTGGATTTCATGAATTCCATCATCAAAAGATGAGAATTCAATAAACATGAATCCTGTAGTGTGATAATTAGGGAATTATATTTCAGGTAAAAAGATAGCTATATAGAATAAATTTAAAAAACATTTATGGATTCTACAAATACATAAATGAAGAAAGACTAATTTCTTAGAAAATATAAAAATTAGCTATAAGAAGTTCAAATTTTCAGATAGGATGGCTGAATTTTCACTGATATTTAGTGTGATTATATTCATGAGAACAGCATGACAATACTGATAGCCACACTTAAGGAAAGATGTCTCCCAGATTTGCATGTTAAATGCAACATGTCCATCGAAGTGCATTGTGAAAAAGGTATGAGTTAGCACAACATGAAGGTTTAGCACTTTTTATTTTAGAGTACTATAAACCATACTCAGAGGTAAGAGTTCATATTTCATTTTTGTTGGCACTGTAGAATAACAATGAGAGAAAAGCCACAGGAATACCTCCATGCTGTCAAGGAATTTGGAAAAAACAACATGTGGACACCTCACAATCTTAAAAAATTGCAGTAATGAACACTGATATGTTTATTTGGGTTGTAAGTAAAGACGTTAATTGGTTAACTTAATATATTGTTTGAGCCCAGGATTAAACAGTGGTACTATTCATCGCATACCTACTACATTGTCTGTATCCTACTACAAAAGTATACTGAAAGTCACTTACTTCAGTAGGACAAATGTTCGAATTGACCAAATGCTTCTACTTTGTAATGTAGTTGGCATAGTAGTAAGTACTTGTAATGTGATATGCAAATATTTGGACAAAGGAGAAATAAATTCATGAGTTCAGATGAAAATAAAAACTCAAAATAATTATATATAAATAATTTGAAATTTATAAAAATCAAATGCATTCCTACAAATACCAAAAATAAAAATGTGTGCCCCAACATAGCTGAGAAGCTATTGACAATTGATTATTGAGGGGTGAGGGAGAGTAAATTTTCTTTAAGTGAGTGACTCGGGGTAGGCAGACTGAACTCCAGTGGATGAACATGCACCCAGGGACATTGGTGTACAAACACTTGATCAGATAAGATGTAAAATATATACCAGAATGCATGAAATTCTGTGGCAGTGGGGCTGTTACAGACATGTGTAGGGAAGTAGGGAACTAAATTTGATTGGGATCTATTATAGGAAATGAACAAAATCTCAATAAAGATATACATTAAAATGTGAAATAGAATTTAGAGTGTGAATTCTGAGGGTTTATATTCCAGCAGATTTATATTTTTGTGGTTTGCTAAGTAAAGGGACATTCTAACATATAATTTAGAAAAAATTACAGGTAGGAATATATCCATAAACATGCAAAAACACACTTACTGCATGTGTGCACATGTATTAGGGAAAGCTAAATTTTAGTGATCTCATTTCTTTTTGTTAGTCACTTGTTTTTTCAAATTTTATTTTCTCCCCTCAGATATAATTGAAATGATTTTTCATAAGCAGTCTTTTCAAAGTTTATGAATTTAAGAGTTGGTGTGTGACTGATTTGAAAATCATTGCAAGTTTTATTTTTCTTTCCTGATATTTTAAGTCAAAATTCAATAAAGACTTAAATTAAAAAACCTAAAAGAAAAAAAAATGAGAATTTAATAACATTAACTATGTATACTCAGGAAGGTGAAATCTCTTTTAAAGAGATGATAAAATTAAAGAATTCAGAGGATGATGACAGGAAATGTAAATGTACCAGTCTCAATCCAGGAGCCAGGTAGGGAAGAATTATTAAAATCAACAGTGAATTAAGGAAATATTTAAAAAACTTATTAAAAAGTGAAGTTATGTATGAAAAGATGAAGGCAATGTATATTAAGAGTAAAGAACATAAATATAACATTTAGTATTTATTATTTTATTCATTTGAAAATGAACTTTGTTTTTCCCATTTCATTTATGGTAATCCTCTGGAACAAATCATTATCATAAATTAAGAGCTATCTATTTAATATGTACTCCTTATACATGTAGGCATTTTGATGCATATATGAAAATTTTATAAAACTATATTATTATTTTAAATATTCATAAATGATAAGACATTGAATGTGTTTTTCCTCACATATGTTTTCTCAGTCAACTTTGAGATTTTAAAATGCAAAATTTTGGATTTAGAAAAATTTTAAGCATCCTAACATGCCAATAATCATGCTTCATTTTTCTGATCTGATGTTACCTGCGTATGAAGTCAAAGACAAGTGGAAAGGTCATTTTAGGAATATATTATCTCTCTGATAATATTTTAATATTTCTAAATGTTGAAAAGCCATAATGAAAATAATTCTAAGAACTAATAGTATTGTTAGATATGATCTCAGCGTCAACTTTCTCCCCATCTTCTGGGTGATTGTTGGGTAGTTTAAACTTTACATATTTTCAAAGAAAATGATCCATTGTTTCAACTTACATGTCATTGATTGTCAATAAAGTCACAATATGTATTTATTAAATGAACATTTTCTTTGTTAAAATATTTCCTTTTGGAGACTGGAGAATGGCAGTGTAGTTAAGAATACTGAATACTCTTGCAGAGAAGAAAGGTTTGGTTCCCAGCACCTACATGACAGCTAACAACTATCCCTAACTCCAGTTTCAGGACAACCAATGCCTCTTTTCTGAGGCATTGCATGACACAGGTGGACATATACAAGAAGGCAATACACTCATACACATAAAAATAATAAATAAAATATTTTCGAAAATAAAAACTCCTTGATATTTTGTTTGAAAAGTCATTTTCCTGAAGCCTGTCATTTTTGCTTTAGCAGTAGGCATAAAATAAGAACCTCTTTGTCATTTATCAATGTTACAGAGATTTTGAATTTTTTTTATTTTATGTGCATCCAAAATATGTGTAATTTTTACATGTGTTTTCATTCATCAGAAAGTTTAGAAGTAATGTCAAATAAATGATTATTGTTGTTTTCCTAATTTTATACTTTATGTTGCATTAAAATAAATCAGCATTTAACACAAATGTATAACAATTGTCAATATAGTCACAATATGTAATTATTTTCAAGTGTTATAGTTCAATGAGTTCACTGTCATACAGAGAGTAATGTAACTCCTTTCAAAAGATGTGTATTACCATTATAATCATATTTCAAGATCCTAGTAATGCTTGTGCTTATTTATATAGCATCTGTTCCAGTCCACTGAGCTGCTTCAAATTCTGTGATAGTGACCACAGTATTTTAATCCATTTTAAATATTGTGACATATAACAGAGGCATTCTGACTGTCTTGCTTTTTTTTTTCGGACTTTGTCTTACATTTTCATGTGAATTTAAAATAAAGCCTTGATTTCTATGACAAGTATTGCTATAATGATGAAAAATTCATTAGTTTTATCAATGGATTTAAATTTTACATTTCCATTATGCAGTTTTATCTTAAAATGTCTACAAATTAATATACATTAAAATTATGTGGTTTAAATTAACAACTGCATTGCCTCATGGTTCTATAGAATCGAAATCTATAATTGGGATGTCAACAGGCAATGCATTCTCTGTGTATCTAGGGAAAGTCCAGTCCTTTCTGTGTTTTGAGATTTTGCTGGTCATTGACAAGTCTTAACATTCTAGGTTTGCAGCTCCCTAGTCCCCAAATCTACTCCATGATCACGGGGGCCTCTTCCTTGTGTTGGCTCTGAATCTCTGCTATCTTTTTTTTTTATATAGATAAATGTATGAAAAACCTTTTATACATTTATGAGTCACTGGTTTTATGATCTATGCTAATATAGTATGAACTTAATCCATTACTTCTGCAAATTTCCTCTTTCTATATAACCTCATGTACCATGTATTTTTGGAGGACATTATTCAGCCCACTATACCTCATGAAATTATGTGCATGCACAGCTCACATTTTTTCATTGATTGAACTGTTTAGGTTTTGATAAAGTTTGGGTAAAGTTAACTAAGTGTGTTATAATCCTTGAAAGTATGAATGAAATTTTCTCCAATTCTAATTTTTTATTTCATATTTGAATGGTCATATTTACACTTAAATTTTTCAATTGTCCCAACATTTTTTAAATGATTTTTTTTCAAAAGTTAATACTTTATTTTTTCAGAATGAGTGGTACTATTACTTGCTACTCATACTGTTTTCAATTTATTTTGTTTGATAGTTTCTGAGATTTTTTCTAATGTTATGTAGTTATTAAATCTGTTTTACAAATAATTATTCATTACTTAAACATATCTAAACAAGTACGTTTTTCTTTTTTTATTTTTGTGAGAATTTCATACATGAGAGTTTAAGTTATGTCATTTCAAGTCGTTCCTCCCACTCCATTTCCCCTCTTGCACTCCCTCTCTCTCACAATTTATTGTCCTCTTCTTTGATTATTATTGTTACTTATATATACATACATTTATATATACATATATATGTATATAAATGCACTGACTCCTTCAGTGGTGTTTTTATGTGCATGTGTTTAAAATGACCATTTGAGATTAGATAGCCTGTCATGGAGCTCCTCCCTGGAGAAAACTGATTCTTCCTCTCTCAGCACTAATTCATTCATCTCGAGGTGGGGGCTTGTGTCCTTCCCAATCAAAGTTAGCACGTCAATTAGTGGGGTCATTATGCAGATCTTCTTTAGGCAACCATATTTTGGAGATTTCATGTGTGCATCTTCCCTGTCTGTTTGGAAGACACTATACAGCAGCATGCAACCTGGTCCTTTGACTCTTACAATTTTTCTGCTCCCTATTGTGCAATGTTCCCTGAGCATTAGGTGTCATAGTTATAGTATAGATTTATCAGTTGGGACTAGGTACCACATGATCACTTATTTTCTGCATTTTGACCAATTTTGGTCCTGTGATTTATAGGCTTTACAGTTGTGTCAAGATTTTGTATTGTAACAAAAAAAACAGTTTTAGTTACACTGGTCTATACCTGTTACATAACAATCTTTATGACATTTTATTTAAGAATTATTAACCATATTTGTCATATACTCTAAATTTATTCCAAAGCTTTTGTCTTCACCAAATGCAGATGTTTTAGAAATTGGCATCTACAAAGCCCCAATCAAATGTGGTTTCACCTCCTTATTGCTTCTTTCTGATTGTATCATTTTAAATTTGTTTCTATTCTTAATGTCATTGTATACTAAAAATTAGTAGTCTTGTAGATGTGAGCTTATAATTCCATCATCATTTTGGTTCCTCTTTGTTGCCACTGTTTTAGTATGCCTTCTCTTCTCCTATATTAAGATGAACATATTCATTATACTTTGTGCAATATTTATCTGAGTCATTTGGTTATTTTGGTATTTGTAGTTTTTCTGGTTTCTGTGGTAAACCTACCTGGGATGTTTTCCCGTCTAACACAGTGGTTTTCAATCCTTAATCTATAAATCTGTTTAGTCTCTTGTTATATCAAAATTCACTTTTATTTTTTTCACAAATTGATGTTATTTTGTTTTTAAACACGCTTGTCTCCACCAACTATATAAATTAAAATATCCTCATACTTTTATATGTTAGGAGTATTTTTCCTGTGGCATCTTCTATATTTGCCTTTAACAGAATACAAAATACATCAGTTTTTAAGATTGATGTTTTGACCCTATAGCATCTAGTTGCTGGAAAAATGGCTCAGTAGATGGTGTTACTGGGCAAAAATGATATAAAGTCAAATTTACTTCTGGGAGGCCCACGCTGCACACACTCTCAGCTCCATGCCCTGCTGTCCTTATGATCCATGGCCTTCTTTATGACCAATCAATAAAAACTACAGTTCAGCGAATAAAGATATTTATTCAGGCTTGCTAACAGAGCTATGATGATGAGTAGGGGTTCCTTACAAAAAGCATGAATTCCTGTAGATGTTTTCCTCTACATCATGGCTGAGCTTTCCAGATCTGCACCCACCGGCCCTCCAGCCTGCCAGCCCGAGATGGAGAAGTCCCCTTTGCCTCCCCCTGGCTTCCTTTATGTCTTTCCTTAGAGTCTCCCCTTCATGCAATTGAAGCAGACTGATTGGGTAGGAGGGGTATTGCTAGTCCTTTCAGAGGACATGCCCATCCAACACATGGGTATCTGCATTCAGATCTCAGCACCTCAGCACTCATGTAAAAAGCTGAGCATGGCCATATCCATTCCTGTAAACCCTGTTTTGTTTGGGATAGAGAAAGGAAAATCACTGGGATGTGCTGGCTGCTAGTCTAGCTCCAGGTCCAGTGAGAGAACCTATCTCAAAAAAGAAGAAGGTGATACCAAGTGTCCTCCTCTGGCCTCTACAGTCATGTGCACAGGCATGCATACCTGCACACACAAGTGGGCATGTACACACACAATGCTCATATATGTTCTGTCTACTAGGATATTGTGAATGCAACTTTATGCTAATTACTCTTGATAATATTTCAAATCTTTGTTACCGTGAAATCTTGAAATGTATGGAAGTCAGATAACTTTTATATCAAGCCGTATGAAAATGAAAATGTTTGCTCTTCTTTAAACATTACTTCAAAAAGAGAAAAGCAAGCCAATATACTAATGTGACATGGTTCAGCCTAATAAACATGAATGCTTCAGAGTGAGTAACTTAAAGTTTGAAAAATAATGATCACCATTTTTATGAGTAAAAGTTTTCTAAAAGTGTGTTGCTTTGTGTTTGACGGCCACTTTGGTATATGTGGTGCATGTACGTGAGTGTCAGGTCATTGCTAAGAAGAAAGCAGTAGAGAAAACATCTTTAAAAACATTGGGGCCAGACATGGTGGTGGATGACTTTAATCCCATTCTTGGGAGGAAGAGGCAGGCAGATGTTTATGAGATCAATGCCAGCCTGGTCTACATAGCAAGTTCCAAACCAGCCAGCTGGAGCTACTGGAACACCCTGTCTCAAAAAGAAAAAGGAAGTATGTAAAAGGATCTGGGATGTAGTTTAATTGTCAGAGATTTTGCTTAGTTTGTGTGAAGCTCAGGGTTACATTTCCAGAATCATATAAAAAAGTGTGTGGTTGCTCAGGTGTGTAACCAGTGGAAGTGATGACAGGAAGATCAGCAGTTCAAAATCATCTCAGCCACATAAGGATTTTGAGACCAAGCTGGGATACATGAGACTGTCTCAAAGCAAAGCAAAAAAAAAAAAAAAAATGCTCTCATAATCCTCTTTCCATTTTGATTGGTAAAAAGATGGAAATGCACCAAAGCTAATGTTATTTAAAATTTAACCAGTGAATTCTGGCATGTATTATTTTACTATTAAGGCAATTCATCACCTTGTTTCAAGACAGAACACATTACTAGAAGAGAAGAAAGGAACATTTCATTGAGGGGATTAGAATTCTATTACTCATTCTGAAGTCATTTTACTCTTGCCAAGAAATATGGATAATCTTAGAAGAGCCTGAGCATCTGCTGCTGTGTGTTTTTTAAGAACCAGTTAATCCTGAAGTGTTTCTGGTAGAGTAGATGAGCCAGCACCAGGATAGGGAAAACTTCATGTTTTGTCTATTTCCAAGCTATCAGAAAATTTTTATTACTAGCTGTACTTTGACTCAAAAATTTTCTGAAGCAAAAGAATATTTTTGATATTATACAGTAATTTTTAAAATTTTTATTATTTTTATTTTATGTGTAATTGTGAATTGTCTGCATGTAGGTAAGTGCACCCATGTTATGCAATGCCCGTGGAGGTCAGAAGATGCTGTCAGACCCCCTGGGACTGGAGTTACAGACAGTTGTTAGCTGCCATGTGGGTGCTGGGATTCAAACCCAGGTCTTCTGCAAGAACAACCAGTGTTCTTAACAGCTGAGCCATCTCTCTAGCCCCCTAGAATAATATATTTTACAAGGTAATTCACAATGTTTTTTAGACTTATGGATGGTTGTTTTTCATGACTAGATAGGTAGTTTAAACTAATCTTCTTACACAGTGGTAAGATTGGGGCTGAAATTCAAGTTTCAGAATTCATACATTTGTTAATTTGAAGTGGTAGTAAAATTGTATTTGTGATATTACTCTCCATAGTGTGTGTGTGTGTGTGTGTGTGTGTGTGTGTGTGTGTGTGTGTTTAAAGGGCTGCACCCCAGGACAACATGCATGCCAGTGGAACATTCTACCAAACCACAACCACTGTACTTTTTGTTTGTATGAAAAGTTTCATTGGTATATAAAAAGGCCACAAACTTTTGTAGGTTAATGAAAAATTTCATAAATGACGTACAAGCTTGGTTTGTAGTGTACACATAGGTATAAAACCTTCGTTGTATTGCATATCCTATTGCATAAATTATATCATAAATTCATATATGTGACTTTGCAAAACAGCAAACCATTGTGTTAATTCATATATTCTCAGAAAATGTTCACAAATGCGAAATTATAAATGATAATCTCATGTATCAATGCTGAAACTAATAAGTCATAAATGCAAAACAGAGTGCAAACAGAGTGTTGAACTATGAGTAAGTAATATAAGACAAGTTTTTGGATCAAAACAAAAATACTGAAGAGATAAGTGTAAATAATGAAGGATCCCTTGTACTTGATTGAGGCTTACAGCTTCCTAATGAGAAAACAATCCCATGAAGGACTTGTCTATCTGCAATTGAGATTCATTGCATAAAAAACCCAATAGCATCTATGTGTCAGTGGTATGTAAGATGATATGTTTCAGAAGATCTTGCTTTTACTTTCCTAATGATATATTGGAAAACAAATTGGAAAAATCTAGATGTGTGAGAGCACAGATTATCTAAAAGAATCAAGAAAATGAAATACATAAATACGAATGTGAACTCAGACTATTGTCACAAATAGAGTAATCACTGACTTTGTATGAAGAAATGGAAGCATATTTGGGAATCTAATACATTGTCTAAGTTTGCAGTCAGATGTTTTAGCTCTAGGGTCAAGGATTATACTGAGGGTTAATTCACATACTACACTTATTTAAAGAACAATTTTGAAAGGACAATATTAAACTATTAAAACTTATGGAAATGGTCAAAGAAGTTAGTGGGAAATATCAAATGAAAAAGTGGAGAGAATACATTGGTAAAATTCAACATAGACTGAGAAATGTTCAAATTATAAAAAGAAATAAAATAATAAATTATATCCTTTGAAGAGATAATAACTATGAATTTCCTAGAAAAGGAGACAGGCGTGAGTCACCTCATATCTTATCTCAGGCTTTCATATCTTAATAAATATTATGATTTATTGAATTAAAATAGCAATTTCCTTTATATCTGGATATATGTCATTTAGAAAGCAATAAGTGAAGAGAAAAAAACTTAACCAAAAGAAAAATCAAGTTCTTAGAAATAATAATAAAATCTTGAAATTAGATTTCTCATCATCAACACTGTCTGATGAAGAATAGGGATATCTTAACTATATACCACTATATAAAGGACAATGATCACCTAGGATTCATTTTTGCTTATGATTTTGTAGCACTGGGAATTAAAGATAGGGCCTTATGTGTGTTGGACAAATTCTCTACTGCTGGGCTATATCTGAGTCCTCTCTATTCTTATTTTGATGCTCTTATTTTTATTAGGCTGGTTTGAACTTATGATCCTTTTGTGTCAGTCTTCCAAGTAGCTGGGGTCTCAAGTTTCTGCCCCAGGCCCAGCCTCAACTCATGTTGTAGAAGGAAAAGGAAAAATATATTTAGCAGCGGAAGGAACTTATAAATATTTGTTCTTCCTACACAAGCAATCACGAGCATGAGTACTGTGATGTTCAGAAATGTTTCTCCCTTACTTGACTGTAGATACACACACACACACACACACACACACACACACACACACACGCACACACACACACACACTTAGCAATATCTTTCTTTCCCCATAATAATATGTATCAATTTATGTTGACATATAAATTTTGCTTCTTGTTCACAGTAGTATTTGAATCATGGTTTCTCAGAAGGGAAAATAACTCTGAAGTGATTTATCTCTTCCAGGGAAAAGACAAATAGTTTTATAGTTGCACACCGTAGTAAATGGGGGTTTGAGCTTCTTAGTGGTTTTATGTCAATATTATTTATGTACTACTTAAGGGGGGTGTAAGCCACTTAGTTGGGAGAAAGCAAGCTCAGTGTGAGTTCTGTGTCCTAACCAGGTTAAAATAGGCCTGATGCTGGTGAAACTACAGTTGGTTTAGTGTGTGAGGCTGATTCTGGAAGGTACCAACACTAGAATGAGTTAAATGAGAAGATAATGTCTCAATAACATGAAGGACTCTCAATATTCACTGAAGAAATATCCTACACCTGCCCTATTTCCATTTGTTTTATTCAAATACTACATTATTGCCACTTTGCATGAATTTACTTATTTTTCAACAATATACCTGTACCATATATGAAATGTCACTATAAAGTCACCTCCAACATATGTGCTCCCAATAGTCATTGGAGAAAAATTCTACTAGTATTCTAAATCACATTTTAATCTATTTTTTACAATATCAAATATTCTTGTCAAACTTACATATTTTACATGTACAAGAAAACATATCCACACATAATTCAGCTTTTAGGAAAGGCTCCTATCTAGTACTTCATAAATGACAAAAATTATTAGAGTGTATTTTGGTCACTATCTCTCCACCATATCATCCATAGTTACAATAAAAATGGTTTAGTTTGCATATAGAATGCTGTTTACATTTTCAGAATCTAGGAAAGAAAAATCAAATTCAACCAGAAAGCTGTCAAATAAAATGTATGTTATTCTTTTCCTTGAAAAACTTAATTGCATATTATCTTGTAATCATATTTGGATTTTTATTTCTTGAACTCCTCAGAGTTCCTTACAGGATTTGCAAAGCATTGAAAAGTGCCCTGATGCTGGTACCTGCTCAGAAGCTTTTCCATCTGCTTTCCATTTTTAACTCTTTTTATTTTTTAACCCCCATCATCAAGCTTGTTAAGTATAAGGAAAGGCATGTGAAGATCCAAACCCATCTATATCTCCGCAAGGAGCTGTATCTTCGTTGGGTCCTCCGGGGGCATAGGAAAATCTGTCCCTCCTAGGAGGTAAGCATTGAAGAGGTTCAAGAACACTTAAGAATAAGTCTATATATTTGTGGGGAATTCCAATAACCTTGGTTTAGGGATTGTGGAATGCTCACTCTGAGTAGTGAAACTATAAACACGGGAAAGAAACCTGCATGGAAGCCAAGTAAAGTCCAGGAGCCTAATTCTAGCAACCACAATCAAAGCAGCAAATGTCACTATTCATTTAATGGCCATAGTTTTTTATGGTGCTACAGTACATATTTTCTTCTAAGAAGTCTTTTTTTATAGGTTACAGTGTTCTGTATTATTCTGGCCCATAGTCTCCCATAAAGATTTAGATATCAAGTGGAAATCACTGTAAGCCCCTATAGTTTCTGATATGTCAAAATTAAAATATCAACAATAATTAAAATTTTTCTAATACTCAAAAAATTATCATCTCTGTGGGCTTCCAGAAGAGGTGTTTCCGTGGGTCATTTTCCTCCCAGTGGCTTAATCCTTTCTATTAATATCATTAATTTCTCACAGAATTTTCCATGCTTTGTAAATAACTTTAACTTTAATGGCTGTTGTTGAACCTCTCAATTTCTCAGAGTAAAATAATTTCACTTTAAAAATCTTTCTTCTTTGATTTTTCATTAAATATTAAACTTAACTTCTCTACTGATTAATAATTTTCATTACTCATCAATTTTTACCAAGCATTAAATACGTCAAATAATGAAGAAGACCTTCAAGATGTTTTATTTCTTAAATGTCTTCTCTTTCCTCTTTTCAGTTTTCCTAAAATTGCATAATAATATATAAACTATATATAAATAAATAAATATTTGAATTATATAATATATAAAGATTTCCAAACAATAATATATCCCATGCAATTGTTTAAAATTGAGAGGGATTTATTCTGTTCCTTTCTAGACAACTGTACTTGAATATCTAAAAGAAAATTATTTTATAACATCAACGCATCAGTTTCCCAAGTGTAGTATTATTCTCGTCTGATTACTCCAAAATGTGAATTAGCAAAGCAGCCAATGAAATCATGAGAAAGAGATGAATAGTAAACAGTAAAAAGTCGGTCAATATGCTTTTGATCAAAGACTGATAGCTTGAAAAGACACATTTTCAAAATAATACATTTTACTTATGGAATGTTTTATTTACTTAAGGAAAACGTATCCTGAAAAATGAAATAAACATCAATTCTAATTTCTTTGCCTTTTCTATTTGATTGATAGGTTTTGTGCCTTCCTGTTATCTCCAACACCATTCTTAAATTTTCTTATGCAGTAAATGTTTGAAGTTTCAATCCATAATTTTTTCATTGCATGATATTTGTCATTCATATGCATTTAGTTAGTTAAAATGATAAATGTCTCAAAACTAGAATAATTAGAACATTTTTGACAACCACAAAAGTTACTGTGCTTCCAATGTATTTCCTAGTGGAGTAAAAACGAAAAGCATAAAGCCAAGTTCAAGCTCACTTATTAGCATTCCTCGTCTCAGCATTTTGCATCGTCTCTTTTTTGAGGTATATATAGAAAACATCTTTGTTAACACTTACAAATGCATACAACCAATAAAGATGGGATGCAGTCACTGGATGTAGTCACCCCCACCCCTACCCATAAGCAACAGAATCTCAACAGTCTGATTTGGCAGAAATAAAGAGCATCAGAAGTGTTGATAAGGTGGTTTTGCCACAGCCATTGATTGCCTCCCAGAACATGAATGTGAGACCCTATTGCAGAAGACAGGCCATACTTTGAAGACAGGACTTTAATTCACCAAGTTGGAACTGACCTGGAAACTTCCTCACTAATGATTAGCTCTCATAGTGTCAAATGATACTATGAAAGCTCCCAATGGAGAAACCAATCAGCAATCCTGCCCAGCTGGAAAGCCTAATAAATACAGCAATGCTTTGCTCAGCAAACTATCTCCTGGTGCAGTAGTGGCACTTTTATTTTGAGTGTAAATCATAACTTTCTAATTGAGGTTAAAGCTGACTCAGTGGGAAGGAAACCAAGTGTGGTGTTTTAAAAACAGCCATTACACATGGCTGGAGAGGTCACAGATCCTAGGAAAAAAATGTGCTTTTGTCTTACTGTATTCTAAAGACATATATTTACAGACAAGTGTACTTCTCAACACTCATCAAAACTGATACTTCTTACAACATGTCCCCGACCGCTTTCCGTATCGCCGGCAAGAACGACGCGGGAGGACAAGTCAGGATCCTTCTGCAGCAGTTTATTGTATGCGCATCTTACACTCTTAGAAGCTTAAAGACCGAAGACGCCGAGAAGCGGGAGAGCGATTGCTTATATAGTCTAAAGGTCCCATCTATGACGTATAAGAAGCGGATTGGTTGCTGGAGATCACCCCACGGGAGGAGGCGAGGGAGAGCAGGCTCTTGTGCACGCCCCTTATGGGCGCAGCAGGATGTTTACTGTTAAGAAGGTCCGGATACCGGCGCCATCTTGTAATGGCGGCGGAGGCTGTGGCTCTCCACACATGTGGGTGGTGGGAATCGAACCCAGGTCTTCTTCAAGAGCAGTCAGTGCTCTTAACCGCTGAGCCATCTCTCCAGCTCCACTGAAGGGAGCTTTTACGAGAGAGAGGTTCATGCATCCCGACCTCTGTGCAATTAGGCATATTCTCATAGATGATAACATCTATGTATCATCTACTGCGATGCTTTGCTCGACATTCCCTTTGAACTGCTAGAATCCTGTTCTTCATTTGTGCAATGGGTCTTCACCCCAAATGGTTCAAAGCAACAGAATTCAGCGACCTGTATATATATATATTGATTATTTCAGTATCTCAAGCCAAATGTCTATGGGTGATCCGGCCTCTAGCGCTGCGAGGGCCTGTGCAACAACTGCCTTTTGCTTATTAGATCTTATTTTCATTTTGCAGACCAACCATAACACAAAGAGCATCCCACAAATTATAAAGAATCCAAACATTCCCACCCCCACCCATTCCTTGAAGTAGGAGATAGCAGACTGGATCCAGGAGCCCAATCCTTCTGTTAGCGAGAGATCGATTCGCGTAGAATTGATCTGGATGATGGCTACCCTTTATTTTACTAAGGTATCTTCAAAATCTGCTGTCCAGTTGAGCTTCAAATGCTGTGAAAGACTTCTAGAGAGGTTAGCAGCAAGGGTGAAATTATCATATTGGATAAAAGTGATACAAAGGCCTGGGAGTTTCTGTTCACATCCCAATTGTGCTAATTGCCATAATATGTCCACTTGTTCTTGCAAGAGGTCAATTCTTTGATTGACTAGCATTAAACCTCCTTGGAGCTGCATATTAGCAGAGGCTTGATAATCTAGAGCAGCAGACACTGAAGTGGCTGTCTGCACCAATGTGGATAATGCCATGGCGGATGCCACGGTAGCCCCTGTAATTGCTGCTCCTGCAATGATGACTGCAATGGCGGCAGATATGCCAAAATCTCTTTTATGCCTAAATAAAGATAGGGTACCTGGCGTGGCTACAGGCACAGGTATATATCGAGGCATGCGGGTAGCAATGGCAACAGGGTAAATAGAAGCATTCCAGCAGGGGATATAAGCACACTCATCTAAAGAACAATTTAACATCTATTGGTAGTGAATAACCTGGGAAAAACCTGGGCATCATACGTTACCGTCATCGGAAGGGGGAAGGTGGACATTATTCCCCAACGGTACTGCATCTGCTGCTCCTTTATCTCTGTCGAGGTGGTCATCATTAGGAACATTGCCCATATCATTATCCAATATCCGGACAAGCCTGGCTGGCACCCATATTGGATTTTCTGCATCCTGTGGAAAAATACATATAGCTCCCCTGGATCTTATTAAAATAGGATCCGGTCCTTTCCATTTATTAGTAAGAACATCCTTCCATTTTGCTATTTGATTTCTTTGGGTATATTTTTTGTAATGTCTATCAGCAGCTGTTTGTCCATTATCATCTAAATTTAAAAAATTTAGAGTAAATAGGGCCATAGATATTATTACTCGGGGAGTAGAAGTAAGCACTGCTTCCATACCCCCTTTTTGCTTTTGTATATAGTTTTTTAGAGTGCGATGAGCGCGTTCAACAATCCCTTGTCCTTGTGGATTGTAGGGGAGTCCTGTTATATGAGTTATATCCATTTGTGAACAGAAGTCTTGAAACTTCTTGGAAGTATAAGCAGGACCATTATCTGTCTTTAAAATTTTTGGCTTACCCCATGAACTCCATGCCTCTAAACAATGTTGAATAACATGAGAGGTCTTCTCTCCTGCAAGTGGGGTTGCAGTTATTATCCCTGAGCAGGTGTCTATTGAGACATGGACAAACTGCAATTTTCCAAAGGAGGGTATATGGGTAACATCCATTTGCCATATTTGCAAGGGAACAAGGCCTCTGGGATTAATGCCAACATGAGGTGTAGGCAGAAATACACAGCAATTTTTACAATTGGTAACTATTTCTCTTGCTTGTTTTCTAGAGATTTGAAAACGTCTTCTTAAGGTCTCAGAGGTCACATGGAACTTCAAATGAAATTGAGAAGCCAATTGTACCGAATTAAGAGTCATCAAGGCCATGATTTTGGTGGCTTTGTCTGCCAAATCGTTGCCAAGGGCCATAGGTCCAGGGAGGCCCATATGAGCCCTAATATGGGTAATATAAAATGGCGATTCTCTGGACCATATCGCCTGTTGCAAGGCCTCAAATATAGTTGCTATACTTGAACTTTGTTTTATGATCCCCACCGTTTCCAACAGTTGGACCGCATTTACAACATAAATGGAATCTGAAATGATATTAAGGGGGCCCAAGTATTTTTCAAGAACTTCTAGAACTATGAGGCATTCTATCTTCTGGGGGGAAGTTTCTTTAAATGATTTGACATATATTTTGGAGTCTATTACATAGGCTCCTTGTCCATTATTGGATCCATCTGTGTAGATGGTTATAGCCCTTTCTATGGGTATGGAGGAGGTTATCTTTGGAAATATTATGGGGTGTCTTTTTATAAACTGAAGTAGTGGGTGTTTTGGATAATGGTTATCAAAGGTACCTGGGTAGATAGTATGCAATATAGCCCAATCATCTGAAGCTGTAGCCAGAACTTCTAATTGTTGTTTGGTATAGGGAAGATAAATGATAGAGGGATATACCCCAAAATATTCTATGGAAGTCTTTAGTCCTTTAAATATAATTCGGGCCATAGCTGCAGGGTACCAGTCTAAGATTTTTTGAGGTGTGGCCTGAAGGTGTATCCACAATAAGGGTCCCCCTTGCCACAATGTTGCTGTAGGGAGTTTTTCTGTTTGTATGATTATTAGATAGAAAGGCTCTGCTGCTTTAATTCGCTTTAATTGTGCCGTTTCTAGCGCAGTTTCTACGATTTTTAGGGCTGTTGTCGCTTCTGGAGTTAATTTCCTGGGAGAAGTTATCTTAGGATCTCCCTCTAAGATATCAAACAGAGGCTTGAGCTCTGAAGTAGGTATTTTAAGAAATGGTCTCAACCAATTAATATCTCCCATAAGTTTTTGAAAATCATTGAGTGTGAGCAGGTTCTGTCTTTTTATTTCTAGCTTCTGGGGTTGTATATATTTTGGGTATATTCTTGACCCTAAAAAGGAACCATAATGGGAACCCTGTATTTTTTCTGGAGCAACACATAGCCCTTTATTCTTTAGTCTATGCAGAGTATTCTTAAGCATAACCTCAAGCTCTTTTCTATTTTGGCTGCTAAGTAAGATATCATCCATATAATGAAGTATGACCGCATTAGGAAAGGCTCTTCTGATGGGACTAAGTATACTTTGTACATATAACTGACAGATTGTAGGACTATTCATCATGCCTTGTGGCAACACCTTCCATTGATATCTTTCATCAGGATCTGCATGATTTACAGCTGGGATTGAAAAGGCAAATCTTTTTCTATCTTGAGTATGCAGGGGAATGGAAAAGAAGCAATCTTGAATATCTATTATATAAAGTGGCCAATCTTTTGGTACGGCTGACATAATGGGAAGGCCATGTTGCACAGTTCCTAACATTAACATTTGTGCATTAACTGCCCTTAAATCTTGTAGGAATCTCCATTTCCCTGTTTTCTTTTTTATTACAAAAATAGGAGTATTCCAAGGTGACGTAGATGATTCAAGATGACCTTGCATTATTTGTTCCTGTATTAATAATCTCAGAGCCTCTAGCTTTTCGGAGGATAATGGCCATTGAGGCACCCATACTGGCTCCTCCGATTTCCAAGGTATGGGTTTGGGACCCTCAATGGCTCCTAGAAAAAACCCAATCCCCTTTTCTCCCTATTGGTGATTGCTTCTAAAGGTTCTATGCTGCCTTGGAGGTTTTTACCTAATCCTTTTCCTTTTTGGTATCCCATTGTATTCATTATCTGTTCGGCAGTAGATATTTTGCATGTGGTCTTAGTTTCTGCCTGACTTTCATCTGATAATTTCATTCCCATATCAGCTAAAACATCACGTCCCCATAAATTTGTTGGCAAAGGCAATACATATGGTGTAAACATTCCTTCCTTACCTTGGTCCGTTCTCCATAAAAGAGGCCGTGCGCTTATTGCGGGATTAGAGCTATATCCCAATCCTCGAAGGGTTTGGCTGGACTGCTTAAGTGGCCAAGTTTTAGGCCACCAATGAGAGGAGATTAGACTCTGGTCTGCCCCTGTATCTAGTATGCCTTCAAATTTCTTTCCCTGTATACTCAAAGTCATCTTTGGCCTGGAGCCCAAATCCATTATTAGATTGGCCTCATTTCTTTCTTCATTAGATATGGGTATTAATTGAGCAATGGTATCTCCCTCCTTTATTTCTATAGGCCATTGTGGACTGGAGCATAGAACCTGAAATTTTGGGCCCTGGACAACTCCTGGAAATACAATTATCTCTTGTCCTGAAAACTTACTACATCCTATTAGAAGACCTTGTAAACTTTTTGTAGAGGCCATTAAGACCTGCACGGGAACAGGTTGGGGTCCTTGATCTGAATCTAATAGGACATTGGAGGTGGCGTACACGTCCAATCTTCCCATTCCTCCGTGGGGGAGATGATTTCCTGAAATCGGTCCCCGAATCGCTGCTGCAATTGGGCTTTGGACCATGGGCATGTTTGGGCGGGGTTTCCATATTTGTCTGGGCCCTGGAACCGAGGGCCCCTCATCTCGTTTTTTGGCTTAAATTCTTGCTTTGGGCTCTTCCAAGGCCTTGGGGGAACCAAAAGTTTTCCCTCAATGTCTCTTATAGATCTACAGTTCTCGGCCTTGTGTGCCCCTTTTCTGCATCTAGCGCAGATTTCAGTTGTAAGATTATTTGGGGCTGCACTCTTGCAGTCTTTTTTAAAATGTCCCATTTTGCCACATTGATAACAAGGTCCTTTGCCTCTTCCTTGAGGAGCATTTTTGGCAATATGCATTATAGCTGCCGCCAGCCCTGCATTAGATAATGGGCCCCCTAACTCTCTACATACCCTTAACCAATCTTGTAATCCTTTACCCTTTCGAGGGGCAATGGCATTACGGCATTCTTGTGTTGCTTGTTCAAAAACTAATTGCTCAATAAGAGGCATTGCAGATTCTGAATCTCCAAAAATTCTGTTTGCTGCCTCGGTCATCCTGGCCACAAAATCTGAAAATGATTCCTGTGGGCCCTGTATAATTTTGGTTAGCTGGGTTGCTCCTTCTCCCTTTTTAGTTAAAGCTTTCCATGCTCTAATTGCCGTCATGGAAACCTGTTGATAGGCTCCCCAGGCATAAGTATTTTGTTCATTTGCATATCTTCCTTGTCCTGTTAACATTTCATATGTCCATTGTTGTTGTTCAGGGGTTAAGGAGGCTGCATTGATTCGGGCTTGCTATGCCCCTTATGGGCGCAGCAGGATGTTTACTGTTAAGAAGGTCCGGATACCGGCGCCATCTTGTAATGGCGTCGGAGGCTGTGGCTCTCCACAACAACAGATGGAGACTAACTGCAGAGTTCCACAACTGATCAAATGTAGACAATAAATGTCTGTGACATACCTGGTGGTGACACATCTTCAATACACCTTAACCACTGTACCTAAAGCTCAGAGAATATGGTGGAACCAGAGACAGAAAGAATATTAATAGATCTTTCAACTCTCACCATCAAAGCTTCCTAATCCAACAGATGGTTATTTCAGAAAACCCACAACTTGCCAAAGTGCTAATATGAGGCTGCTGAATGTTTGTCCTGGGTCAGACACTTATAACAAACCTCCAACACTCAGGGACCATTGAAGAAGAAGGGTTGGAAAGGCTGTAAGAGCCACAGGTGGTGAAAGACCACAAGGAAGCAGAGTTTTCCAGACTGCTGGTAAGTTATTCATTTGAACTTACAGCAGTTGTAAAAATATACACAATATCGATGCAAGCTCAAATCAGATATCAACCAGCTTAGAAAAGGGAAACAAGAAACTCCAACTTTAGCCAAGAAACTATTGGCAACTAATGACTACAAACAGAGGGAGAGTTGGTTTTCTTCAAGGGAGTGACACTAGATTGGTTGACCAAACTCCAGTGCAGTGGATGCACTCACACCAAAGGACATTTGGGGACATAGATTTACTTACTAAGCCTTAACATATATGATAGAATTCATAGAAACCAGTTAGGGGACTTTGCATGTGGTGCAGACAGGGGAGAAGATCTAAACATGTTTAAGATATACTGTATGAAATTTGCAATCAATTAAAAAAGGAAAGTTTTTTATTATTTTTTTAGCTATGTTTTTACTTTTCTTATTACTGCAAATAAATACTTGACAAGAATCAAATTTGGGAAGGAGCTTTTTTAACTTGTTTCATGTCAAATGGGGCATGGCAATTTGGGCTCCTGCGTTGTGTGGGATTTTGCAAAGATCAATGCCTGAATGGCAAAGGAAGAAAGTATTTACATTACTCTCATTCTGTGTGGCCCCTTGGCCTACTCTCAGTGACCTACTTCAGGAAGCCAGACCTCATTTCTTCAAATTTCCACAACATTGCAAAACAGTGCCTTTAGCTGGAGGCCAAGTGTCCAACACATGAGCCTATTGTGTGTATTTCACATTCAAACCAAACCTGAAGAGAAGAGAGGGAACTAGTGTGTGAAAATAAAGTACATTATATGCATGCCTAAAAATATCACAAAGAAACTCATCCTTTTGTATAAATTCTGTGTACTAATGAAAATGTATAGGAAGCAGAATGATCATGTGTAATCTTGATTCCTAGCATGGATGTTAACAAGGAAATAATCATGCTTTTTAAGAGAGTTTAGGAATGGGAAGGACTTGATAAGTAGAGAAATGATGGCCATTTCTGTTAGAGCAGGATGAATTTTTAAAAATTCTTATCATAAAAAAACACATCAGAAGGAAACTCATAAAAATATTTATTATTGCTATTCATGAATAAATTTATTTTAGACAGTTTCTCCCATCCATAACATATGATTCCTTCAATAGAGAAGGGCTTGCTATTACAAAAAGCTGAGATGTAATACAAACTACTTTCTAGCTTCCAATCTGTAGGAAACCAGCTAAGCTGCACATAAATCTTTCTGTAGAGTGACAAAGGAACATGGTAACTTCTGATGTCATCAAGATGGTAGCCTGTTTCCACCGTGTAACTCTAAATCAGACTGAATTTTTTAATTTCACATCTTTAACTGAACTTTAGATTGAATTAAGAAGTACATGCATGAACAAATTATAAGGAATAAATATGATGTTGCTACACATAAATAAATAAATATTTTTTAGTTTCTTAGTAATATTGTCTGCATCTAGTCTCACATATTTTGAGATAATTGTTTTATACTGTCAAAATGTAATTATTTGTGAAACACTTTATTTTTACCCCAAAATAGCTTGTGACACAAAATAAGATCACCTTTTGTCCCAGCACTCAAGAATCAGAGGCAGGGGGATCCTCTGTGAGTTCGAGGCCAGCCTGCTCTACAGAGTGAGTCCCAGGCCCTGGAGCTACAGGGAGACCCTGTCTCAAAAAGACCAAAAAAAAAAAATCTATATTATATCGTATATTTGCATTTTATTTACATGAATTATATGTGTGTTCTGTATACATGTGTGTGTACATACACCTTTATAAGAGACTATCTCATATATTAAATGACTATAATGTTCTTTTTTATGCAAATAATGCATCATTTGCAAGTAAATCACTCAAATGATTCTTATTAATAGGGCCAATATGACTTACACTTCAGAAAGATAAATCAGTGTAACATGCCATCACTATTCACTTCTATTTACTACGAATAATCAGAAGTTCATTAGCCTTTATTACATTAAATGTGTATCATTTCAAGTAATTTAAAATATTGTAATGTGCATTTAAAGGATCAAATTTCTTTATTTGAAGGATAAACACAATATTTGATGCTAGACCCAAATTCACTATTCTCTCCTTAAATTTTTACTACTTTTAGATCAATAGGGCAGAGATTCCAGCTCTCTGAGGCTGTTGGCTATTAGCACTTTTATTTCTTAATTAATCTCTAAGTGTGACTAGTAACTGATTATCTTGCTCTGTTAGCCACATCACTGAAAATGCATACGTCAAATAGGTTGATGAAAATCTTCAGTAGTTCTTAAGATCAATGCCATGCAACTATTACATTTTGAATCCTGTAAATTTTCTCTCCATTTCCCAAGAATCTGAGAGGTCAAGTCTCTGGGTATCATTGTTACTTGCTGTGTTCCCCAGGGTTCCTGGTTGCTCCAAAGGGTGGGGTTTGCTCTGGATAATTGACTGTGGTTAGTTAGCCACCCAAGGAGGGGTTTGTGGGGCCATCTTGGGACCGAAGCCTTGAGCCGCCAAGAACTGATGAGGTGGGTGTGGGGAATGTGCAGCAGCCAGGCATACTCAAGAACAGGATGGCCCCGCATTTAAGGACCTGGGGCGAGACCGCTGGCCCCTGAGGCATGGGCAAAAGCTAGTGGTGACTATAAGCATGCTGAAGGAGTGATCTGGTCAGGCTCTGAGCTGCAGTGCAGAACCGGCACTGCAGAACTGAGTTGTATGGAGCTAGGCACTGGGTGTTTATTTCTTTGTAAGTCACTCCTGTCCCACACCATGACAATAATCAATGTACATAAACGTGCTATACGGTTTGCCTGATAGTGTTAGAGAACCAGAGAAAACTCTGCCTTTGTGTTTTCTTCTGTTCTTCAGGCCTGTCAAGCAGGTACCACTCCAGTGACCCTTCCCTTGCCTGCTGATGTGTTTCTAAAAGTCCTACTGTCCTTCTCAGTCTTCTTAAGAAGAGTTTCCTACTGACCTGTTAGGGTGAGAAAGGATTCTTTTATCTAAAAATCTGACTCTCTATTCATTGTTTCCTGCCAAAATTGTAGTATTCATTTTATTCTCCTCAAAATTTCCAATGATTCCATTAAAAATATTTTAGTTATTTTTACTTTATGTGTAAGAATGTATTACCTACATGTATTGTAAGCATACCCATGTCATGCAATGCAAACAGAGGTCAGAAGATGGAGTCAAATCCCCAGGAACTGGAGCTATGGATGATTGTTAGCTGCCATGTTGATGATGGAACTGAATCTAGCGCTTCTACAAGAGTAGTCACTTCTCTTAACCACTGAGCCATCTCTCTAGCCCGCAAATGGCCAATGATTTACAATTTTCATTCTGACTATGTTTAAAATTGTAAATATGCTCTTTACTCAAATTTTGGTTTTGCCTTTCCAATTCTACTTATAAAAACAGTTTTCCATGGTAAAATTAAATAACTTTGCATATTAGGTTTCCAAATCTTCCATTGATCACCCAAGATGTCTTGTTGTGCCTCTTTAAAATATGGTCTGGATTCTTGCTTTATTTTTGTTATAAAATTTCATATTTTGGGTCTTCCCGGTATCATAGATTTTTTTTTTCTGCTTAGGAGACTAGAATATTTTTCTCTAACTTAAAACATGAGAACTACTAAATATTGTATTATTATTTTGTAAGCAACAAACGTTTATGTTTACCTGTACATAGACTGATAAGCATTTTAGGTAACTACAATTATACCATCTCATTTTCTCAGTAGCACTAAAATATATAGTTTTACTGCAAGAGTCTACAATTTATTCCAGATAATTAAATAACATACTTATTGTTAATAGTATAGCTAATATCACTTGTTTTTTTAATCTCCAAAGACCGTAATTCTTCTTTTATTTCCTACTCACTCTAAACATGTAGATACATTCCCCTCATAGTTAAAATACTTGACAACCTAATTAACTTCAGTAGCCAACTATTAGTAATGAGAAAACATGGAAATATGGCAGATTACTAATTTAAGTTGTCTGTAAACATATAAGAGTCTTGTACAAGATTTGTAGGAATCTTAATCTAATGCTGAAGAGTCCCAATGGGTTCTAATAGGGCTTACATTCTCAAGCAGATTTTACTTTGATTCAGGTTTCAGTGACAGTAAAAACACACTTCTGAAAGCAACCAAAAGGGATTTACTCACATTTCTTGGTGTAGGATAACAGGGAATTGGAGAAATTAACACACTAAAGGTCTTTGAAAAAGCCATATGGAAAACTACCACTACAGAAGTTTCTTAAGGTACATATATACATATCAAAAAAAGAGATTAAAAGGAGTTATTCTTTTAATATTTCATTTATTATATTTTATGTGTGTATGAGTGTATTGCTTGCATGTATGTAAGTGCACTTGTGTTGTGGAATGCCCACAGAGGTCAAAAGAAGGCATCAGATTTCCCTGGAACTGGAGTTACAGACAGCTGTTAGCTGCCATGTGGGTACTCGGAATCGAACCTGGATCCTCTGTAAGAGCAGTCAGTGTTCTTAACTGCTAAGTCATCTATCCAGTCCAAAAAGAGTTATCCTATAACAAGTGCATCATAGGAAAATTAGAAGAAAAAAAAAAAACTCAAATGACAGGAATGGACTCCCTCTCTAGAAACACTTGTCCTGGGATTCAAGAGAGCCTCAAACAATACTTACCATTGTCTCAGGTCTTGGTTACCCACCATAATTTCACTGTAAGACTGTATTGTTGAAAACACTTGATATATGATCTGTAGAACAAACAATGAGAAATCAAGCTATTGCTGACTTCAGAGCCTCATCTCCAATGGCTAGCATTCATTGCACTGGAAGGTGTGCATGCTACCAGAAGGAAAATACAATCATCAACACTACCCAGTTGTTAATCCTGTGACATACAATGACAAGAAGTCTGGAAATAAAGGCACAGAAATTAGGTAGACACCAATTACTCTTTAATTGGATTTAACATCCACATCCTAGGATAAAGCCCATACCTGACATTGTTATAAGGTTTAGGAACCTGAGGCAAGACAGGTCACAGGATATAGGGGAGAACCTAATGCTAGCTTTCTACTAAACAGTTATGTTAAACTGACTTTTAATGACTTATTGCCATGCCTATAGATTAATGCACCTCACAAATATCACCATGAAAATTTCCTTATGCAACAGATGGTGATTGACACAAAGACACACAACTGGCCAACATGTAGAGAACAACATACTGCAGAGTATTTATCACAAATAAGACCCAAGCTTTTAATTTCACATCTACATGGCACATGGTAATTAAAAGTACCAGACTGGTGGAACTAAGGTTCTTGGATGTTTAATAGACATACTTTGAGGCCCATAATAAGTTGGTCAGAGGTACATAAAGAACAGTTTTGGCTCCTTGCACTCCTAAGTTGACTAGGTTCCAGGGGACAATGAGTATCTCTCAAAATGTCCTGTAACTGTGGTAAGTCACCTGTTCTCTTGATCAAGGAGGCCGTGGAGACCCACCAGATGGACTTCAACCAGAGTCCAGTCTACAAAGAGAAGGGTCAACACAGAGGAATCATTTCCTCCATGCTTCCAAGTGAAGCCAGCCATGGTCTATCAGAGGGTGCCATTTGGGAAGTGAGTATATAGATAAATAAGATTGGGATGTTCTGTATGATAAGACACAAAAATGAACAAATAAAAAATGAGTTATATTTGAAGATGAAACATAAAAATTTACTTCATGTTAATTAGTAGAGGTGATAAACATTACCATTGAAATCTACCTGATAACTTTATATCCATACTCAGGTGCCAAGGATCCTAGTGTAACTGACTGTGACTAGTAATAATCAGATATATAGAGATTAGAGACACATGTGCAAACATCTAAGTATTAGTAGCATTAAAAATGAGCCTTTCTGTAGGAAACAGGTTGTTTTTAAATGAAATGGAGATCTTTCTTAAAGGTTAAAAACTCATTAAATTTTATGTCTCACAGGGTTTATACTCAGTTCAATATTGTATAACTGTATTAATTCAACTGTGAACCTAAAAATTACAGCGACTTTTGAAAGAGATGTGTCTTTGCTCTGGAAATGGTTATTGAATGTGTTAAAGCTGTAAAGGAATGCTTCTTCTAATCATGTGATTATAAATAAATTTTTTAAAAGACATGTATATGTAACTTTTGCATCCTGAGGTTCAGGGAATATTACAGAAGTTTTCCAGACAGCTGGTCAGTTTCTCATATGAACTCACAGCAATGGTTACAGCATGCACAAGTCCATGCAAGTGTAAAGTGGACAACATCCCAGCATAGACATGATGAAGTGGATAAGAAATTCCAGTTGCACCTAAGGAAACTGTGACAACAGATGGCTACTGGGAGAGGCAGAGATATTTTCTTTCGAGCATGGGACTTGGTAGTTTAACTAGGATCCAGTGGATAAACCCACACTGAAGAACATTAGGGAACACAAATTAGACTCTGTAGGTCTTATTGTATTTTATGTACATATACTATGTATAATAGAGCACATTAAATTGGGTGAGGGACAATAAGGTGAGGTGAAAGTAGGGGAGAAGATCTAAATACTATAAATTACACTGTATCAAATCACAAATATTCAATTGAAAATTAGCATCTTTGACAGGATTCGGTGTTGTTGCTATTGTCAAAAAGTAACTGAGAAAGTTAACCTAAAGGAGGAGAAGCTTATTTTGTCTGACAGTCGCAGAAATTTCTGTTCAAGTTCTGCTGACTCTATTGCTTTGTGGCTGTGGTGAGGCAAAACATCATGGTAAGAGAATCATTACCATTGGAAGTGATCAGAAGACAGGAAGCAGAAAGGAGTAGGGAAGAGCTAGGGCGAAGACATTTCTAAAACATACTCCCAGTGGTCTGCTTCCTCCAGCCCTGACACACCTTTTAAGAGCCCATTTAGTGTGAACTCATCCAAAGTTCAAGCCATTGATAAAGTTAGCTCCTTATTATCTATAACTCTCAGAAACACTATCATTTAGAAACAAGCCTTCAACACATGAATCTTTTGTCAGACTCATAATTATTAATCAATAAAATTCAGTTCTTGTGTCCTGGCATAGTTTACCTTTCTTTTGTAGTTCCAATATCAAGTTTCATCTATTTATTATACTAAGATCTTTCCAGTTTTTATGATTTTGTTAGTCAACTAGAAATTCTGAGGATAGCATTTATAAATATATTAAAGTGATTTACATGTAGTGAGCTCAATTTTAGATAAAGTAGGACACTTGGAAGCATCAGAAGATATTTAATTATTTTATTCTGAAATAATATAATACACACATATATTCTATTTTCTTTATTATTACATATTAATCTACAGATAAGTGGTAATTTTAAGTATTTAAATTCATCTGAATACACAAGAAAATGAAGAAAACAAGTTCTGCTCAACTGACAGTGGACTTTTGTCCAAATAGTCTTATCATAAGTTGAAAATATCCCTTTAATATGTTAAGCACAGCACAAATGCAAGGTTGATAATCATTCCCTTTCATGAATATAGGGCTAATTGGATGCTGTGGCACCATGTTGGGAGACTGGCACAGCAGACCAATCTGAGGAAAGATTGAGCCTCAGAACTGGAGCAAATATTTGTGCTCAGTGAATATAATCTTGTTCTAATATGAATTCAAAATTCATAACTTGAACTTTGAATCTATCTGCAGTACTAAATTGTGAGATTATTTTGGAGTTTTATGAACTGGACAGTGCTAGAATATGTAGTTAGCTGGCGTGAGCACCTAGATTCTGTCCATAGCACCACAAAAACAAAATGTAAAGAACTGTATATTTGTATCAACACTTTCTACTTTGGTCCTTAATCCTTTATGTGTTTTCTAAAATCTGTTTGTAATTATTAGGGTAGATGCTAAGATATACAGAGATATAGTTATAAGTATGAAACCATATGCACACATATAGCTAAACGTTGTTTTAGTCATATGGTACAGTGTTCTGCTACCGTTAGTTTTTCCTAAATTCTTGTTTTTATAATCTTAGAATGACCATGCAAATTTTAAACCTAATAATATGACCATGTTTTAAATAATTCCAAAACTCCTACAAGCATGTTAAAACAAAGTATAAGTGCTTTAATTCAATACCGAGCCACAGGCTCATCTGACTCTATGTGCTCAGACAGAGTCATGAAGACTAAGAGAAGGCCCTTGAACGTGCCTGCATGCTGGTGAATTCACATGTGTTCATTTATTCTCACCCATATTCCTGTTCAACATCTCCTCCAAAGGCATGTTCTTCAATTAATAGGAACTCCTGCCAATTGGTAATGAATTTCATTATTCATTCTTCATATCAAATTATTCATATTATCTTCAACATATGTGAAAAGAATGTCAACTGCAACTATAGTCTAATAATGTGAACCAGTATAAATACATTATATTTTCATTCTCTTAAACTAAATTTTGTGAAGTTAAAAATATTAGAGTATATCAAATAAGATCACCCAGGTGTTATCCCTTATTAAATAGCTACAATGTTTTAGTACATAAAGTGGCATGAATAATTTCTGGCATAAAGAACATGACCATAGTTCATAATAAGAAGCTATAGAGGGAACACTCCAACAAGGAATGAGCTGTTCCCTTCTGTAAAACATTATAGTTAATAACATGCAAAATATTATTGCAGAAAATAATTACAAGCATTTTTTTCTTAATTACTAAATTCATTTTTCCTGAGAGAATTACTTTAAAGACAACTCATACATAAAATTTCAATCTACAGTAGGAATGATATTTAAATAATTACAGATGTTATATTCATTAGTTATTCTAAACACGAAAAATTTCAGAAGGCAAATGTTTGTTATGGGATGAGATTTATATGGAACATAACAGTTTCTGCCAAAATAGCTAATATGTGACATGTGAACAGTTGACATTAACAAGATGGCAAAGTATTATCATTTCTACTTTTATAAAAATGGTTGTTGGAATTCTAAAAATATAAATATCTTAGGACTGTTGTAATGCATTCTAGTGGGAATAATTCTGCTGCATCTGAATTACATCCTAATTGGATTGAAATATTCTTCTGCCTGACTCACAAGTCAAAGAACTCCTGTTCAAAATAATCGACAAGTTTCTAGTGCTGAATTGAAGAATATAAAATGTTTCTTTGTTTTAGTTTTTCTACTTCAAAATAAATCCTGACACTAAGATTTTATACAATTTGAAACTGTATTGGTCAGTTATATTTTAATTTATACATTGTTTTCAATAAAACAACTTTTTATAATATTGTTTCTATTGAATTTTTCTGTATTTTATACAGAATAACTCAAACGATATTAATCATCTCTGTACCCCTGTCCCCACTGGCATGCTCCCACAGCCCCTCCCACTGGAAACCATATACTCTGCCATCTATATTAAGGCCCAATGTGTCAAGTCAGTGTCCCCAGACCTTCCCTTGTGCAAGTCCATCCACTGAGGTCTACTCAATAAAAAAAATTCTTTGAAAATATTAACTATCTGTGAAAAACATGGTTGAAGTTAGAAGATATACCATAAGTGGAACTGAAAAAACTAGCCTACACATGCTTCTCAGATTTCCTAATAAACTTCCAAGGAAGGACATATTCTGTTTCTTAGAAGACCTGCTTCAAAATTCTTCACTGGAAAATTTTAGATTCAAATGTTATATAAAAATGCTTAACACAATAAATTTTACAATAATTTCATGCAATTATTTCCTCTAGAAGAGCAGAAAAAATTATTGCTACATTTGCCCATGCTCCATAAAATATAGTCAAATATATTCCCACAAACATTTCCCATGTTTACCTATGTTTTCCCATCAATCCTAATATTCTCATTTCACTTCCAATTCAAAATCTTTAGTAACACTGAAAAAAGGAAAAAAATTTGCATTGTGCATGAAAGGGTCAATTGAGAAGCTTTCTATTATTATAGTGGTTTCCACAGGTCAGCTAAAGAGTATATCATTTTTGTATAGCAACTGATTTACACACTGCTACTGTATTTAAACAGAAGCAATGAAAGTGAACAAATATTTTGTGTGATTCTATCCTTTCACAGGTTGATAATCTCTGAGAAATTTACAGGTCAACAAAACAACTCAAGAAGCAATCTTCCAAACAAACAAAAGTGTTAGTTGTGTGTTATTATAGCAAACTCATAACTAAAGCATTTCTTGCTTATTCTCCAATTTTGAAACTGCTAATTTTTTTTTATTATTTCTAAAGCTTTTTAAATAAAAAAAAAAGTTTTTGTGTATTTCATACAGATGATTGTCTTTATTCCCCTTCCCCATGGGCACCCTCCCATAGCGCCTCTCCCCCACTGGAGTTCATACATTCTGTCATTTGTGTTAAGGCTGATCCTGTGAAGTTAGTGTCTCCAGATATCCCTCAGTAGAAGTTCATCCACTGGGATCTAGTCAGCCTGTCTAGTCAGACACTCCCTTTAAAAAGATCAGCTCTTCCTTTTTCCAGCAGTAATCAGCTGCCAATAATTCTTTGACTAAGATTGGGGCCTGCTGTTCATTCCCATAGTTCTGTGCTGGGTTTTTGATGGCTTAAATTTACATGGGTCTTGTGCATACTGACATCATTGCTGTAAGTTTGTATGAAAAGAGTCCCAGGAGCTTGTAGGACTATTTCTGTATGATCATGTACCTCCTCTCAAAAAACTCAGCCAATGAGCTGTGATCTCAACACACCACCATAGAGTGCTGGATTCTGGCCTCCCTCTGGCATAGGTGCTGAGAATGAAGGGAACTGCCTGAGAGCACCCAGACGCTGCCTCTACGTAGTTGTGAGCTTCCCCTAGTTGCTCCATACCCATCACCCTACCTGAGATTTTGTGAGGCATCTCCCAAGGCCCCAGGACAGACCTGGCTTTGGTAGGCTAAGGCTGAGATCCTAGCAGACAGCCTGAGAGGGTGGGCTCCAACCTCCATCCGTGTAATGGCTGTGATCTCAGCACACAGCCAGAGAGTTCCAGGTTCTGACCTCCTTCTGGCATAGGGGCTAAGAACACAGCAGAGCAGCTGAGAGTCCCAAAATCTCCCCCCCCCAGCCCCACTTAGGCAATTTCCCAAATTTTCTCTGAGTTTCTGCTAATAAGGCTCCAAACCTTAGAAAGAAGCTTGAATGTACTTGACTGGAAACTGACTTGGGCTTCTGTGAGTGCTCCTGAATAGCTGATCTGAAGCCATTAGTTCCCTCCAAAATAAAACCTGAGAGAAACTGAAACCTGTACCAACCAGCTTTACATAACCAGTAATGAAAGGACCTAGGCATGCAGATAATACAAACAGAGGCATGCTTCAACTCAGAATCATAAACAGCAAAAGAAATTCACATGCAAAAATCACAAAGAATAATAAAATGGAAACCCAAAACACTATGCCCCCACCAAACTCCACCAACCCTGTAGAAAAGTTCTACAGGGAGAGCCTCCTAGAGATAACCAAGGACACTGAATTTAAAAGAACAATCATAAACATGATCAAGGAATTCAATGAATTTAAAGAACACATGGACAAACAAATCAAAGAACTAAAAGAAGATAAGGATAAACTTCTGAATGAATTCACAAAAGAGATAGAAACATTGAAGAAAACTCAGACAGAAATGAAGAAGAAAGTGAAAAACTCAATAAGCCACCTTAAAGCAACAGGGTAATGCCTCACCACTAGCAGGAATGAAATGGAAAACAAAGTATCAACACTGGAGGATAAAGTTGAAGAACTGAACCACTCAAGCAAAGATTATGGAAAATTTGAAAAAACACAGGATCAAATATGCAGGAGATGTGGGACACCAAGCAAAGACCAAATCTATGGATCAGGAATAGAGGAAGGAGAAGAATTTCAGGTTAATGGTATTGGCCAGATCTTAAACAGGATTATAGGAGAGACTTTCCTGAAATAAAGGAACGACATCATCATACAAATACATGAAGGACGCACATAGGAACACCAAATAGGATCAGAAAAGAAAGTCCCCACGACTTATCATAGTAAAAACACTAACTGTACAGAACAAAGAGAGAATACTGAAAGTAGAAAAAACAAAAACAAGACACATGCAAATGAAAGCCCATCAGAATTACAGCTGACTTATTAATGCAAACTATGAAAAGCCAGAAGAGCCTGGACCAAGGGATTTCCAGTGGTGCATGATAATAGATGGCAGCCCAGAATACATTGCCCAGCAAAAATATCTATTGTAGTTGAGGGGGAAAGAAAAATCTTCCATGATATGAATATCCACAAGTCCAGCCCTTCAAAGAATACTTGAAGCAATACAGAGAGTAGAGAGAGAAACAACTACATGCTGGGGCAATGAATGAAAATAAATGAACGTATAATTGAGGAAACACAAAATTGGACAGAGAACACAAACAGCAATCAAAGTGATGCCAATATACATCTTTCAATAATGACCTTAAATATCAATGGATTGAACAACCTTGTCAAAAGACACAGGTTAAGTGAATGGATTAAGAAAAAAAATCCATCTCTTTGCTGTTTACAAGAAACCAATCTCACCTTCAAGGACAGTCACTACTCAAGGTAAAAGGATGGAAAAGAATATTCCAAGCAAATGGCACTAAGAAACAAGCAGGGGTTGCAATTCTAATATCTGACAAAATAGACTTCAATGTTAATAAGAAGAGATAAGGAGAGTTATTTCATTCTGATCAAAGGAACAATTAACCAAGAAGGTATCACAATGTTTAACATAAATGTACCAAACCCTGGTGTACCAAGTTCATAAAAACAACATTGCAGGACTTTAAGATACAGATTAACTCCAACCTAGTAATAGCAGGGGACTTCAGTACTCTACTGTCTTCATTAGACAGGTCAACTGGACAAAGGATAAACAGAGATGTCTGAATTAAATGATACCATACATCAAATGGAGCTAACAGACATCTTTTGACTTTTCTACCCAAGCACCAAAGAATACACTTTCTACTCAGTATCACATGGAACTTTTTCAAAACTTGACCACATACTGGGCCCCCAAACAAACCTCGACAAATACAAAATAAATTGAAATAATTCCAAGTAGTCTATTGGATCACATGCAATAAAGCTCAAATCAACACTGGACAAAGCCCTAGTCACTAGTCACTATATGAGCACATGGTGATTAAACAACACACTCCTAAACAATGAGTTGGCCAAAAAAACAAATGAACCTAAACCCAACAGAAGAGAAGAAATAAAAAAAAAATTGAAACAGAAATTATTGAAGTAGAAACAAAGAAAACAATAAAATTAATGTATCTAAGAACTGGTTCTTTGAAAAGCTAAACAAGATAGAAAGACCCTTAGCCCAGATAATCAAAGAAAGAAAGAGCAAATCCCAATCAACAAAATCAGAGATGAAACGGGAAACATCACAACAGACAGTCAAAAGATCCAGGCCACTCTAAGAGAATATTTTTAAAACCTATACACTACTAAATTTGAAAATCTGAAAGAAATGGATGGATTGCTAAAATCATGGGAACCACCAAAGTTAAACCAAGAAGAGATGAGCAGTTTAAACAGATCCACAATGTAAAAGGAAATTGAAACAGTAATATAAAGGCCCTAAACTAAAAAACCACAGGCCCAGATGGATTTACAGCAAAATTCTACCAGATATTTAAAGAAGGCCTCCAACCAATACTACTTAAATTATTGAAAATGTAGAAACAGAGGGAGAACTCCCTAATTCCTTCTATGAAACCAGCATTACTGTAATACCCAAAACACAATACAAAAAGAAAACTATGGACCCATATCCTTAAGGAACACAGATGCAAAAATTCTCAAAAATAATACTTGCAAACCCCATACAGACACACATCAAAAAAATCATTCACCATGATCAAGTAGGCTTATCCCATAGATGCAGGGATGGTTCAATATACCCATCAAAAATATCATTTATCATATGAATGGACTCAAAGACAAAAACCACATCATCATCTCAATAGATGCAAAAACGGCTTTTGACACAATTCAGCATGCATTTATATTC
Source organism: Nannospalax galili (assembly GCF_000622305.1). Lineage (NCBI taxonomy): Eukaryota > Metazoa > Chordata > Mammalia > Rodentia > Spalacidae > Nannospalax > Nannospalax galili. The sequence goes on from NW_008332088.1 coordinate 4,303,458, forward strand.
AAAGTCCTAGAGGGAATTGGACTGGAGGGAACATACCTCAACATATTTAAAGCTATATAAAACAAATGCATAGACAACATTCTTCTAAATGGAGAAAAACTGGAAGCATTCTCATTAAAATCAGGAACCAGATAATGAGGCCCACTATCTCCATTCCTTTACAACATAGTGCTTGAAACTCTTGCTAGAGCAATAAGACAGGAGAAGGAAATTAAAGGAGTACTAATTGGAAAAGGAGATCAAATGATCACTTTTTGCAAATGATATGATACTGAACCTAATAGATCCCAAAAGTTCCACCAGAAAACTCCTAGAACAGATCAACAGTTTCAGCATACTGGCAGGTTATAAAATTAATCTAAAAACTCAGTAGCCCTTCTTTATATCAATACTAAGCAATGGAAAGAGAATACGGGGAAATGCTCCCATTCACAATTGCTATAAAAAAAAAAAAAACAAACAAAGATACTTGGAATAAATCTAACCAAAGATCACAATTGCTATAAAAAACAAACAAACAAAAGAAACTTGGAATAAATCTGACCAAAGACACCAAAGATCTCTACAATGAAATTATAAATCGTTAAAGATAGAGATTGAGGAAGACACCAGGAGATGGAAAGACCTCCTATGATCATGGATTAGAAGAATTAATATTGTGATAATGACCATCCTACCAAAAGCAATATACTCAATGAAATCTCAATCAAAATCCCCATGACAGATTTCACAGAATTAGAAAAAAAAAAAAAAAAAATCCTTGACTTCATATGGAAACACAAAAGACTCTGTATTCAAAGCAACCCTGAGCACAAAGAGCAACACTGGGGGAATTACTGTACCAGAGCTCAAATTATACCACAGAGCTGTAGTCATAAAAACAGCATGGTACTGGCACAAAAATAGAGATGTAGATCAATGGAACATCACTGAAGATCCAAACCAGAGTACTCGCAATTTCAGCCACCTTGACAAAGATGCCAAGAACACACAGTGGAGGAAAGACAGCATCTTCAACAAATGGTGCCAGCAACACTGGATCTCCACCTGTAGATGAATGAAACTAGATCCTTATTTTCATCTCACACATAAGTCAACTCCAAATGGATCAAAGACCTCAACATGAAACCAGAAACTCTGAAAGTATTAGAAGAAAATATTGGCAGTAACCTACAAGATATAGGTGTAGGAATGGATTTTCTAAATTGGACAGAAGTCGTTCAGGAATAAGGCCAGCAATCAACAAGTGGGACCTCATTAAGCTAAAAAGCTTATGTACAGCAAAAGAAACAATAAAAAAATTGAAGAGAAAATGCACAGAATGGGAAAAAATCTTCACCAGTGACAAATCTCACAGAGGTTTAACAACCAGAATATATAAATAACTCAAAAAAAAATTCAAAGAAACAAATAACCTAATTAAAAGATGGACTAAAGATATAAACAGAGGGTTCTCAAAGGAAGAAATAAAGATGACTGAGAAAAAAAGTGTTCAACAATAAGTGAACACTCAAAAAAGTATTCAACATCATTAGTAATTAGGGAAATACAAAGTTAAACCACCCTAAGGTTCACCTTAACCCAATCAGACAAGCCAGGATAAAGTGAACAAATGATTCCAAATGCTGGCAAGGAAGTGGAGAAAGGGGAATGTTCATTCACTGCTGGTGGATTGTAAACTCGTGCAACTCCTATGGAAAACAGTGTGAGAACTCTTAAAAAACTAAAAATGGACCTACCACATGACCCAGTTATACCACTCCTTGGCATATACCCAAAGGACTCATCCTATTGTAGAGAAACTTGTACATGGTTGAGCAAGACCTTTTACTTATCTTCACATTGTAGCAACTGGTATAAGAAAGGAGCTAGGGGCTCCTCCCAAGCCCATGTAACCTCTGAGGAACAGATCCTCAAAGAACCTTAAGTGTAAATATAAATAGATTTATTTGGGCCAACTGTATGGTCTTAAACACCCAAAAGGGAATTAAAACCAAAGAGTAAGTCATCTGTATATTTCTTTAAGAGTTCAATGGATTACACTTCCCAAACATTAGGCTTAAGTCCACATAAAAAGTTATTTAGACTTTTTTTTCTCATTGATTATTTTGTTCCTAATCAGAAAGTGCTGCTCAGATGTAAGACTTAAAATCTTGGTCTCCAATACTGTAGTGCCCACCTGTAGCTAAGGGAGGCAATCTGCTATTGTTCTAAAATGATGGCCAAATTTGTTTTCTCCCCCTATCTAGAAGCCTTTGCAAGGGAACTGGCACTGATTCTAACCATTCCAATAGTTATCAAAACACCTGAAAGCAAATCCGGAATCCATTACTCTTGAATTCAGCCTTGGCAGACAAAAGAAAAATGAGGAGGAACCCAATAGAGGGAGTCTTTTGGAAGGCCTTGTCAAGAAACTACAGTGGACTCACATATGAACATTTGAAAATTGCCCTGTTCTGACTTTTTTCTAGTTCCCTGTCTAGAACTTGTGATGCTAATTACTCTTTCCTTTACTTCTCCTAAAAAAAAAAAAAAAAAAAAAAAAAAAGTTAGGCAATTTGGGAGTCTTTTAGATAGACCCACTGAAGGAGAACCCCAATTGCCTCACCTTGTGTTCCTGTTCAGCATGGAAGAAGAAGTCTATGTCCCAATTCCCAATTGGCAATTTGGGTAACCTCTTCAGAGGATGGTGTGGTAAGAATAGGAGGTAGGAATTGGCTAGGCCATTACGGTAAAAAGGCCCCAAAGAAAAGTCGTCATTTTCTTGGCTAAAAGTCAAAATGTCCTTGGGCCTATTAGCAACATACTCCATTCCAAAGGTCAAAAAGCCTAATGCATTTGGGAGCTTTTATCTAATCCTTAAAATATTTTAGGGTTACCCCTTCAGAGGGGAGAATGTCAAAGTAGTAAAAAAGCCCCATTAAAAAAAGAAGAAGAAAGAGTATATGAAGTCAGAAAAAAAGGAATGGGGAGAAAGGGGGGAGTTGGGGGGGGGGAGTGGGCATGGATTTGATCAAAACACCTTATATACATGTATGAACTTATCCATAAAGTATTAAAAAAAAATTTTGGGAAGTGGGTAAGAAGCCCCACTAGGCCTTAATATATATGACAGACATGTGAAAACAGGATAGGTGTATAAGAGGAGCCCAGATGGGGCTCTAAATGTGATAAAAATGTATTCTATGAAATTCAAAAATTCAATTACAATTAAAAACTATAAAAAATAATCAGCCAACCAACTAACAAATCTGTCAAATCTTTATCTGAACTAAAGTCCAACATTCATTTTCAGCATAAAAGCAGACTGAGGGATCAACTGTGGATCATTTTGGTAATATAGATTTTTATTTTTTGCAAAATCCATCATTAATAATCTTGGCTATAGGTAATAAATTAAATTGAAAAAAGTTCCTCTGTTTCCTTAAAAGGAATATTAAATTGATATCTTACTTAGTATGTTATTACTAATGTGAAATTTGAATTATTATCAGTTGAGCTTAAGCCACACATTCTTCTAGTAGATTTCATGCAATTGAATGCTTATTTTAATTTTCTTATGTTGATTATAAGGTTTTCATAATGATAAAAATCATGTAAGAATGATTACATGACTTATCTAAGGACAAATGAGGCTTTCAGAGTACACAAAATGATTTTTAAAGCATTTAGTATTTGACAGTTTAAGGCTGTATTATTTTCTCCCTGATGTGATCCTATACTTGATGAAATACAACTTAAGGCCAGAAATGTTTATTTTGGCTGATGGTTCAGGGGATATGGTCCATGATGTTGGAAAGACATTGTTGTGGGAACAGCTCACATCTGTGTGGATCAGCAAGCAGAGAGAGGGAATGCCAGTACTCACTTTTCCCCTTTTGCCCTTCTAGTCATTCCTGAACAGGAGGAGTCCCTTGGAATTGTGCTGTGTTAATTCAGGGTAGCCATTACTCTGAGGCACCTTCAGAGATACAGCCAAAGTTTCACCAAAAGTTTCATTAAAGCCCTACAGGCTTATTCTTCTTAAATTAGCCAGGAAATTAAGCACCACATTGTCCTTTTCATCTTAAATCTCTTAATATGGTAATTGTTATATCATTTCAGACATTTATCTTTTCTCTTTTTTGACTTCCCTAATAAGTGAAAGGTAAAGTTCAGAGGAATGGAAAATCCATAGTTTGAAATATGAGAAATACGTTTTGTTTTTTAAGCTCTTTGGTATCTTTGGATTGTAGTATTACTGCTCAAAAATGAAGTTGTTTGCCAACAAGCTGGAAACCTTTACCTACCTTATAACCACTTGAAGGATGTAGAAAAATCACTTAAATGCAGGCTTACCTGTGGAAACAAAAAGCTACACCTTCTATTTCTCATTCTTTCTCTCCACTTATCAAATGTGACAATTCTGACAGATCTAACATCAACTCTATTCTATTAGTATTTCTAGAAAACAGATGTAGCAATGTCAGGCAACTGCTGCTCAAGGGTGACTTCAGCCCAGCTTTCTGCCTGTTACATTTCCTTTTTTTGTGTCCTTGGAATAATTTTTGTAGAAATCTCGTAAAATATTGCTGCATTGTATTGAATGCAAAAATTTCAATACAGCTATTTCATTTTGAGATGTGTTATACAATAAATGAGTCAACCAATGATTCAGATTTTGTGGGTTTCTTTAGCCTTTAGAAAGCACTCAACACAAACAGATGGACCTGGAGACTAGAATATGCTACCTTCATGACACAATTTCTATTTTTCTTCATTTTCTTAAGATTTTATATGAAAATACTCTAATCACTTGTCCCAGCACATACTAGTTGATCATTGTTGTAGCTGATTAAATTTTATCAGTGTCTGACTTCAGAAATATTTCCTAATGCCCTTTGAGAATCACTGGTAATACCCTGATACTCTGGGTATCCTTGTCTGGTAATCTGGCCTTTGGCCTAGTTCTGATTTATGCTCAATATTTTTTTTTCTTTTATTGTCTTGTTTATGTTTAGACTACTTACCACAAAAGAATATTTATTAGAAATAGTATGTTTTCTAAAATTTGATATTATCATAATTGGACATTTAAAATAAAAAAGACCATGTTAATTATTTCCACAGAAATAAAAGCACACAACCACTTTGTCATAATTGGTAATATCTTTAATTCTGTAAGTTTATATATAATATTTCAATTATATAAGCTAAGAAATTAAATGTTGTCTTCCATGTTGGAAAATATAACCTTCCTTTAATGAACTTTGTAAGACATTTTCTCCTTTTAGGGGGCGAAGGGGATTGAGATTGGATTTCCCTGTAGTCCCAGGTAGCCTGGAACTCACTCTGTAGGCCGCCAGGTTGGCTTTGATCTCACAGACGTATCTGCCTGCCTTTGCCTCCAAAGTGTGTTGGCATTAAAGATTTGCACCACCATACTTGGCCTTACAGGTAGGGTTTTTTTATTGAAATTTTGTGTATTTCATACACAAAATCATCTTCATACACCCTTTCCCTTTGGCACCCTCCCATAACCTCCCACTGGAGTTCATACATTATGTTATTTGTGTTAAGAACTATCATGTAAATTTAGTGTCCCCAGATGTCCCTCAGTGTAATTTCATCCACTGGAATCTAGTCAGATTATCTAGAGTTCCTCCCTTTTAGAAGATCAGCTCTTCCTCACCCAGCAGTAATCAGCTGCAATAATTCTTCAATTAAGATTGGGGCCTGTTGTTCATTTCCACAGTTCTGTGCTGTAATTTTGCTTTCTTAAGTTTGCATGGGTCTTGTGCATGCTGACACTATTGTTGTAGGTTCATATGATAAGAGTCCCAGGTGCTTGTAGGACTATTTCCATGTGGTCCTGCTCCTCCTCCCTGGCTCTTACAATTTTTCACCCCCTCTTCCACAACGATGTCTGAGCCCTGGGTGGGTGGATTTTAATATAGGAGTCCTGTTCAAGGACCCACACTCTACAGACTCTTATTCTCTGAGTTTTGAACATTTGTGACATTTTGCATTTTTGACCTTGTGTTACATGAGGAAACTTCATTGATGAAAGTTGAAAAATGCATTAGTGTTCTCTTCATCCCTTGTTCTATCTTCCATGAGGCTTAGGTGTAGAGATACCATCCTAGCGGTGTCACTTAGGCTTTGGCAATTCACAATCTCTGTGTGTGACCAGTTGTGGAACTCTGTAATTATCTCTGTCTCTTTGAAAAAGAAGTTTCTTTTATGAGTGGTGACTGGGATACTTGTCTAAAATTTAAGCACCCATATTTTGCACATAGTAAGAAATTACATTTGTCTACAGATGTGACAGCCCTGGAGTTTTCTCTGAGACATATGACTTCTCCAGCTATGTATATTTGTCTGGGTTTACAGTACCACACTTGAGTTTCCTCCCATTGAGTGGGTTTTAAATAACCAAATAGATAGCTGTTGATTATTCCCAAGGTAAAACTGCCACTACTGCATCAATGTCATATGCTGTGGTGGTCATTGATGTGGCTTTTAGACCTTGAAGCTGGCATTGGACCATTGATTGATGTTCTCTTTTAGCAGCTTGCATAGTGCTCTCAAAAGCTATGAGAGCTGGCATTCTGGGGAGGTGACTTCCAGGTCAGTTTCAGCTCTAATGTTACAAATCTTGGGTCCAAAGTATGTCTCATCTTCAACAAAAGTATCTTACCATAAAGTTCTCAGAGGCAATCAGGGACTGTGGCAATAGCCTATGTAATTCTGGGAGTCTCTTGAACTACCCTGGCTAACAACTTGAAGAACGGTTTCTCCTGACTGACACTGTTACTTGTTTTGTAATATTCAGCTATATTCAGACTCAGGTAGAGATATCATCTATATACTTTTTCAGGAGGTTTTTGGACTAATATGCTCTCCTCTGGTTTTTATACTAGCTAGGGGATCTTTATCTCTCCTCTTTGTCTCTCCAGTTTCCCCATTTCTCCCTTTATAATTTCTATCTGCGATGGTCCCATCTCTCTTTTGCTCCTGCTTTCTCTTTATTCCCATAGTTCCTGTCTAACCCCCTTCTCCCCTTGCCATTTAACTACCCCACATTTATACACATCTCTGTCTCTCATAGGGAGGTTTTTAAAGCTCTAATTTCAACAATTTCACTCTAAATTTAAAAAAAAATAGAATTCTAAGCTAAAAGAGAGCTTTATAAGAGGATGTGATGGTTAATATTGCTTATCAATGTTGTAGGATCTTGAATCACCTAGAAGGAAAAAAACTATCATATCTTTGATACTTCTGGACCAGGATTAACTGAGAGAAGATGACTCACTCTGAAATTCTGTCTCACCTACCCGTGAGCTAAGATCCTAGCCTGAATAACAGAAATACAGAGCTGGTAACCAGCTTCATCTCTGTGCTTCCTAACTATGGATTCAAGGTTACCAGCTACTTCCTGCTTCTGACTCCACTTCTTCACTAAGATGGACTCGGTTCCCTCAAACTGTGAATCAAATAATCTGTTCCAAAACTGAGTTGCTTCTTTCAGTATTTGGTCTCAGCTAACAGAAAATATCATATAAATCATATATTTATGGGAGAGAAGTTAGAGAACTAGTGAATAAAAGTTTTCAAAATATAAATATACAGAACGAAGTTAGAACACAGAAATAATTCATGAAGTTATATTTTTAAGTGTGCGTGTATCTCTGTATACATATGGAGGCTGGAGGACAACTTGTGAGAATTGGTTGTATCCATCTACCACTTAGGTCCCAGGGACAGAACTCAGGCCATCAAGCTTGGCAGCTGAGCCATCTCACTGATCCTGATGAATTTTTAAATTTTGCATTTGTACTGATTAATCGTGCTATCAAAATAATAAAAACTAGCGTGCATGAGATAATAAAATTAACAGTATGACAATTTCACTCAGACAATAGATGCTATAAATTTTTATATTCTGTAAGACATATTCAATAGTGTTCAGGTTTCTTAAAGTGTATTCCTCCACTTTTCTGTCAGTGTGAAAAAAAAAAATACCTGAGACAAATCAACATAATTAGAGCAAGTTTTATTTTCTCTAACGGTTTTGGAAGTTTAGTCAGTTGGCCATATTGTTTTAGGGCTTGTGGTAATGAAGCGGTCAGTGGAGACCTACCATCCTTTCTATCCAACTGGGTTCCCGGTCTACCCTTCTCCAAGGATGGTGCAGACACAAAGCACAGGGCACAAACAAGAAGAACTTTGCCAGTTTGAGATTATGAACCTTAAACAGGATAAAAACAATTTAAAATAGATCTTATTTGAGATTTAAATGAACCATGTTTGAACTTCCAGTAGCAGCAAGATGCCAGCAGAAAGCTTTAATGCTCTTGGAGAGTCAAGGAAGCCCTTTGAGTGCTGCCCCTGGCAGCGCAGGTCTGTGGGTCAAAGCAGCAGGAAGTGCGGTCTCCTGTCTAGCAAACCTGGAAGGTTCCTGGAGGCGCAGTTCTTGAAGCCCGGTACTATTCCTCTCCAAAGCTTCGGCTCTCCAGGTCTGGACCAGCGAATCTCAAAAATGGAAGGTTTTTCTCTGGGTAAGCTGGCTGGAAGCTGGGCTCTGAAATATTCAGACTTTCCAGAAGAGAGCAGAAGCGTGTGGGGGTTTGCTGGAACTGAGTTCTGATGTCTTACTTTTCTTTGACCTCAGGGGGCTCTTCGTTACGGCTCAGGCTTTGCAGCAGCGACGAAATACCAGAATTCAAGGAGCTGCCAAGTGGGCCCTGATTGGCTGAACTTGGGAGGGCGAAAATAATTAAATAAATAAATAAATAAATACAACAATAAATAAATAAATAAATAAATAAATAAATAAATAAATAAATAAATAAATAAATAACAAGACACAAAAGAACAGTCACATCTGGTGGGAGGAGGGGATAAACCCTGAACGTGCCCAAAGTTGTGACAGGTTGACAATCAGGTCCAGAGGCCTGAACCAGTAAAGTTTCTGTGTGTTCCTCCTGGTTGCTATGGCGGCATTTTCAGGCCACAATCCCACTGCTTACTTCTGCTAGAGATTTGCTCTGCTTGGGAGTGATGGGGTGGAGCCTGTGCAGGGAATGTGTCTTCTTCTTTTCTTTTGCCATTGCTGCTCTGTTATTGGCTCCCAGCAGGCGCCTTCTCTGGCCTGCTGGCTGGCAGAAAGAGCCATGTTGGGTGGGAGGAACTAACCCCAGTAAGACAGAATATCATGGTAGGAAATTATGACAGTGGTGCTCATGTTATAAGATCTAAAAAGCAGAGTCAACAGAAAATGGCTAGGTCCCAACATTGCCTCCAAGAGAACAGCTCCAGGGACCAAAGTTCCTCAGCGTTCTTCAGCCTCTGGAACACGTGAAGGTCCAGAGACAATGCCTTTAACACATGGGCCTTCAGGGGACATTTAAGATCGAAACTGTAACAGTAAACCATTGACTTATTTTCACACACCAGACACGCTTACATAAAACCAACAAGAAAACCGAATTGCCTTGTTCCTTACAGTTACAATCCTTTCCAAAGGTATTTCCTGTTTTTACTTTTAACATTATAGATTAGTTTTTCTTGCTCTTATCATAGTCTACACAAATAATGCCACAGAGAATATAATCAATTGTTTACTCTGTTCTGAAGTTCTACTTTTAAGACTCCTGCATGCATTCTGTATAATCAATAGCGTACACAAATCAAGATTTCTCATTTTGTTTGTTATGTAAATTAGAGTACTTTACACTTTGATGATATTATGACTGGTCCTATAATAAAGATTATTGTGCTCGACTTTCTTAAACATGTTAAATAATGTAAAAAACTAAATTCTATCCTCTCTTAAACTCATGTGAATTCTTAAGCTACAATAATTCAAACTGATTGTCACTGGATAGTCTTAAAGAGTTTGGGACGTTAACATAGATAAGCCATAATACAATATGAATGAGTGCTAATCCATTATGAGAGGATTTGAACCCAGTCACAGAAAGGGAAGAAGTAATATGAAGGTGTAAGTGCTGCAGAGCCTGATGAAAAAAATGCGAAAAAAAAAATCAAGATTAGCAAGATTTTTTTCATTTTTCCCTTTTGAGACAGGGTATCCCTGTAGCCCCACCTGGCTACTCATTATATAGACCAGGATAGTCTCAGTCTCACAGAGATTCACCTGCCCCTGCCTCCTGAGTGTTGGGATTAAGGGACGGTGACTTGAAAATAAGGATTTCAATCTTTCTCTCTCTGTGTCTCTGTCTCTGCTTTGTGGTTTGAACGTTGACTGATACCTCCAGTTGGAGCCACTTGTCTTGTTCCCTGACCAAATGCTTTCTTTCTGTTTGTCTCAGACCTGGACTTTGTATACTTCTTTTTCTCTCAAGAAATAGACAAATTGCTTGCTTTTTTATCTTTAAGCTATTAGTCAACCAATGTGTAATTTGTCTATCCTGTAACCCACGGTATACAAATGTAAGAACTTTCTCTCCCTGTGCTCCAAACTTTGATGCTTAAATCCTCTGGACCAGCCTGCTGCCTAACAAAACCTAAGTCCTGAACATTCCTGGTATCCTGCCTCATCTTTCTTGAACCATAAGAAGATGTCTATCTACATGGGAAGGAGAGAAGCATGGAGCAGACCCCTCCTAATGGCCTTCAGAAGAAACTAATTATTCTGTAATATGCATCTTTAAATTCTGCTCTCTAGAACTATGAGAAAATAAATTTCTTTTGTATACCTCATTGAGTTTGTGGCACTTTTAAATATAACCTCACCTAGCAAACAGATTCATATATTTATAAGACAAGAATTGCTCAGCAAGATGTTTAACTTAGATGACAAGGATTCTAAAGTAACTATACAATTTGCATGCTCCTAACAATGTATGGGTATTTTGCGTGTTCCAACACTCTCATCTCTTTATATCTTCTTTTTTGTTAATCCTTTCTGGTGGGAATAAAGTTGTACTCAGCATGGCTATGATTTTGAGTGTTGCATATAATTATCACACACTTATCAGTCTTCTGGATGTCTTCTTTGATATTAAATCTCTCCATTAGTAGACATTTATCTGCTTCCTTAAATTTAAACATCAGAGGCTCTACCTTCCTTGTTCAGCTGAGGAGCTCTTCAGATAATCTCTTTAGATCTAGCACTGCTATCAGAAATGCAGGCCATCCTTTGTAAAGTCTCTTGTGTGGAAAAAACAATGTATCTCCAGATACGTTTTGTAGTTTTGTTTAATCTTTGACATCATCCTTTCACTGTATTACATAT
>NW_008332088.1:4314785-4339624 GCF_000622305.1 Nannospalax galili
TATATATATATCTAAGCCAAAGACTTAGTATTAATTATTTTTTTTGTCTATCAAGTTCTAATGACTGTTACACTATAACCCTGTGTTTTATTCTCACGGTACCACTCATTTCCCCAGGTCACAGTGCTTTGCTCTCCAGTGTGCAGGCTTCTGAGCCTTTACTTGAAAGATGACTGCTGATCTCGTCCAGTTAAGAACAATTTAAAGGATTCCTTCATCCCACTGCATGCACTCTTTTGAAGAAGATAATGAGGTAATGAACTAAATCAACAAAAAAGCTTCAAGAGTGAAGATGGCTGTGGCATGAAACAAGCAGTATTCTTGGGGAGCTATTGGCTTTGGATATAATCAAATGGTCTTTGAAAATTTTCATGTGGATATAACTATTTTTAACAATAAAATAAACCAGGCCTAGAAATAAAGTGTTGTAACCCCAGGCGATCAAAATCTGAGGCAATAGGATTGTTCAAGGTTAGCCTGTGCTACTGAATGAGTTCAAGCCTTGTCTGGGTGATAGTGAGACCCTGTTTCAAAATAAAAAGCCAAAAGTAGGCTGGGGATAAAGCTTTGTGACAGAATTCTTTTCTAGCTCACACAAATCCTTGGGTTCAATTCTTAGTAGAAAAACATAAGGAGAAAATTCAACTATCATCTCATCAGTTATTCAATAGTTTATAGTGAATTTTAAGTGCATTTCAGTTAAATCATTTGTTTTCTTTTGTTACCATAGGATATGTTTAAGTGAAAACTTAATTTTGCATGAATATTTTGAAATTAGCACAATCTATAAAGAAATCTTCCTGAGTATGCAATAGGAGTCTAAATTCAAAGCTATACATGAATATTTAAAATATATGTATTCATTAATAGCTTAGAATATATTATTCCCATACTACTCAAAAGCAAACAAAGCCATATTAAGATATTTCATATGTTGAGCAAAATCTGAAACAAATGCTAGAAGATTACACAGAAGTAAAGTGGGTCATGAAATTTTACTTCCATTTTCAACATAGTCATTCCCTATGAAGATTATTTTGGTTGCTTTATTGTTATAAACTTATAGCCTGTTTTAGATATCTAACTAGCTTAATTTGTAAAATATTATACCATCTGAGGAAATATTTAGAAATCCAAGAAAAATTTGTGCGTTTATCTGTACTGCTTGGGTTTTAGACCAAATACAGAAATGGAAATTTGTTTATGAACATTTTAAAGGAGGAAGAACCAGGCAATTATCTGCATGTATGTGTTTCAACTTTTTCTGCCAGACCCACGGAGCTCTTCCATTGTGTTGATATATATGTGAAGCATGCTTCATACGAGTTAAAAGTACTCAATGAACACTAATCTCGGCAATCTTTATCTCCATTCCCAAAAGTGTATGTGGGAAACAGCATGGAGCACTGTATGATGCCCCTTCACACACTGTATCCACCTCCTGGTTCTTAGTTCCTTCTCAAGGAGTAAAAGGAAATTAAAGTTACTGTGCAGATTACAGATGATTTTAACTCCATAGCTACCACCAGTGTGAGAAAAAAGAAAGTTTATTTAAAATATACCAATTCTAAGTGGCAAATGGATTATGGTAGATTTTGTTATGTCTTTTTTCCCTTTATGCGAAGCACAATTAAAGGTTGCTTTTGGTGTGGAGCTCTTGAAAGCCCTAGAAAGAAATATTATCCACATACCTTGTTATGCAAATATGGATGTTAAGCAAATATGGAATTTTATTTGCAATTAAATATAATTCCTTATGACTAGCTCCTATATTCTATTACACATTGGTAGATACTGAGTATTAAATGAATTCCTCACTTATTTATATTAATTGATATATCTTATAATTATCATAAATTTCGGTGGAAATAGTAATGATTAATAATGAAGAGGAAGTCTCCGGTTTATTATGAGGTTTGAGAGCTCAGGGAAGGAAGTTTCTATGTTTCCCCACAGTCTATTTTTACATCATTGCACCTCTCCTTTAACTACTTCTTACAATCAGGAGCTTCTATCTGACAAAGTGGTAGATAGAAATAAAAGAGAGATATCCTATGGATTTCCTATTTCTTAGTAACTCAAAGTACTGCACAATTATTATTCCACAGTTTCTGAAGAGTCCTAATTGACAATCTTTGCACTGAATTCTAGTCATCAGGGTGCTTTCTTTCAGAATCTCAAGGTGGTAATGTGGTTTTTCAGCCTCCTTGGTGTCAAAGGCCCAATGCGACTTGGTTCATGGTCCATTGCCTCAAAATTGAAGGAAGTAGAACAGAGATTCTCCAAAATTTCTACTTGATTGGAATGTCTTGACCCACTTTCTTCCTGCAAAGACCATTGTGAGTACATAGGCTAATCTGGAACATTCCCTATATCCTTCTCCTCTCAAGGCTCACTGGTTAGCAAAATTATAAGTTGACTTAATTTGCCATGCTATGGGGAATAGAGTAAACATTTGTGTCTCCTCAGATGAAAAAGTAGCTTCTATTCATGTATGACAATTTTGGAGAAAATCAAATCATAAGCCAGGGACCTCAGAATTCCATCAGAAAACTCCTTGAAATGGTAACACTTTCAGTAAGGTGGCAGGCTACAATTAATCTACAAAAGTCTATAGCCTTTCTGTATACTAATAACAAGCAATCAGAGAAAGGGTACATGGAAACACTCCCTTTCCCAATATCTTCAAAATAATAAAATATCTCAGAATAAACCTGACCAAAGACATTAAAGACCTCTACAATGAAAATTTTAAATCTTTAAAGAAAGAGATTTAGGAAGATATCATAAGATGGAAGGACCTCCCATGCTCATGGATTGGAAGAAGTAATATTGTGAAAATGACCATCTTAACAAAAGCCATTTATAGATTCAGTACAATGACAATCAAAATCCCCATGACATTCTTCAGAGAATTGGAAAAAAAATTCCAAGATTCATATGGAAGCACAAAAGACCTCAGATAGCTAAGGCAACTCTGAGCACTAAGAGCAATGCCGGGGGGATTGCTATACCAGATTTTAAACTATATTACAGAACTTTAGTTATAAAAACAAAATGGTATTGGCACAAAATAGACCAGTAGATCAATGGAACAAAATTGAAGACCCAAATATTAGTACATGCAATTTTAGCCACCTGATATTTGACGAAGGGGCCAAGAACATTCACTGGAGGAAAGACAGCATGTTCAGCAAATGGCACTGGCAAAACTGGATCTCCACCTGTAGAAGAATGAAACTAAACCCTTAACTTTCACCTTGCACAAAAGTCAATTCCAAATGGATCAAAGGCCTCAATGAAAAGCCTGAAACTCTGAAACTGCTAGAAGAATACATGGGCAAAAACCAACAAGATATAGGCATAGGAAAGGATTCTATAAACCGGATATCAATTGCTCAGGAAACAAGAATCAACAAATGGGACTTCATTAAACTAAAAAGCTCTGTATGTCAAAGGAGGCAACCAGGGAAGTGGAGAGAAAACCCACAGAATGGGAGAAAATCTTCACCAGCGACACATCTGACAGAGGTTTAACATCCAGAATATATGACAAACTCAAAAAACAAAGAAGAAAGGAAGTAACCCAATAAAAGATGGGCTAAGTTTCTGAACAAAGAGCTATCAAAAGAAGAAATAAAGATGGCTAAGAAGCATCTTAAAAAGTGTTTGGCATCATTAGTAATGAGAGAAATGCAAATTAAAACTACTTTAAGATTTCATCTTATCCCAGTCAGAAAGGCTAAGATCAAGAGAAAAAATGATATCAAATGTTGGAGAGTATGTGGGGAAAGGGGAACACTCATCCACTGTGGGTGGGGCTGCAAACTTGTTCAACCCCTATGGAAAGCAGTGTTGAAAACACTTAAAAAACTAAAACCGAACCTACCATTTGACCCAGTTGTACTGTTTCTTGGCATGTACCCAAAGAACTCATTTTATTGCAGAAACACTTGTGCATCCATGTTTGTTGCTTCTCTTTACATAATAGCTGAGAGATGGAAGCAACTTAAGTGACCTTCAATTGATGAGTGGATAATGAAAATGTGGTTCATTTATATGATGGGGTTTTACTCAGCAGTGGAGAATGATGAAATCATGAAATTTTTAAGTAAATGAATGGAACCAGAAACTGTTACACTAAGTGAAGTAACAAAGACTCAGAAAAAAAAAATGTTCTTCCTCATATGTAGATCCTAGCACCAAGCCCTTATAAGTGAATATGTATCCAGACATAGCTACAGGAACCAGGATAATGAAAAGGAACCAGGGGGGTAAAAGAAAACAAAGAATCTGGAAGAGAAAAAGAGTATGAAACAGGCATTAATAAGGGAGATACGGCTTTAAAAAATGGGGTTATTTTAAGGGGAAAAGGGATGGAGGGTTATACAAGGAGCTTTGCAGATACAGGGAAATAAGGAGCTCAGGAGAGGTGGAACTATAGGAGAAAGGTATTATTAAGGGAGAAATGGGAAAAATGGAGGAAATTTAAATGGGAAAACCATATTGGAAGAGTTAGACAATGTGTGAGATAAATAATGCCTAGCAGTTAAAAAAAAAAAACAAAAAAAAAAAAACAGAGGGAACCATATTAGTCCAACAACCTACTGACAAATTATACATACATCTTGATCAAGGAACATAATACATGTCTAGGCAAGGTTTATCTGAGAACCTTTGCTCTTTGTCCAAGCTTTATCTACAGAGTACATGGTAATTAAAAGTACCAAACTGCTGGAACTAGCCTTCTTGGATATTTAACCCCTGTATTTTGAGGCCTATAGTAACTTGCCCAGAGGACTTAAAGGACGGTTTTTGCTCCTTGCCCTCCAAGGTCTACTAAGTTCCAGGGGACTATGAGTATCTCTCCAAATGTCCTGTAACTGTGGTGATTCACCTGTCCTCTTGATCAAGGAGGCCGTGGAGACCCCACAAGATGGACTTGAACCACTGTCCAGTTGACAAAGAGGTAGTCAACACAGAGGAAACATTTCCTCTGTGTTTCCAAGTGAAACCACCACATGGTTGAGCAGGACATTTGACTTATCTTCACATGGATGTAACTGGTTAAAAAAAAAAAGAGCCAGGGGCTTCTCCCAAGTCCATATGATCCTTGCCTCAAAAGGCCTTAAGGGTAAAAATAAATTGGTTTACCCACATGGCAGCTAACAGCTGCCCATAACTACAGTTCCAGGAGATCTGATGGCCTGTTCTGTCTTCTGCAGGCATTGACTGACATAGGTGCATTACCTACATGCAGATAATACACTCATTCACATAAAATAAAAATAATAAATAAAATATTTAATAATAAATAAATAAATAATAAATAAATAATTGGTTTCTCTGGGCCAACTGTATGGTCTTAAACACCAAAAAGGAAAGTATAACCAAAGATTAAAGGGCTCAATATAATTCTTTAAGAATCCATGTGTATAGCATCAGGCTACATAATGAGAAACAATGGCAGAGAGGAGATACCTTCGAGTTTTTAGCCACGAGTAACCCAGCATAATACTGGGAAAATGAACAGCACACTCAAATCTTATCTAAAGGAATATTGGCAACTTATTGCTGCTAGATGTAGAAGAGCTGATCTTCCTAAAACAAGAAACTCTAGATAGACTGGCTAGATGGATAAACACTTGGGAATGGCTGGGCTAACAACACAGTGGACAGTAACAGGGATAACAGAGTATATAGGCTCCAGTGGTGGGGGGAGGTCTATGGGAGGGTGCCATTTGTGATGTGGGTATATAGATGAATAAGATTGGTATGTTCTGTATGAAATACAAACAAAAAAATCAATAAATTAAAAAATGAGTTATATTTGAGGAAGAAGTATAAAAATTTGCTTCATATTAATTAGTAGAGGTGAAAACCATTACCTCTAAAATCTACCTGATGACTTTATATCCATGCTCAGGTGCCAAGGATCTCAGTAAGTAACCAACTGTGATTAGTAATAATCAGACATATAGAGATAGAGATTAAAGACACATGTGCAAACATCTAAGCATTAATTGCATTAAAAATAAGTTTTTCTGTATGAAACAGTATATTTTAAAATGAAATGGAGATCTTTTTCAAAGATTAAAACCTCATTCAATTTTATGTTTTATACTGTTTATACTGAGTACAATATTTTATAACTGCATTAATTTAACTGTGAACCTAAATATTTACAGCTCATTTTGAAAGAGGTGCATCTTTGCTTTAGAAATTGTTATTCAATATGTCTGTGCAGGTGTAATGAAATGCTTCTTCTAATCATGTGTTTATTAAATAATAAATAAATATTTCATTACAAAAAAAATCAGACCCTAAGAATGTAATCTGAAATCATTTTTGACATGTGAAACATAAAAAGGTGACTTTTTTCCTGCACTGCAAATCCAGTAGAATGTCCTGAGCATGTCAGACAAGTGCCCTTTCATAGAGCTATATTCTCAGACTGATATAACTGCTATGAACCAGGAAGTGGTACTTTACCAGACACCAAATATGCTTGGGCCTTTATTTTGTCCTTTCTAATCTCTGACTCTATGTGAAATAAATGTTTGTTATTTAAGATATCTAGTCAAATTTCCATGAGTTCATGTAATTACTAGAAATTGTTTTGTCGTTGGTTTTAAGCGTAATTACATTGAGGTTTGTTTTGTGCCACAGTATGTGATTCAATTTTAGAGAAACTTCCATGGGATGCCAATAGAAAGTGTATTCTTTGGTGCTTGGATAAAATATTCAGTAGATGCCTTTTAGATACATTTGATGTATGATATTTATTTGCAGTGTCTCTCTGTTTATTCTCTGTCCTGTTGACCTGTCTATTGGAGACAATGGAGTTTTGAAGTTACCTACTACTACTTAGTTGGAGTTAGTCTGTTTCTTAAAATCCCATAGTACTGATTTTATGAAATTTGATGCACCAGAGTTTCATACATGCATATATGTTCATGACTGTGATATCTTCTTGGTCAATTGTTCCTTTGATCAGAATGAAATGACCCTCATCTTTTCTGATTACTTTTAATTTAAAGTCCATTTTGTCAGATTTTAGAATTGCACTACTTGGTTTCTTCTTAGTGCCATTTGCTTGGAATATGTTTTCCATTTTTTCACCCTAAGGTAGTTCCTGTCCTTGAAGGTAAGATGAGTTTCATGCAGACAAGAAAAAGATGGATTTTTGTTTTTTAATCCATTCAGTAGCCTGTGCCTTTTGATTGGTGAGTTAAGGCCATTGATATTTCATGTTATTAATGGATGATGTATATTGGTTACCATCATTTTAATTTCTGTTGCATTCTTGATCTACTTTTGTGTTTCCACAATTATAATTTTATTTAGTTTCTTTCTACTGACTCATCCCTTTCTTCAATCTTTTGTATTGTTTTGAGTATTCTCTGTAGGGCTGGATTGGTGGACAAGAATTCTTTTAGCCTGTTACTATCATGGAAGATTTTTTTTTCTTTCAACTATTATAGACAGTTTTCTGGGTAAAGTATTCTAGGTTGGTTTCATGATCATTTAGGACTTGGTATACATTGGTCCAGGCTCTTATGCTGTAATTTTGATGGGTTTTCCTGTCTATATCACTTGTTTTCCTCTTGCAGCTTTTAGTATTCTCTCTTTGTTCTCTACATTTAGTGTTTTTACTCTGATATGCCATGGAGAGTTTCTTTCCTGGTCCTATTTGGCGTTCTGTGTTTTTTGTAGTTATATGAGTATATCTTGCTTTCATTTTGGGAAATCTTCTTCTATAATCCTATTGAAGACCTGGCCAATATCATATCCTGGAATTCTTCTCCTTCCTGTATACTTATGATGCCCAAACTTTGAGTGCTATTTAGTAGTCAACTTCTAAAACAATGTAACAACTTTCAAATGTATTACTTCAACATAATCAAAGGGAATTCCTCCATAGGTAGAACTTGATTCAATACAGTTGATTTTTTTATCTTACCATTTAAAGAGCTATATTTATAGTTATATATCAGCTTGGGATCATTTTTCATGTCATCTTGGGACTTTAAAATGATATTATTAGAGAAGTAGCTGACAAATTTTCAGGGGATGATGTAGATTGTTCAGATTGTGTACAAAATGAGAATGTGTCTAAACTAAATGAGAAATTATTTCAAAGTATTCATAAGGTTGCATCATTAACTGTGTAATAAATAAGTCCTTTGACTTTAAACATGTAGGTGCTTTCTCAATAGACTCATGTACAAAGAATACATGGTGGATTGGTTGCAGCTTACACAAGAGTTCAACAGCAAAAATCACATTGAGCAAGTACAGTTTATTATTAATACAGTGTTAAATGTCCAACCTTTGTACAATGAATGAGGTTAACACTGAATTATTCATAACAATGTTATTATGGAGTTGAGGAAATTCTTGGTAACTTGTGTCAAGTGTTAGTATTGATTCCGTAAAACTTTAGAGACAGAAATGCAAACTCAAGTCTTTCTAAGATTTACAGACCCAATAGTTCATTTTAATAAGCTCATTATTTATTTAAGTTCTGCACCTTAAACTAGAGAAATAACCATCTAGAGGATGGTTAATTGCTATGTATAGGAAAGTAAAATGATAGATATTTATGATCACTAAGTAATATCAAATACATGGTATACATTATTTGCCTCTTTGCTCACAATACATAACATATTCGATTTGAACAGTCAAATAAATAACATTTTTTGATAACAAGGTACAAGTAGAAAAACAGATCATCATGGAAATTGAAACAGTAAAATTTGATGAAAATGCAAATTGTCTGGGGAGGTAGAATTCAAAAGGCTGCTAACAAGTTTTAAAAAGCTTGCAAATGATACTAGCTTTCTAGCAGAGATACTAGTTTTTAATAGGAAGAATGATCCTGATAGAATAAAGATGTCTTTTCTGCTGAAAGTTGTGAAGGCTTGGGAAGTAGAAATGCTGCACAATGGACCAATGATGAAGCATGTTACACTTTATTAGTGTATGTTTATGATTGAAAATCATTTTTGATGATTCAGGAAAATTTCATGAGAACAGTTTTAAGGTTACTAATTTCTCTAAAAACCATTTGTGGAAATGTTAGTAAAATCAGCATATATTATACCCTGTCAGAGAACTATGATTAGAATGTGCTTTACTCCATAGAAACAATGATGAGTTAATCCTCACATTAATTAAGCATGACAAACTGAATAATTTAACATCAACAAGAATTAACCATGCAAAAATATGAGAAGGGCAAAGCTATAAATTTTGTTTCCCAATCTGGATTTCATCATCTTGTAAATGTTGATACACCACAGAGCTTTTTCAGCTTTGATATTTTGTAGAAGTGTTGTGAATTTTTATATTAATCTATTAATATTATTGAGTAAATATTTTCTGCTTCTGAAAATGGTAACCATTAAATTGTAATATCGTCTTATTTGTTTTAATGACAGTAACAACTCAGATATAGATTTTCTCTGTGAAACTTGTCTGTTAACAAGAACCAGCATGGTAGGGTCTTTTTGAAAAATAAAATCTCTGAGTAATGTCTTACTTTCCATTTCTTTAAAGTCCAGACTGTCTTCAACTTGCTATTTAGCTGAAGTTGATTTAGAATTCTGCCTCTTCTGCCCCTAATTTTCTCATGTTGACTGAGATTATAGGAATGCACACAACAGCTGGTTTATGTGTTGCTATGGTTCAATATCAGGGCTCTGTTCATGCTAGTTAACCATTCCATCAGCTGAGCTACATCTTCAGCCTAAGCAACTTTAGTTTTTTTAAACTTTATTTATTATTTTTATTTTATGTATATGCATATATTGCTTGCATGTAGGTAAGTACACCTGTGTCGTCCAATGCCCTCAGAGGTCAGAAGAGGCCATCGGATACCCTGGGACTAGAGTTACAGACAGTTGTTAGCTGCCATGTGGGTGCTGGGGTTTGAACCCAGGTCTCCTGCAAGAACAACCAGTGTTCTTATAAGCTGAGACATCTCTCCAGCCCCACAACTTTAGTTTTTAAAAGCCTTGTGATTGTGTAATGGCTAAAATTTTCTGGGCCATGAGTGAAAATAAGATTTTAAGGAATTTATGTTTGTCATTTCTGTGTCTTTATTCCAATACAAAATAAATAATTTCCAGATATTTACTGCCTCAGAGAAAACAATATGAGATTCAAACCTTTCTTAGATCAACACATCAATTAATAAGCTATTTTACACTTAAACTCAAGATGTTAGTCAAATTTAAATAAAAATCTGTATCTTTCTATATGCATCAAAAAAGGAATTGGTTCAGTATATTCATAAAGGAACCCAAAGGAAACAGTAATTTACAATTTAAATACTTCACATCAACCTATTTAAAATAAATAGTACATAGAAATAAACATTGAAGTAACAATGTCATATGGTTGTTATCATTATAAGAAAGTAAGAGTTTAAGGAAGTGAGAAATATCTGAATGACACAACAAAGGATAAAAGAATCAAATTCAACTGACCTATTGAAAAATGAGGAGAATTTTGTTGAGAAATGAATATGGCTGGGATGTTGTTTTAGCAGATCTGTGTCTCCATAAGAAGTAGCCATAGAGTGAATAATTTATAAATAACAGATTATTTCACTTCATAATTCTGAAGGATGGCAAATCAAAGATCAGGCTCTCAAGAATTTGGTGTCTGATGAAGACTGCTCTCTGCTTCCAATGTTCTTGTTTTGCCCTGTGGAGAGGCTAAGTTTAGGCTGCCACAGTGAAGGAGAGAAGAACAAGAGAAGCAGTCTAGGAGTCCTTTGTAAGGTGATTGGCTTGTTCATGAGGACGAAGGCCTTCTGTCTAACATTCACTATTACAGTGTGAACTAGTCTTCAACACGAACTTCTAGGTGTCACACTTTCAGATGTGTGTGTATGTGTGCTTGTGTGTGTGGGGGAAGTGGGTGAGTTTGCGTATGGGGAGTGTATGAGTGTGTGTGTTTGTGAGTGTGCGTGAGTGCCTGTGAATATGTATGTGTGAGTGTGTGTATTTGTGAGTGTGCATGAGTGACTGTGAATGTGTGTGCATGAGTGTGTGCATTTGTGAGTGTGTGTCTGATTCCAAATGTGAAGTGCATGGAAAAGAGTTCAGTCACAGTAACATTTCTACTCATTTGATTAGTATTGACAAATAGTAAATCCTATATTTTGAGCTAAGTGATGGGTATATACTAATTAGTGAGTTCTGACCCCCACAATAAGCAGTGGAAACACAATAGTTTACCATATAGTCTTGTAAAACAAACACTGTAACAGAAAAATGAATATGTTGAGTTGAAAGTAAAAATCTTTATTATAGGGGCTGGAGAGATGACTTGGTAGTTAAAAGCACTGACTGCTCTTATGGAGGCCCCAGGTTCTGTTCTCAGCACCCACATGGCAGCTAACAAACATCTGCAACTCCAATTCCAGAACATGTGACACCATATTCTGCCCTCTGTGGGTATGGCACAGTCTGGTTGCACTTACATTATATGCAGGCAAAATACTCATGCACATAAAATAAAAATAAATAAATAAACTTCAAAAATCTATACTGAGGATGAGGACAAAGAAAGATTGTAATATCAATGTGTACAATATTGGAAATATATATTAATACATATTCTGGGATAAAGCAATAGTAGTTATACTAACTATAGAATAATCTTGGTCAAGTTCTATCATTGTGGTATCCCTTGAGAGAACATGGTTTTGCCTTTTTACATGCATTTTAGTTGTCTAATGAATGCCAGCACTTGTATTAGGCTATAGTTATGTGTCATATAATTAATTGTGAGTAGCTGTATTAAAAACACTGTAGCAAACAGTTTAACAGGCATGTTCTAGGGAAACAGTATGAATACAAAGCCAAAATAAATCTTCCACAGAATTCAGCCAGTCAGATGTACAGAAATGTTGCTGTGGCGCAAGGGGTTGCTCTCTGCTATGCCAGCTATGCAGGTCCCTGGCTCTCCACGGCTACCGGACGCTGGTGGCTCTGCGGGTTGCTGTCAGCTGCTGGGCGGGTTCCGTTCCAAGCTGCCGGAGGCTCCCTCTGTGTATGCGTTCAGTTGGCCACCGGATCACAAGGGGAGTGCAGGAACGGTGAAAGCAAGATCTTCACGAGTGGTTGTTGACGGAAGGATAGCCCCCTCTGGGGAGACTGAATCTTAGGCAGTAAGACACAGGATACAGCTCAGTCAGACTCAGTGATACAGCTCTGCTTTATTGGGGTGAAACCAGAAGATTTATAGTGTGGAGGCAGTAGCAAAAGCCTTAGCTGATAGGTGCTCCTAGGATGCCCCATTTACATGTGGCGGTGGGCTTCTATGAGACTGTCAGACAATGCCTGATTAAAACCTGGTAGTTCCTATGCCAGAGGTCATGTATCTGTGACGGCCACTTCAAAGGTGAGTCAGGAAGGAGAGCAGAAGGCGCCTGGCTGAGAAGAGGAGTCTCTCCATTTGCACCGAGCCGGCTTGCGGCTATCCGGACATGGAGAGACTGCGACCCTAAACAGCAGGGTTCCCCAACACAGAAACACTCCTAAAAGTTACTAATGAACATTCTCAAGAATAATTATCTCTACAGTCCACAAAACTCATGTCAGACTTTAATCAACTCTGTTTAATACAATCTGCCTCCCATATGTACTTAGTATAAGCTCCTTGAAGGTAAGATATGCTAAAATGTTTTATATAAAATGAGTGGAAAATATTACTGGATACCGTTTGTGCCACAATATATTGTGGAAAGAAATTATGCCTCTAAATCTAAGTGACTATTGGATATTCAGAAGAATAAATTCTCAGAGGATTCCTTGGAGCATTTTTGCTTCAGAGATGGCTGATTCATACCCAAATTTTAGACTATCAGTGAAACATCACAATTTCAGCCTGATCTAAAAAACATCAATGGATTCAATATACCACATATGTCCTTCAATGTTTTTCCTTATATTTATAATTGTTATATAGTGATATTATCAGTTTTACTTGAAAGCTGCTTTTTATGTTTTCTGTGAAGGAAAGATTGTTGATCATTGTTACTTTATTTTATTAAATCTATCTATCAATCTGTATAACATTGCATGTTAAGTTCATTATTGCAATCTATTTAATGTTATATTAAATGTAAATGTGAAAGATCATGTACTCTGCTATGTACAATAAAAGTAAGAGTGGCTTCCAATATCAGGTACACCAGATACTGTCAGCTTTAATATCTTTTGAATGAAAGATATTACACTTATTTTTCAAAAATACTTTTTCCAGTTAGCAAAGCAATTAAATAATTATGGATATTAAAATGTTTCTTTGAATTTGCAAACATTGTCCAATATAGTGCATGGAGGACAAAGCAGTTTCATAAAATGAACACAAGAAAGCAACATTCAATGTAATTACTGTAGGTTTTTTTTTTTTTTAAAGTAAAGCTAAAACCAGACTGTATGCCAATTCAATAAATATTTATAAAGTATTAATTACACAGAGAATAATAGCCTAAATGCTGTGAAAATTACAGGGAAAGCCAGTTGCCTACCATACACCACTGGAAGTAAAGGTAGTAAAGTAATTTCAACTGATTACTTGATAAAATAACAGGAATTATGAGATATGCTCTATGTCAATATTTTTTGGTGTTGTTTATTGGTAAATACATGACTAGAGTAAATAAGTAGTCTCATATATATGTAAATATTTAAGGAAAATTTCAATCTAGTGGTTGTAATCATAGATTTTCAAGAGTGAATATTTTCTCTGAAGTTTTATCCTGAGAATGTTTAATAGTTGAGTACACATGCCTCTAACACTAGCACTTGAGAGGTGGAGTCAGGATCAAAAGTTGAAGGTCAGCATTGCTGAACACAGTTTGTAAGGAGCCTTGGCTGTAAGAGCTTGTCTCTAAAACTAAACAACAAAAGTCAAAAAAATAAACAGAGCTGAAAAGCAGACTGGTAAAATACCTCCATGCTGCTGTTTGACCAGCACCCCCAAGTTCTGGGTTCGATCATCAGCACTGAAAGAAAGTTGAATGCACTTTTTTTTTTCTTTTTTATTTAAACATATTTAATTGTCATTTCTTTCTTTAAGAAGTAATATGATTGCATTGAAAGACTCTATAGTTTGGAGAGTTTGGAGACAGAGTGAATGTCAAACTCACATTATAGGAACAGTGACAAATTTCACATCATTGTTGAAGTACGGTTGTACAGTTTTGTCAGTAAATAACATTCAAAAATTAAAGTAGAGAAGTAGAATTTTAAATTTATATTCTAAAATATAAAATATTTCCTAAGAGATAGGTTGGATTAGTAGTCGCTCTGGTGGAAGGGAAGGCCAATCCATACTGAAAGGAAAAAAGGACATTTTCTTTGAAAGATACTACTGACAGGTGTCATGGCTAATATTTGTTACCAGTTTGCCTAGAGTTAATCTTAACTAAACCATGAAAGGCTTATTTGAAGCAAGAAAAACGATCCTAAATGTGGGTGGCAACTTATGGTGGCAACATGCATAAGAGAACTTCGCAAAAGGAAGTTTTTGCTTTTTGCCTGATTACACTTTTGCTAGTGGGTTTATCTGTCCTGTTGCTGTGGCATTCCTTTGCTGATAATAGGACCAAGGTCACTACATGAAGGAAACCTTCATCCACTAGATGAAGAACTACAGGGATTCACTTTTAATTTTTGTCAGAAGTAACCTGAAGGAGCTCGATGCTGATCAGTGGGTTATTTTCCCCTGTTTCTTTTCCTGCCAGTCTCATACAATGAAACTAACTTTGAAACAATTTTTCATTATCCTTTTCTTCTTTTCTTCAGCATTCTTTCCTCCTGCTTCTCAGGATACCTCTGTACCTCTGAAAAATATTTATTTTAAAAAATATTTTTATTTATTATTTTTATGTGTATCAGTGTATTTCTTGCATGGCTGTAAGTGCACCCATGTTGTGCAATGCTTGAGCGTGTCAGAAGAGAATGTTGGATCCCCTAGGATAGTTGTTAGTCATCACGTGGGTGCTGGGAATTAAACACAGGTCCTCTGCAAGAATAGCCAGTGCTCTTAACTGCTGAGCCATCTCTCCAGACCTGTTTTATTCCTTTTTTTTTTATGTGTATGAATGTTTTGTCAGTAAGGATGTAAGTGCACTGCTGTTATGCAATGCCTGCAGAGGGCAGAAGAGGATATTGCATCCCCTGGAACTGGAGTTACAGACGGTTGTTAGTCACAATGTGGGTTCTGGGAAACGAACCTGGGTCCTCTGCAAGGTTGGCCAGAACAACCTCTGAGCCATCTCTCCAGTCTCATGAATGTGTTATGTTTCCACAGTCAGTAATTACTTTGGTTTACTTAAAAGCAGAGTGCAGAACTGGGCATGGTGTGCATGCCACAATGAAAGTAGATCTCTGTGAGACCAAGGCCAACCTAATAATGAGTTTCAGGTCACCTGAGGATACAGGGAAAGCCAGTCTCAAAAACAAACAAATAAATCAAATGAGGGAGATACAGAAAAAAAAAATGGATTAGTTTAAGGGAGCGGGGAGAGAAGGGTATTCAAGGAACCTAGGGGATAAAGAGAAAGAAGGTGCTCAAGAGAGGTAGGACCGTAGGAGAAGGGTATTATTAAAGGAGAAAGGGGGGAAATGGGAGCACCTTAAGTGGGAAAACCATGATGGAGGGGTGCGACAATGTGAGAGATAAACAATGCCTAGATAGCTTTAAAAAACAGTGAGAAACATATTACTCCTACAACCTACTGAGAAATATATTATACATAGCAGATCATGAAATATATGTCTAGGTAAGGTTTATCTGAGAACGATTAGTCTTTGCTCAAGATTTATCTACATGACATGCAGTAGTTAAAGTATCAGACGTGGAACTAACCTTCTTGGATGTTTAACAGGCAAACTTTGAGGCCTATAATAATTTGGTTAGAGGGACATACAAGAAAGTTTTTGCCCCTTGCCCTCCTAGGTCGACTAGTTCCAGGGGACTATGAGCATCTCTCAAAATGTCCTGTAACTGTGGTGAGTCACCTGTCCTCTTGATCAAGGAAGCCAAGGGACCCCACCAGATGGACTTGAACCAGTGTCCAGTCTACAAAGAGGAGGGTCAACACAGAGGAATCATTTCCTCCATGCTTCCAAGTGAAGCCAACCATGGTCGAGCAGGACCTTTGACTTTACTTTGCATAGGCAGAACTTTTAAAAGAAAGGAGCCAGGGGAGTGATCCTCCCAAGCCCATGTGACCAAATGACTTTAAGAGTAAAAATAAATTGGTTTATCTGGGCCAACTGTATGGCCTTAAACACCCAAAGGAAAGTATAACCAAAGATTAAAGGGGTCAATATAATTTCTTAAGAGTCCATATGCATAGCTAAATGCTACATAACAAGTAACAGTGCCAGATAGGAGATACCTTCTTTTGAGTTGTTGGACAGGATTTTCAAAGGAACTCCCAGATAGTATCCCAGCATAGACAGGGAAAAGTAAACTGCAGACCCCAATCTTATCTAAAGGAATATTGACAACTGAGTGTTGATAGATGTGGAAGAGCTGACCTTCCTAAAACAAAGACCTCTAGATAGGCTGACTAGATTCACCAGAAGGGCAAGTACTGGGGAATGGCTGGCTTGCTGACAACACAGCAGACAGTAGCAGGGATATCAGAGTATAAGGGTTCTAGTAGGGGGAGGGAGGCTATGGGAGGGTGCTATCTGGGAATTTGGTGTGTAGTCAAATGAGATGGTTTGGGATGTTCTGTGTGATACACACATGTGTGCACACACACACAAACACAAACAAACAAACAAATTAGCAAATTTAAAACAATGTATTATATTTGAGGAGGAAACATGGAAATTTATGTCATGTTAATTAGTAGAGGTGATAAACAATACCATTGAAATCTATAAACCCAATGAATTTATAGACATACACAGAAGCCAAGGATCCAAGTGCAACTGATTATGACTAGTGATAATCAGATACATACAGATTAGGGATGCATGCACCAACATCTCAGTGTTAGTAGCAAAAACAATGAGTCTTTCTGCAAAAAACAATATGTTCTAAAATGAAATGGAGATCTTTTTTAAAGGTTAAAAATTCATTCAATATTATGTCTAACAGGGCTTATACTGAGTTCAATGTTTTATAACTGTATTAGTTCAACTGTGAACTTAGAAACTTGCAGCCACTTGTGAAAGATATGTACTCTTGCTCTGGAGTGTGTTACTGAATATGTTAAAGTTGTAGTGAAATGCTTCTTCTAATCATGTAATTAAAAATTTTAAAAATGATTAAAAATAATTCCTCAAAGCATAAAAATTGCCTCCTTAATAATTAGTAGATGTGAAAAACATTACCATTGAAATCTACCTAATGACTTTATATCCATGCTTAGATGTCAAGGAGCTTAGAAAATAACCGGTTGTGACTAGTAATAATCAGATATATAGAGATTAGAAAGGCATGTGCAAACATCTTAATGTCAATTGCAATAAAAATGAATTTTTCTGCATCAAACTTTGTATTTTAATAATGAAATGGAGATCTTTTTTAAAGGTCAAAACCTCATTTAATTTTATGTCTTATAGGGTTTATACTGAGTACAATATTGTATAACAGTAATAATTCAGCTATAAACCTAAAAATTCACAGTCAATTTTGAAAGAAATGCATCTTAGCTCTGGAAATTTTTATTGAATACGTCAATGCTGTTGTAATGAAATTCTTCATCTAAGTATGTGGTTGTTAAATAAATAATTAAAAAATAAATGAATAAATAAATGAAGAAAGAAAGACAAAAGAAAAAAGAGTCTACAAAATTACTGGGGTCAGTAATTTATTTCAACCTAATGACTTCAAAAAATAGACTCTTTGTATGTGACATAAAAATATATGTCATTGAGGACCGTATATATAGCAATTGTGAGTGAAATTAAGTGAAACAAATCGTTACTGTATATGAAATGAGGTGAATATCTACAAAAAAACTTATGTAATAGATAATGGTTGATCTTTGATAGCAACGTGGGAATAAAGCAGTAGATGAGGCAATGATGCGGTATCCAATATTGTATTTCACTACTTAGTTCTTTAGATATTCCTCCTGCTAAAATACATGCCTAGTGAACATTTACATGCATGCTTATGTGAAAGGTCATTTTGAAGTTAATAATATCTCACCTGTTTCCTTCTATTGCTTCTTAATTTCATTATGTGACAATTATTTTCCATTTTTCCATATTTACATATGTTAGACATTATATAACATATATTGGAGGCTTAAGATTCATTATATAGGTATTTACTGAGTTGTAGGGAAGGTGCCACAGAATATATGCAGAGGTCAGTCGAAAACTTGATTGAGTTGGTCTTTCCCAAACATGTGGGTTCCATGAATCACACTGGGGTTATCAGGCTTGAAAATAAGTACTTCAACTCACTGAGCCAGCTTTCTAAGCCCTGTTTGATGTTGAGACATGGTGTCACTACATAGCTCTGACTTGCCTGAAACTCACAACTTAAACAGGATGGTCACACATTCCTGTTTCTGCATTCTGAGTGCTGAATTATAGGCATGCAGCATCATGCCCAATATGCTAAATGCCAGTAACTTATGCCCAAACTTATGCCCAAACTCACCTAACAGAGTTTGAAGTGATTCTGATAGAATTCATGTTTGTTTTAAATATACTATTATGCGTGGTTGCCGGCTATGGCTGCTCTCCTCTGGCTATGGCCGCTCTCCTACTCTCTTAGTTCCTTCAATCAGTCCTCTGGTCTGGACCCCATGGCTGGTGAGGAGCCTGCACCAGTGTCCCAGCATTCAGGTGCAGGAGACCAGGTTCAGTGACACAGATCTGCTTTACTGCAAGAAAGTGCAGGCTTATATAAGGGTAATAGTCCAATCACAACTCAGCATATGGGATCCCTTATTAGCATGGCAGACTAGTATCTTATTACACTCTAGCAGGCCAGATGCCCCATTAGAAGCAATGCATTCCAGCAGATTTTCCACAACATCGCCCTCTATTTTTTCATTTTTAAGAGTGAGGCACAGTTCAGAATATATTCTGATATCAGTCCACAGGCTGCATGTGGAAGCATTGGCAAGGGATTGATCCCTACTGTGGGCCTCATCCTTCAAGATGGTGAGTTCTCTAGAGAGCAGGCTGGGCCTACTCCATGCCAACCAGTGGGAGTCAAGGTTCTTTGCCTCGGCATTGTTGTCCCCACCTCAAGGGTCACCCAGGATTATGGACTGTGCCTGTCTTAGGTTGTCCCATCTTTTGGGATCTTATCCATCATTGACTACCAGCCCTCAAAGGGTGAGTCCCTTGGTATGGTCCTGCAGAGGGAGAGGCAATGTAACAAACTTCGGCCTGTATAAAGGCCTCTTAAGGGGCTACAAATTCAATAAAAGTTGATGGAGTGGGGTCATCCCATCTGGGGTAACAATGGGGATTAGAGAGTGGCAAGTTCTAGGCATCAGTCTCACAGTCTGCCAACAGGAGTATATAATGCAAGGTGTTTCCTGTGGCTCTGGCAGTTGGGCCATTGTCTCAGGTTCATTGCATGGTTGTTCCATAAGTCTTTATACTTATGCTCAAGCCTATTTTTCATATCTCTATTACTATAGGTTGGGAAGGGCAAGGAACAGTGGGTCCTTGTTTGCAGAGACATGCCTGGAAATATCTGTAGGCAGGACAACAGCTAACTGAACCAGAGAAATACGAGTTTTAACAAAATTACCAAGACCCTTAACAATGCAGGGTCCAAAAACCAGGAGTTAGCAGTAATGATGGCACACATAATAAGGAAGACAGACAAAGGTTTTACTCTGGATTGAGGACTTAGCTTAGCTAATGTCTCTGTTTACAGAGAGAGATGTTCAAGGTCTCCCCAGGTTGGTGGCTTTTGTGGTCTGTGAGATTGGTCTCTTGGTGGTTGAGATGTGCACTGCCTCCTCCAGGGTCAGGGCTGCCATTTCCAAGGTCAATGATTGTGGAGGGAGGTTTTCCATCACAGGAAATTCTGATGTTCTGGGCTGGGATCCAGGTGGGGGCTCAAATATTATCTGGAAAGACACAAGCACAGCCTCTCCTTTGTGTTAATAATAGGTGTGGCCCTTTCCATTCACTTGTGAGAGGGTCCTTAAACCTCACCATCAGGGCAGGAGTGGGCTGAGTGAGTGCCCTCAATGCTTTATTGCTGGTGGGAGGCAATTGGAGTCAAATTTTAGAAAATTTAATACAAATAGAGCTCGTTGTATAACAAAATTGGGGTCCTTATAGTGGGGGCCTTTATCATTGTCTTCCCCTGTTTTATGTATTTGTTTAATGAGTGTTTGGTGAGAATGTTCAACAATCCCTTGGCCCTGAGGATTGTAAGGGATACCAGTTATATGCCTAATATTCCAGTCAGAAAAAAAAGATGGCTGAAGGTAGCAGAAACATAACAAGGACCATTATCTGTTTTTATTTTCCAAGGAATTCCCATAAGGACCATGGCATATTTGACAGTTCTTATGGCATGAGAATCTGTCTCACCAGAGAAGGCCAATGCAAAATGTACATTGGAATAAGTGTCAATAATATGATGGATATACTTGAGCTTGCCAAAGGAGAAAAATGAGTGACATCCATTTGCCATCTCTTGTTGGAGCCAAGGCCTCTAGGGAGCATCCCAGAGGGTTGTAATGGTCTGAGAGGTAAAAGAGGGGCACAAGAGGAGCATGCACGGACCAAATTTTTACAGCTCTGAATCAGCAAGGTAGGGAGGAACCTATGTATAGCTTGGGGAGGAAGGTGGAAGCAGGCATGTAAGTCTCTAGCTTGTTGAATTATGGTGGAGTCTAGGGTGGCGCTCAGGACCAGTTTGTCAATGGCGGAATCTTTGGTTTAGCTATTGCTTCTGTGGAATCACCACCTTGCTCTGTGCCCACCACCATTGTCTTCCAGAATGGGATTGGCTCAGGGCTGCTCTCAGGTGCCCTCTGGAGGCTGCATGGGCTGCCCTGGCTGTTTCTGCTATGGCTGGCCCTGGCTCATCGGGCTCAGGCCCGGGCTCTGAGTCAGCTGGCCAAGTGGAGTCATAGCCCTCCAAGGTGATGGACCAATGGAAGCCAACCCCACTGAGCAGATTGCTCATTGGAGGTGGGGGTGGACTACACCCAGGGCCCAGGCATGGCTGCGCTCCTCTTTGGCGCCAGGTGGCAGCTCAAGTGGCCAGGGCCGCACAGCCTCAGCATGGCCTAGGGCACATCACACTTGCAGGAAGGAGCCCACCACCCCAGGGATGGGGCCAGGGCCACTGTAAACACCTTAGCCCACCCATCTCTGCCCAGCCTCCCACCCCAGCCCGGTGTCACCCCCACACCTGAGCTCAGCCACCTCGGTCCCCAGGAATTTCTGCCTTCCATCTGCCTTGGGCATCTGGAGGAGTGGCTCGGGGTCTGCTTCCTTGAAAGCAGTGTAATGGCAGAGCAGAGGAGATCTTGACTTTCTGTTTTTCATTAGGGGAGCTCTCAAACCCCAATTTCTCATTTTTTATATCATCATTAACAATCATAGTTTCATCAGAACAAGAATCCATTAGTTTTGTTTTAACTGGAAATGTCTGGGACAGGCCATTCCCAGCGTCCTTGTTTTGTATTTGTTCATCTATCTCCTTTAATTGGAGATTGTCCTTTTCAGGGTCTTTGCGGGGAACTCCCTGAAGTGAGGCCAGAATGGCAGTCACAATGGGGTAGAACAGCCCAGAATTTTGGCGTCCCTCCCTGACTTCTCTATGCCGGACCAAGAATAAAATGCAAGCCCATTGTTCAGGATCCTAGCAACAAGAATCTGTAAACCAGGGGGCAAGAGTTAGTACTTCATCTAAAACCTTAGTTACATTCTTCTCTGTTACTCTAATTTGCCTACTCCTGAGGAGAGAAACCAGTGCAGTAGCGCAGAGGCTGGAAGCAGCTGGGTGACTATTCCCCATATCGGAGGTCAAACACCCTGCAAGATGTACCCAAAGAGACTCAGGAACCTTCAGGAACCTTTCAAGGAGATGATCAACGAAGATAGGAGCTGCATGCCCAACCAAAGACCACAAGCCAGAAGACAAAGCAGAGCCCAAGGTGTTACAGCTCAGAGTGTTACAGCTCTGTGGGGAGGGGATCCCAGCCCCATGTTTAGGCACCAAGTGTGGTCACCGGCTGTGGCTCTTCTCCTCCGGCTATGGCCACTCTCCTGCTCTCTTAGTTCCTTCGATCAGTCCTCTAGTCCAGACCCCAGGGCTGGTGAGGAGTCTGTGCCAGTGTCCCGGCATTCAGATGCAGGAGACCAGGTTCAGTGACACAGATCTGCTTTATTGTAAGAAAGTGCGGGCTTATATAAGGGTAATAGTCCAATCACAACACAGCATATGGGATCCCTTATTAGCATGGCAGACTAGTTTCCTATTACACTCTAGCAGGCCAGATGCCCCATTAGAAGCAATGCATTCCATCCAGCATGATAGGTATGTAAGGCAAAAGGCAAAATCAGTCACAAGATTTTCCACAATAATTATGCATGCAGAAGACTGAGTCTACCAAAATGTTTTGATTTCTATGATTGCTATTTTTAAAAAATAGTTTATAATTTTTACTTTATGCATATGAATGTATTGCCTGCACGTATGTGAGTGCACCCATGTTGTGTAATGTCACAGAGGTCAGAAGAGGGGTTCAGATTCCCCGGGAACTGGAGTTAAGGACAGTTTGTAGCCGCCATGTGGGTGCTGGGAATTGAACCTGTGTCCTCTGCAAGAGCAGTCAGTGCTCTTAACCACTGAACCATCTCTCCAGGCCCTATGATTGTTATTTTTAATTTAACTTTTATCATATATTTTCAGATTTATGAACACAGATAATTTTCTCTTCCAGTCTTCTTAGTGAACATGTCTAGAAGGAATGTGATAAAATTTTCATGCAAATAATACTTTGACTCAAATATGATAAGGGGATTTCATGAACATACAATTCAGACATAAAAGGCAATTGCCAACTTTAAGTTGTCAAAATAATTTATCACATTATTCAGAAATGGTAAGGATATCTGTATATTAAATTACCCATTAAAACAATTATAAAAATATGTGTTGTCTTTTACCTGATTAATAAATACTGGTAGTTTAAAACCATAGTTCCACTGATTTTTTAAAATTTGTTCTTTGACTATTCCGTAGTTGTGGGTGGGGTGATTGTTGCCACATGGAGGCATTCAAGGGGCAGAAAGTAAGTAGGAATGATGCAAATGTAGTGTATCCATGTATGAAATCCTGAAATAAATTAAAAAATGTGTATATTCAACACCAGCACTCAATATCTATAATTCAATTACAAAAGAGATATGATACTGATTCAGTGATGTCCCATAAGTATATTTGGATGATTCTAAAATATTTAAGTCTTTCATTCCATAAGATACCATATGTCTTCAAGATGTTTCTTATGCCCCAATTCAGTTTTTTGTTTATTTATTTGTTTTTGTCCTATTACTGAAACTTGTTGAGTGGTTAGACATTCATGACTCATATGTCTTTTACTATTTTATTTTAATTTTCCAATACTTTCACAGATTATATCTTAGAAATTCCACATCTCAAGAAAGTGTGTTAGTCAAATTGGAAAATAGATAATAAAGAGTGTACCATTATTTCCTGAACTTTTGAAAAACTTGAATAATAGCTTAGTCTCAAAGAGCTATGATAATGTTTTAAATTGACAAAATTGAAAACAAGAATTTTACACTACTGGAAGTTGGAAAGTCCATACATCAATACTGATTGATTTGGTGTGTGATCAAAGTTTTGTCTTCATGAGCAGGGACTTTCATCTTTGTTTTTACATCATAGAAAGGACCAGAGAGCAACTTGAAGCCTTTTCTACAATGACGTTGATCCCATTCCCAAGAGCCCTATCCTCAAGAACATCTCAAATCCTTCCTATTAAAATTGTGACCTGGCTCCTGCCCTCAGGCCTCTCTTGGGGTAAGTCTACCGGGCAGCCCTCCTCTCCTTGACTCCCCCAGCCATGTTCACCCTTCCATCTCCCCCGCTGTTCTCTACTCCTAGCTTGGTCCCTGTGCCATTCCTGGCCTTGGGGCCCCAGACACCTCGGGAGCCACTGCTGATTCCTGACCCTGTTCACACCCACTGGCTTGGTGCCTTCCTTGGGCCCCAGGAGCACTGCCTCCGGACCCAGCCCTGCCCTCACCTCTCTCTGCTTCCCCGGACCTGTGCCACAGTTTAACTCCCCTGGCCTGCTCCCCTATCCTCAGGCCTCTCGGGGTGGGTCCATCACGGAGCCCTCCACACCTTGACTCCCACGGCCTCATTCACCCTTCCATCTCCCCCACTGTTCTCTGCTCCTGGTTTGGGCCCTGCACCATTCCTGGTCTTGGGTCCCCAGACACCTGGGGAACCAGTGCTGCTTCCTGATCCTTTTTGCCCAGGCCAGCTTGGTGCCTTCCTTGGGCTCCAGGAGCACTGCTTCTGTGGGACCCAGCCCCACCCTCACCTCTCCCTGTTTCCCAGACCTGCACCACTGGCTAATTCTCCTGGCCTGCTCTCCTGCCCTAAGGCCTCTCTTGGGGATCTCAGGGTTTATACTGAGTTCAATATTGTATAACTGTATTAATTCAACTGTGAACCTAAAAATTTACATCCACTTTTGAAAGAGATGTATCCTTGCTCTGGAGTGATTTACTGAATATGTTAAAGTTGTAATGAAATGCTTCTTCTAATCATGTGGTTATTAAATTTTTTTTAATTAAAAAAATCTTCAA